>NW_022631054.1:12360640-12885379 GCF_010015895.1 Lontra canadensis | reverse complement strand
ATGTGCACTTGAAAAGAATGTGTATTCTGCTGCTTCAGGATGAAAATCTCTGAATAGAACTGTTATGTGCATCTGGCCCAGTGTGTCACTCAAAGCCCTTGTTTCCTTGTTGATTTTCTGCTTAGATGATCTGTCCATTGCTGTGAGTGGGGTGTTAAAGTCCCCTACTCTTATTGCACTATTATCGATCAGTTTCTTTAAGCTTGTTATTAACTGATTGATATATATGGCTGCTCCCAAGATGGGGGTATAAATATTTACAATGGTTAGATCTTCTTGTTGGATAGACCCATTTATTATGATATAGTGCCCTTGTTCATCTCTTATAAACCTCTTCGCTTTAAAATCTAGTTTGTCGCTGTAGGTATGGCTACGCTAGCTTTTTTTTTTTTTTTTAATGTCCATTAGTATGATAACTGGTTCTCCATTGCTTTCAATCTGAGGGTATCTTTGGGTCTGAAGTGAGTCTCTTGCCAGCAGCATATCAATGGGTCTTTTTAAAAGAATTTTATTAACATATAATGTAGTTTTTGCTTCAGGGGTACAAGTCTGTGAATCATCAGTCTTACGCAATTCACAACATTCACCATAGCACATACCCTCCCCAATGTCCATAACCCAGCCACGTTATCCCTCCCCCCACCTCTCAGCAACCCTCAGTTTGTTGCATGAAATTAGGAGTCTCTCATGATTTGTCTCCCTCCCCAGGCCCATCGTGTTTCTTTTTGTCCCTCCCTTCCGTCCAAGACCCCCCACCCTTCCTCTCAAATTTCTCGTATCAGAGAGACGATATGATAATTTTCTTTCTCTGATTGACGTATTTAGCTTAGCATAATACCCTCTAGTTCCATCCACATTGTTGCAAATGGCAAAATTTCATTTCTTTTGATGGCTTCATAGTATTCCATTGTATATATACACACCACATCTTCTTTATCCATTCATTTTTGAAGCACATCTAGGTTCTTTCCATAGTTTGGCTATTGTGGACATTACTGCTATAAAGTTTGGGGTGCACGTGCCCCTTTGGATCACTACATTTGTATCTCTAGGGTAAATACCCAGTAGTGCAATTGCTGGGTCATAGAGTAGCCATATTTTCAACTTTCTGAGGAACCTCCATGCTGTTTTCCGGAGTAGCTGCACCAGCTTGTATTACCACCAGTGGTGTAGGAGAGTTCCCTTTTCTTTGCATCTTGGCTAGCATCTGTCATTTACTGGGTTGTTAATTTTAGCCATTCTGACTGGTGTGAGGTGGTATCTCATTGTGATTTTGATTTGTATTTCCCTGATGCCAAGTGATGTGGAGCACATATTCATGTGTCTTTTGGCCATTTGGATGACTTCTTGCAGAAATGTCTGTTCATGTCTTCTGCCCATTTCTTGGTTGCATTCTTTTTCTTTGGGTGTTGAGTCTGATAAGTTCTTTATAGGGTTTGGACACTAGCCTTTTATCTGATATGTCATTTGCAAATATCTTCTCCCATTCTGTCAGTTGTCTTTTGGTTTTGTCAACTGTTTCCTTTTCTGTGCAAAAGCTTTTGATCTTGATGAAGTCCCCATAGTTCATTTTTGCACTTGC
Organism: Lontra canadensis; assembly: GCF_010015895.1. Taxonomy (NCBI): domain Eukaryota; kingdom Metazoa; phylum Chordata; class Mammalia; order Carnivora; family Mustelidae; genus Lontra; species Lontra canadensis. The sequence continues at coordinate 12,883,797 of NW_022631054.1, read as the reverse complement.
TTCCCTTGCATTTGGCGCTGTTTCTAGGAAGAAGTTGTTGCAGCTGAGGTCGAAGATGTTTCTGCCTGTGTTCTCCTCATGGATTTGGATGGATTCCTGTCTCACATTGAGGACCTTCATCCATTTTGAGTCTATTTTCGTGTATGGTGTAAGGAAATGGTCCAGTTTCATTTTTCTGCATGTGGCTCTCCAATTTCCCCAACACCATTTGTTGAAGAGACTGTCTTTTTTCCACTGGACATTCTTTCCTGCTTTGTTGAAGATTAGTTGACCATAGAGTTTGAGGGTCCATTTCTGAGCTCTCTGATCTGCTCCATTGATCTATGTGTCTGTTTTTGTGTGTTTTTGATGATGACAGCTTTGTAACAGAGCTTGAAGTCTGGAATTGTAATGCCAGCAGATTGGGTTTCTGTTTCAACATTCCTCTGGCTATTCGAGGTCTTTTCTGGTTCCATATAAATTTTAGGATTATTTATTCCATTTCTTTGAAAAAAACTGGATGGGATTTTGATAGGAATTGAATTAAATGTGTAGATTGCTTTAGGTAGCAAAGACATTTTCATATTTGTTCTTCCAATCCATGAACATGGAGCGTTTTTCCATTTCTTTGTGCCTTCCTCAATTTCATTCTTGAGCACTTTATAGTTTTCTGAGTACAGATTCTTTGCCTTTTTGGTTAGATTTATTCCTAGATATCTTATGGTTTGGGGTATGATTGTAAATGGGATTGATTCCTTAATTTCTCTTTATTCTGTCTTGCTGTTTGGTGTATATAAATGCAACTGATTTCTGTGCATCAATTTTGACACTGATACTTTACTGAATTCCTGTATGCATTCTAGCAGTTTTGGAGTGGGTTTTTTTGGGGGGGGGGTTTCCACATAAAATATCATATCATCTTCTAGGAGACAGAGCTTGACTTTTGCCAATTCAGATGCATTTTATTTCTTTTTGTTGTCTGATTGCTGAGGCCAGGACTCTAGTACTACATTCAATGGCAGTGGTGAAAGTAAACAGCCTTGCTGTGTTCCTGACCTTAGGGGAAAAGCTTTCAGGTTTTCCATTGAGAATGATAGTCACTGTGGGTTTTTCAAAGATGGCTTTGATGATATTGAGGTATGCACCATCTATTCTTACACTGTGAAGAGTTTTGATAAAGAAAGGATGCTGTGAATCACTTTTCTTCCTTTTGGCTAAGATCAAGTGTGAAGAAAGGATGCTGTATTTTGTCAAATGCTTTTTCAGCATTGAGAATATCATATGGTTCTCATTCTTTCTTTTATTAATGTATTGTATCACATTGATTGATTTGCGGATGTTGAACTAACCTTGCAGCCCAGGAATAAATCCCACTTGATCATGGTGAATAATCCTTTTAATGTACTGTGGATCCTCTTGGCTAGTATTTTGGTAAGAATTTTTGCATCCGTGTTCATCAGGGATATTGGTCTGTAATTCTCCTTTTTGAAGGGGTCTTTGTCTGGTTTTGGGATCAAGGGAATGCTGGCCTCATAAAATGAGTTTGGAAGTTTTCCTTCCATTTCTATTTTTTGGATCAGTGTCAGGAGACTAGGTATTAATACTTCTTTAAATGCTTGGTAGCATTCCCCTGGGAAGCTGTCTGGCCCTGGGCTCTTGTTTGTTTGGGAGATTTTTGATGACTGCTTCAATCTCTTTACTGGTTGTGGGTCTGTTCTGGTTTTCTATTTCTTCCTGGTTTTTTATCTTTTGCTTACATGATCTGAACACTTCTGTGAGGGGGTGTTAAAGTCCCCTACTCTTGCTGTGTTATCGTCAATGTGTTTCTTTGATTTTTTTTTATTCATTGGTTTATATAATTGGTGCTCCCATGTTACAGGCATAGATATCTAAAATTGTTAGATCTTCTTGTTGGACAGACCATGATGTGGCATCCTTCCTCATCTCTTATTTTAGTCTTTGGCTTAAAATCTGATATAAAGATTGCCACCCCATCTTTCTTTTGATGTTCATTAGCCTGGTAAATTGTTTTCCACGCTCACTTTAAATCTGGAGGTGTCTTTGATCATAAAATGAGTCTCTCACAGACAGCACATTGATGGGTCTTATTTTTTTAATCCATTCTGATACCCTGTGTATTTTGATTGGGGTATTCACAGACCTGTACCCCTGAAGCAAATAATCCATTACATGTTAAATTAAAAAGTAAAACAAATAAATATTTACATTCAGAGTAAGTGTTGAAAGATATGAATTTTGTGCCACTGTATTGCCTGTAAGGTGACTGTTACTGTAAATTGTCTGTTCCTTTCTGGTCTGTTACTTCTAGGCTCTCTCTCTGCTTAGAGGACCCTTTTCAAAATTTCCTGTAGGGCTGGTTTGGTGTTTGCAAATTCTTTTAGTTTTTGTTTGTCCTGGAAGTTATTTTATCTCCCCTTCTATTTTCAATGACAGCCTAGCTGGATATACTATTCTTGGCAACATATTTTTCTCGTTTAGTGCTCTGAATATATCATGCCAGTCTTTTCTGGTCTGCCAGGTCTCTGTGGCTAGGTCTGCTGCCAATCTAATATTTCTACCATTGTATGTTATGGACCACTTGTCCTGAGCAGCTTTCAGGATTTTCTCTTTGTCACTGAGACTTGTAAGTTTTACTATTAGATGAGGGGGTATGGACCAATTTTTATTGATTTTGAGGGGGGTTCTCTGTGCCTCCTGGATTTTGATGCTTTTTCCCTTCGCCAAATTGGGGAAATTCTTTGCTGTAATTTGCTCCAATATACCTTCTGCCTCCCCCCCCCTTCTTCTTCTGGGATCCCAATTATTCTAATATTGTTCCATCTCTTGGTATCACTTCTCTCTCAAATTCTCCCCTCATTGTCCAGTAGTTGTTTATCTCTCTTTTTCTCAGCTTCTTTTTTCTCCATCATTTGGTCTTCCATATCACTAATTCTCTCTTCTACCTCATTAATCCTAGCAGTAAGAACCTCCATTTTTTATTGTACCTCATTAATAGCTTTTTAAAATTAGAACTTTGTTAGATTTTATTCTTTTATTTCTCCAGTAAGGGATTTTATTTCTCCAGAAAGGGATTCTCTAGTATCTTCCATGGTTTTTTCAAGCCCACTAGGTCCTTGATAACTGTCATTCTGAACTCTAGTTCTGACATCTTACTAATGTCTGTATTGATACAGTCCCTAGCCGTTGGTACTGCCTCTTGTTCTTTTTTTTTTTTTTTTGAGGTGCGTTTTTCTGCCTTGTCATTTTATCCAGGTAAAAATAGATGAATGAGAGAACAAAATACTAAAAGGATAGCAACGACCCCAGATAAATATACACGAACCAAATTGGAAGAGACCCAAAACCGGGGGGGAGAAGAAAGGAGAGAGAGAGAAAAAACTATATATATATATGACTGGTGACTAGAACAGAGTCACACACTTGATTTGGGGTGTATTTTAGTCTGTTAGAAGAAAATGCCTCCCAAAATTTTAAAGAGAGAAAAACCTACATATACACATAAATAAGGGTAAATATGATGAAGGGATGGAATATGGCTGCAAAGATGAAAATTTAAAAAGATTCTAAAAAAGGAATTGATAAGATAAGAGGCTGGTTAAAAAAGAAGATGAAAGAATGTGATCAGGCTGGAGGCTAGAACAAAGCAATGCACTAGATTTAAGGTATATTTTGATCTGTTAGAAGGAACTGTATCCCAAAAATTTAAAGAAAGAAAAATCTATATGTATAAAAAAAACAAGGTTAAATACAATGAAGGGATAGAATGTGACTATAACAATGAAAATTTTAGAATTTTTTTTTAAGATTTTATTTTTTCATTTGACAGAGAGAGACCACAAGTAGACAGAGAGGCAGGCAGAGAGAGAGAGAGAAGCAGGCTCCCTGCTGAGCAGAGAGCCCGATGCGGGACTCGATCCCAGGACCCCAAGATCACGACCTGAGCCAAAGGCAGTGGCTTAACCCACTGAGCCACCCAGGTGCCCCTAGAATATTTTTAAAAGGTTTTGATAAGATAAAATAGTTTAAAAATGTTAAAATAGGAAAGAGGAAAAAATTTTTAAAAGAACAAGAAAAAATAAAATTTCAAAAATTTAACTTTGAAATACTAAAAAATCATAGGAAGAGAACCATGAATTCTATGTGTTGAATTCCCCTAGCTCTAGAATTCCACAGTTTTCATTGATCAGTAAACTTGGTCTTGGATGGATGTTCTTGCTAATCTTCTGGGAGAGGGGCCTATTGCAGTGATTCTCAAATGTCTTTGCCTGGGGTGGAATTGCACCACCTTTTCCAGTGGCCAGGATAAGTAATCTGCTTGGTTTTGATCTCAGGAGCTTTTGTCCCCTGAATGTTTTCCCTACAGATTTGGAGAATGGGAATGAAGATGGTGGCCTCCCAATCTCAGGCCCCACAGAAGCTGAGAGCTCAGGGCCCCACTCCTCAGTGTGCCCTCAGAGAAAAACAATCAATCACTCCCATCTCCCTGGTCTCCTGCTGCACTCCGTGCTTACCTGGCCTTTGACTAAGCATTTCAATCTCTGGTTCACAGCCCATTTGGAATCTCCAAACCCAGCTGATTCCTGCAGTGTGTTCCTACACTGCTCCTCTGAGGAGGCAGGTGGATCTCCCTGAATCTGATGCTGGTGGGGACCCTGCTCAAAGAGCAGTAGCCCAACTGTGCCTTGGATCATGGTTTAAGGTAACCCTGAGCTGAGAGCCCACTACTTGGCTCCATCTCTGCAGCCAGCATCCCCTCTCTGATACCAGGGAGCTCTGCCACACTCAGACACCCCTGGTCTTTTTGTGACTCCACGGGTCCTGAGACCATACTGTCCCCGTGAGGGTTCCATCCCCCACTTAGCATCTGGAGCTATGTCCCTCAGTGGAGCAGACTTCAGAAAGTTCTGATTTTGTGCTCCACTGCTCTACCAATTGCCAAGAGCTGCCCCCTCCCCCACAATCACTTCAACACACATTCTACCTTCCAGAAAGTGGTCGCTTTTCTCTTCCTAGAATTGCTGCTCTTCTCTTTGATCTCCTGTTGAGTTTGTAGGTATCCAGAATGGTTTCTTAACTACCTAGCTGAACTCTTGGGACCCAAGGATATCTAGGTCCTCTACTCCTCCGTCGTCTTGATCAAGAGCCTGGGTCTTTTCTTTTCTTTTTCTTTTTTTCTTTTTTAATCCATTCCAACACCTATGTCTTTTCATTGGAGCACTTAGTCCCTTCACATTCAGAGTGATTATTGATAAGTATGAATTAGTGACATTGTATTACCTGTAAAGTCATTGTTCCTATAGATTGCTTCATTCCTTTGCTTTTTTTTCCTTTTGCTCTCTTTCCCACTTGAAGGATCCTCCATCATATGTCTTGCAGGGCTGGTTTAGTGTTCATGAACTCCTTTTGCTTTTGCTTGTATTGGAAATGTTTTATCTCTCCTTCCATTCTGAATGACAGAATTGCTAGATAAAGAATTCTTGTTTGCATATTTTCCCCTTTTGGCACATTGATTATATCATGCCTCTTTCTTCCAGCCTGCCAGATTCTGTGGACAGGTCCCCTGCTAACCTTATGTGTCCACCCTTGTACGTTAAGTACCATTTATCCTTAGCTGCTTTCAGAATTCTCTCTTTATCTTGTATTTGCAAGTTTCACACTGGTATGTCTTGGTGTTGACCTATTTTTGTTGATTCTGGAGGTAACTCTCTGTGCTCCTTGGACGTGAAAGACTGTTTCTTTCTCCATATTAAGGAAATTCTCAGGTATAATTTGTTCAAATTCACCTTCTGCCCCTTTTTCATGTTCCTGTTTTCTGGGATTCCTATGATATATATATTAATGTTCTTTGTGGAATTGCTGAGTTCCCTAAGTACACCTTCATGTGCTCATGTTTTTTGTTCTCTCTTCTTTCCAGCTTCATTATTTTCCATGATTTTATCTTCTATCTCACCCATTCACCTATTTGTTCCTCTGCTTCTTCCATCTTTGTTGTGATTACATACAGGGGGTTTTGCATCTCACTTATAGCACTTTTAAATTTCAGCTCAAATAGGCTTGAGGTCTTCTATCTCTGCAACAGGTGTTTCTCTGGTGTCTTCTTCCTCTTCTTGAATATTGTAGTTATTTATTTATTTATTTGTGAGAGAGAGAGCGTAAGCAAGGAGAGTGGCAGGCAGAGGGAGAAGCAGCCTCCCCACTTTCTAAGGATCCCAATAGGGGACTCCATCCCAGGACCTGGGATCATGACATGAACTGATGGCAGATGCTTAACTGACCGAGTCACCCAAGTGTCCCTTTCTGCTGTTTTCTATGCTTCTCTCAGGTTGAAAGAAGCTAGTATTCTAATGATTTTAGCTTTAAGTTCTTATTCAGATATTTTGCTTATATCTGTTTTAAGAAAATCCCTAGATGTGATTTCCTCTAGACCTTTCTTTTGGGGAGAATTCCTCTGCCTTTTCATTTTGTATGGTTTTTTGTTCCTCAGATTAATGCTACATCAAGAAGAGTCATACACTGAAGATGGCAGAGAAGTAGCAGGCTGAGACGACATCAGGTAGCAGGAGATCAACTACATACCTTATCAAACCATTCCAAACACCTACAAATCCAACAGGAGATCGAAGAAAATAAGAGCAGCAATTCTAGAAACAGAAAATTGACCACTTTCTGAAAGGTAGGACTGGAGGAGAAATGAATCCAAAGTGATTGGAAGATAGACCATAGGGGGAGGGGCCGGCTTCCAGAGAGCAGTGGAGCAGCGGAGCACAAAATCAGAACTTTTAAAAGTCTGCTCCACTGAGGGACATCACTCCAGAGGCTTAGCCTGGGTGAAGCTCACATGAGGACAGGGTGGTCTCAGGTCCCATGGAGTCACAGAAGGATTGGGACTGACTGAGTGTCACAGAGCTTGTAGGTATCAGAGCAGGGAAGACAGCTACAGAGATGGAGTCAAGGAGTGAGCTCTCAACTCAGAGTTACCTTAAACTGTGATCCCTGCCACAGGCCACTGCTGCATGAGCAGGGACCCCACAAGATCCAGGGATTAACACCCCTCCCCCGAAGAGCATAGGGATCTGCAGGGTTTGGAGAATGCAGGTGGAGCTGTGTGCCAGACACAGAAATGCCTGGTCACAGGCCAGGTGAGCGCAAAGTACAGCCAGAGGCCAGGGAGACAGGAGTAATTGAGTGCTTTTCTCTGAGGGTGCACTAAGGAGTGGGGCCCCGAGCTCTCTGCTCCTCAGGGCTAGAGATTGGGAGCCCGCCATTTTCATTCCTGTCCTCTGGAACTCTACAGAAAGTGTTCAGGGAACAAAAGCTCCCGAAAGCGAACCCTGCGTGGATTACTTAGCCCAGCCCCTGGTTAAGGCGGTGCAATTCTGCCTCAGGCAAAGTCATTTGAGAATGACTACAACAGGCCCCTCCCCCAGAACATCAGCAAGAAATCCAGCCAAGACCAAGTTCACTTACCAAGGAGAACAGCAGAATTCCAGAGAGGAGAAAGCAAAGCATGGAATTCCCCATGTTTCTTTAGTCTTGTAAAGTTAATTAATTTTTTTAATTTTATTTTTTCATCCGCTAAAATTTTTTTAACTTTTCTCTTTCCTCTTTTAATGTTTTTTAACTAGTTTATCTTAACAATGCCTTTCATTAACAAAAATTTTTTGAGCCTTCATTATTATACTCATAATTTATCGTTCATTGTATCTGGCTTTATTTTTTGTATACAAATAGGGCTTTTTCTTCTAAAAACTTGTGATACAACTTCTTCTAATAGATTAAAATATACCCCTAAATCTAGCACAGGGCTTTGTTCTAGTCTCCAGCCTGAGCAAACTCTCACCATTTCTTTTTTTTTTTTTTCAAGATTACCCAACTTTTATTTATATAATGAAATATTCTAAGACTTTTCTTCTCAATAGTTGATATATTCTTTTTTAAATGTTTTTAATTAATTTATTTATTTTAATTAATTTCTTTTCAGTGTATCAAAATTCATTATTTATGAGCCACATCCAGCACTCCATGCAATACATGCCCTCTGTAATACCCACCACCAGGATCCTCCAACCTCCCACCTCCCATCCCTTCAAAACCCTCAGATTGTTTTTCAGAGTCCATAGTCTCTCACGGTTCATCTTCCCTTCCAATTTATCTCAACTCCCTTCTCCGCTCCATCTCCCTATGTCCTCCTTGTTATTTGTTATGCTCCATAAATAAGTGAAACCATATGATAATTGACTCTATCTGCTTGACTTATTTCACTCAGCATAATCTCTTCCAGTCCTGTCCATGTTGCTACAAAAGTTGGGTATTAATCCTTTCTGATGGAGGCATAATACTCCATAGTGTATATGGACCACATCTTCCTTATCCATTCATCCATTGAAGGGCATCTGGGTTCTTTCCACAGTTTGGTGACCATGGCCATTGATGCCATAAACATTGGGGTACAGATGGTCCTTCTTTTCACTGCATCTGTATCTTTGGAGTAAATACCCAGTAGTGCAATTACAGGATCACAGGGAAGCTCTATTTTTAATTTTATCCTTCCAAACAACTTATCTTAACAACTCCTTTTTTAGAAATTAAAAAAAAAATTTTCATCTTTATAGTCATATTCCATCCCCTCATCGTATTTGCCTTATATACATTTTCATTCTTTAAAATTTGGGGAGGTAGTTTCTTCTAAGAGACCAAAGTACTCGCAAAATTAAGTGGGTGACCCTGTTCTAGTCACCAATCTAATATATATTTTTTTCCTTTTTATATTTTTCCTTTTTTTCTTCTTTTTTAAATTTTTTTCCTCTGAACTTCTTTTTACCCCCTATCTTTCCCTCCACTATTTGGGGTCACCTCTGATTTGGTTAAAGCACATTTTCCTGGGGTTTTTGATGCCCTTTTAGTATTTTATTCACTCCTTCATATATTCTTATCTGCATAAAATGACAAGGCAGAAAAACACACACAAAAAAGACCAAGAGGCAGTATTGAAGGCTAGGGACCTAATCAATATGAACATTGGTAATATGTCAGATCTATAGTTCAGGATGATGATTCTCAAGGTGCTTGCCAGGGTCATAAAAGACATGGAAGTTATTAGAGAAACCCTGTCTAGAGAAATAAAAGCACTTTCTGGAGAAATAAAGGAATTAAATCTAACCAAGTTGAAATTTAAAAAGCTATTAATGAGGTGCAGTAAAAAATGGAGGCTCTTAATGCTCGGATAAATGAGGCAGAAGAGACAATTAGTGATATAGAAGACCAAATGACAGAGAATAAAGAAGCTGAGCACAAGAGAGACAAACAACTACTGGACCACGAGAGGAGAATTCGAGAGATGAGTGATACCATAAGATGAAACAACATTAGAATAATTGGGTTTACAGAAGAATAAGAAAGAGAGAGGGGATCAGAAGGCATATTGGAGGGAATTATTGTAGAGAATTTCCCTAATATTGCAAAGGGAACAAGCATCAAAGTCCAGGAGGTGCAGAGAATCCCCCTCAAAATCAATAAGAATAGGTACACACCCCGTCATCTAATAGTAAAATTTACAAGTCCTAGCAACAAGGAGAAAATACTGAAAGCAGCCCGGGAAAAGAAGTCTGTAACATACAATAATAAAAATATTAGATTGGGAGAATTATCCACAGAGACCTGGCAGGCCAGAAAGAACTGGCATGATATGTTCAGAGCACTAAATGAGGAAAAACATGCAGCCAAGAATACTATATCCAGCTAGGCTATCACTGAAAATAGAAGGAGAGATAAAAAGCTTCCTGGACAAATAAAAACTGAAAGAATTTGCAAACACCAAACCAGCTCTACAGGAAATATTGAAAGGGGTCCTCTAAGCAAAGAGAGAGCCTAAAAGTAGTAGACCAGAAAGGAACAGAGACAATATACAGTAACAGTCACCTTACAGGAAATACAATGGCACTAAATTCTTATCTCTCAATAGTTACCCTGAATGTAAATGGGCTAAATGCCTTAATCAAAACACACAGGTATCAGAATGGATATAAAAACAAAACCCATCAATATGCTGTCTATAAGAAACTTATTTTAGACCTAAAGACACCTCCAGATTAAAAGTGAGGGGGTGGAAAACAATTTACCATGCTAATGGACATCAGAAGAAAGCTGGGGTGGCAATCCTTATATCAGATCAATTAGATTTTAAGCCAAAGACTATAGTAAGAGATGAGGAAGGACACTATATCATACTCAAAGTGTCTGTCCAACAAGAAGATCTAACAATTTTAAATATCTATGCCCCTAACGTGGGAGCAGCCAACTATACAAACCAACTAATAACAAAATCAAAGAAACACTTTGACAATAATACAATAATAGTAGGGGACATTAACACTCCCCTCACTGAAATGGACAGATCATCCAAGCAAAAGATCATCAAGGAAATAAAGGCCTTAAATGACACACTGGACCAGATGGACATCACAGACGTATTCAGAAGATTCCATCCCAAAGCAACAGAATACACATTCTTCTGTAGTGCACATGGAACATTCTCCAGAATAGATCACATCCTGGGTCATAAATCAGGTCTCAACCTGTATCAAAAGATTACGATCATCCCCTGCATATTTTCAGACTACAATGCTCTGAAGCTAGAACTCAATCACAAGAGAAAATTTGGAAAGAACCCAAATACATAAAGAGCATCCTTCTAAAGAATGAATGGGTCAACCAGGAAGTTAAAGAAGAACTGAAGAAATTCATGGAAACAAATGATAATGGAAACAACAGATCAAAATCTGTGGGACACAGCAAAAGCAGTCCTGAGAGGAAAATATATAGGGATACAAGCCTTTCTCAAGAAACAAGAAAGGTCTTAAATGCACAACCTAACCCTACACCTAAGAGAGCTGGAGAAAGAACAACAAAGAATGCCTAAACCCAGCAGGAGAAGAGAAATCATAATGATCAGAGCAGAAATCAATGAAATAGAAACTAAAAAATCAACAAATCAACAAAACGAGGAGCTGGTTCTTTGAAAGAATTAAAAGATTGATAAACCCCTGGCCACACTTATCAAAAAGAAAAGAGAAAGGACCCAAATAAATAAAATCATGAATGAAAGAGGAGAAATCAGAGCCAACACTAAAGAAATACAAACAATTTTAAGAATATACTATGGGCAACTCTATGCCAAAAATTCGACAATCTGGAAGAAATGTATACATTCCTAGAGACATATGAACTACCACAACTGAAACAGGAAGAAATAGAAAACCTGAACAGACCCATAACCAGTAAGGAGATTGAAACAGTCATCAAAAATCTCCAAACAAACAAAAGCCCAGGGCCAGATGGCTTCCCAGGGCAATTCTACCAAACATTTAATGAAGAATTAATTCCTATTCTCCTGAAACTGTTACAAAAAATAGAAATGGAAGGAAAACTTCCAAACTCATTTTATGAGCATCACCTTGATCCCAAAACCAGACAAGGATCCCATCAAAAAAGAGAACTACAGACCAATATCCTTGATGAACACAGATGAGAAAATTCTCACCAAAATACTAGCCAATAGGATCCAACAGTACATTAAAAGGATTATTCACCATGACCAAGTGGGATTTATTCCAGGGCTGCAAGGTTGGTTCAACATTCGCAAATCAATCAATGTGATACAACACATTAATAAAAGAAAGAACAAGAACCATATGATACTCTCAATAGATGCTGAAAAAGCATTTGACAAAGTACAGCATCCCTTCCTGATTAAAACTCTTCAAAGTGTAGGGATAGAAGGCACACACCTCAATATTATCAAAGCCATCTATGAAAAACCCACCGCAAATATCATTCTCAATGGAGAAAAACTGAAAGCTTTTCCGCTAAAGTCAGGAACATGGCAGGGATATCCGTTATCACCACTGCTATTCAACATAGTATTAGAAGTCTTACCCTCAGCAATCAGACAACAAAAAGAAATTAAAGGCATCCAAATCGGCAAAGAAGTCAAACTGTCACTCTTTGCAGATGATATGATACTATATGTGGAAAACCCAAAAGGCTCCACTCCAAAACTGTTAGAACTTGTACAGGAATTCAGTAAAGTGTCAGGATATAAAATCAATGCACAGAAATCAGGTGCATTTCTTTACACCAACAACAAGACAGAAGAAAGAGAAATTAAGGAGTCAATCCCATTTACAATTGCACCCCAAACCATAAGATACCTAGGAATAAACTTAACCAAAAGGCAAAGAATCTGACTCAGAAAACTATAAAGTATTCATGAAAGAAATTGAAGAAGGCACAAAGAAATGGGAAAACGCTCCATGCTCATGGATTGGAAGAACAAATATTGTGAAAATGTCTATGCTAAAGCAATCTACACATTTAATGCAATCCCTATCAAAATCCCACCCATTTTTTTTCAAAGAAATGGAACAAATAATCCTAAAATTTATATGGAACCGGAAAAGACCTCAAATAGTCAAAGGAATACTGAAAAAGAAAGCAAAGTTGGTGGCATCACAATTCCAGACTTCAAGCTCTATTACAAAGCTGTCATCATCAAGACAGCATGGTACTGGCACAAAAACAAACATATAGATCAATGGAACAGAATAGAGAGCCCAGAAATAGACCCTCAACTCTATGGTCAACTAATTTTCGACAAAGCAGGAAAGAATGTTCAATGGAAAAAAGACAGCCTCTTCAATAAATGGTGTTGGGAAAATTGGACAGCCACATGGAGTAAAATGAAATTGGACCATTTCCTCTCACACCACACATGAAAATAGACTCAAAATGGATGAAGGACCTCAATGTGAGAAAGGAATCCTTCAAAATCCACGAGGAGACCACAGGCAGCAGCTTCTTCGACCTCAGCCGCAACAATTTCTTCCTAGGAGCATCGCCAAAGGCAAGGGAAACAAGGGCAAAAATGAACTATTGGGACTTCATCAATATCAAAAGCTTTTGCACAGCAAAGGAAACAGTTAACAAAACCAAAAGACAACTGACAGAATGGGAGAAGATATTTGCAAATGACATATCAGATAAAGGGCTAGTATCCAAAATCTATAAAGAGCTTATCAAACTTGGGCACCTGGGTGGCTCAGTTGGTTGAGCAACTGCCTTCCGCTCAGGTCACGATCCTGGACTTCCAGGTTTGAGTCCCGCATTGGTCTCCCAGCTCCTTGGGGAGTTTGCTTCTCCCTCTGACCTTCTCCTCTCTCATGCTCTCTCTCACTTATTCTCCCTCAAATAAATAAATAAAATCTTTTTTTCTTTTTAAAAAGAGCTTATCAAACTCAATACCCCCAAAGAACAAATAATCCAATCAAGAAATGGGCAGAGGCATATAGAGACAAGATGGCTGGGAAGTAGGAGGAAGCGCCCTTTCAACCTGTGCCCTAAAGTGAGCTGATTACCTTCCAAAGAACTCCGATCACCCACGAAATCAGCCTGAGATCAGAATTATACACGTCTGGATCTCTACAGGAGCAGAAGATGCCAGTGGGCATCTAAGAGAGCTGAGTGGGAATGTCGGACTGATATCTTAAGATAAACAAAAGGGGGAGGGAGCCACCAGAGGCGACTCTTTGGAAAGTAATATCCCAATATGAGAGTGCCCTGCGTCTGGGGACCAGCATTAACTTGGAGTCTGGTAGAAAGCACTCAAAAAGAGCAAAGGATTGCGGGGGGGGTGGGGATTGTGGGAATCGGGGCGGCTAGGGACAGGGGCTTAAGTCCCCAGACCCAGGACAGCCACCCCTGGCACAGAGCCAGAGAGAGTGCGGCAGAGAAACCAGGTCTTGGTCCCTGAGCCACCAGGGCGCCTGAGAGTGTGTGGGGTCCGGCTCTCGTGAGGGGCTGGGAGACTCGCCAGCCAGCAGAAGCACAGCCTTTTTGCAGTCCCCACAAGAGTGCCCTGCCATGCAGTGCTATCAGAGTCCGAGTCGCACCCCTCGCCCTCCCCTGAGAGAGGTGCGCACAGGCACCAACCTGGTGCTTTCGGACCCAGAAAGACCAGGCACTCCCAGCCCAGGCCAGAGTGAAAATCTCAGTGTGCAATCGCTGCTTGGAACCTCTCTGGCAGTCTGGAGCTGCCCAGACAGCCACCGCTGCCATCTTTTTGGGTTCAAGCAAAAAATCCTGCTTCCCCAGGGACCGCAACTCAGAACCTGCTCTGCCAGTGGCCAAGGGGGAATATATTTGGGCCCTGTAGCCAGACTGAGGCTTCTCTCTGAGAAGGGGTCAGGGTGCAGTTTGCTTTCCTCTAAACCTACAAAAACCATCAAAAGCGGTCAAGGCGAGAGAAAAAAAAAAAAAAGTGAACAAACATAAAAACCTCCAGAGAACAAAAGCCTGAAAAAAACAGTTTCCTCAGAGCCCACCCCCTTGAGGGGGGCGGGAGGACTTAACTCAGAGAACATGATTGACTGAAAACCCACGTGGCAGGCCCCTCCCCCAGAAAACCAACCAGGAAAGAGAAAAAAAAAAAAAAAGAAGATGACAAGAGAACAACCACCACTACTTCATAGGACAACATTTATTTTTAATTCGTTCCCACTATTCTGGCTCATATTTTTTTATACAGATAATTTTTTAACCTATTTACCATCACGGTGAGATGTCCAGGACATCAAATTCCATAATAACCTTCTAACCTGAACTTTTTGATACATACACCTGTGTTTTTCTTTTGCATTTCTATTTTTAAAATTTCTTTTTTTTTTAAATTTTAGTTCAGTTTAGTCTAGTTTATTCCTTTTTTACTTTTATTTTCTAATATTCATATAGAGTTAAACTTTAAGGTAATCCCCTTTCCCCAATCAATGCTACCCCTATAGGTAAACCAATTTTTAATCCCCCTTTATCTTAGAAAAGTTGAGTCCTTAAAAAAAAAAAAAAAAAGAAAGAAAGAAAAAGAAAAGTTGAGTCCTTTAAGAAAGATATCAAGATACATCCAGGAAGAATCAAAACAACCTTCCTCACCCACACTGAGAATTTATAACCACTCTCCCATCTTTTTCTTCTACCCGTGTTTCTGTTTTTTTGTGTTTATCCTGATAGTATATAAATCTTACACTTGGGATTCTTTTTGATGAGGTTCTTCCTTTATTTGCTTATATATATATTTTTTTTTCTCTTGTCATATACTTTTATCAGTCTTTTTGTTTGTCTGTTTACCTTGGGGCCCATTTGGGCTGAACCTTCTCTTTTATCTTCCCTTTCTTTCCTCTCTCTCTCTCTCTCTCTCTCTTTTTTCTTTTTCTTTTCTTTTTTCCTCTCGTTTGGGTGGAGAATCCTGATTGCTCAGAAGTGTTCCAGGGTGCACCTTGACTACACCATGGTTGATACATCCAGCTACATCCGTTCAGCCATCTCTCACCAAAATGACTAGGAGGAGGAATGCCCAACAGAAGAAAAATGCAGAGGATGGGCCTTCTGCAACAGAGCTAACGGCTATCAACATAGACAATATGTCGGAAAGAGAATTCAGGCTAACAATTATCCAGGCAATAACTAGGTTAGAGAAAGCCATGGATGACCAAACAGAATTGATTAGGGCTGAACTGAAAGTGACCAGAGTTGATGTTCACAATGTTAGGGCAGAGCTGAAAGCTACCAAGGATGAGGTTCACAATGCTCTCAATGAGTTCCAATCTAATCTAAATTCTCTCAATGCTAGGGTAACTGAGACAGAAGATAGAATTAGTGATCTGGAGGACAAACAGATAGAGAGAAAGGATCAGGAGGAAGCCTGGAACAAACAGCTTAGAAGCCACGAAAACAGAATCAGGGAAATAAATGATGCCATGAAATGTTCCAATGTCAGAATTATTGGAATCCCTGAAGGCAAGGAGAAAGAAAGAAGTCTAGAAGATATAGTGGAACAAGTTCTTCATGAAAATTTTCCCAATCTCGCGAATGGAACCAGCGTTCATATACTAGAGGCCAAACGGTCTCCACCCAAGATAATAGATTCCAGAAAAACATCAAGGCACCTGAGAGTCAAATTGAGGAATCGTAATTGTAGATATAATCTCTTGAAAACCGCTAGGACAAAGAGGCACCTTACTTACAGAGGAAAGCCCATCAGAATGACGTCAGACCTGTCCACAGATACCTGGCAAGCCAGAAAGGGCTGGCAAGATATATTTAGGGCACTAAATGAGAAGAACATGAAGCCAAGAATACTTTATCCAGCAAGATTGACATTCAAAATGGATGGAGAGATAAAGAGTTTCCAAGACCAGCAAGGCTTAAAAGACTATGCAACCACCAAGCCGACACTGCAGGAAATATTAAGGGGGGTTCTCTAAAAGAGGAAAAATCCTAAGAATAGCATTGAACAGAAATATAGAGACAATCTACAGAAAGAAAGACTTCAAAGGTAACACGATGTCAATAAAAACGTATCTATCAATAATCACTCTCAATGTGAATGGCCTAAGTGCGCCCATAAAATGGCACAGGGTTGCAGATTGGATAAAACGACAGGACCCATCCATATGTTGTCTACAAGAGACCCATTTTAAACCTAAAGAACACCCAGACTGAAAGTGAAGGGATGGAGAAGCATCTTTCATGCCAATGGGCCTCAAAAGAAGGCTGGGGTAGCAATTCTCATATCAGACAAATTAGATTTTAAAGTAAAGACTGTTGTCAGAGATACAGAAGGACACTACATCATTCTTAAAGGGGCTATCCACCAAGATGATCTAACAATTGTAAATATCTATGCCCCCAATATGGGAGCAGCCAATTACATAAGAAAACTGTTAATCAAGATAAAGAGTCATACTGATATGAATACATTAATAGTAGGAGACCTTAACACACCTCTTTCAGAAATAGATAGATCATTGAAGCAGAAAATCAATAAAGAAACAAGAGCATTGAATGACATATTGGACCAGATGGACCTCATAGATATACACAGAACATTCCACCCTAAAACAACAGAATACTCATTCTTCTCAAGTGCACATGGAACCTTCTCAAGAATCGACCACATACTGGGCCACAAATCAGGACTCAACTGATACCAAAAGACTGAGATTATTCCCTGCACATTCTCAGATCACAATGCTTTGAAACTGGAGCTCAATCACAAGGAAAAGTTTGGAAAGAACTCAAACACCTGAAAGCTAAAGACCACCTTGCTTAAGAATGCTTGGATCAACCAGGAGATCAAAGAAGAACTGACACAATTCATGGAAACCAATGAGAATGAAGACACTTTGGTCCAAAACCTATGGGATATAGCAAAGGCAGTCCTAAGGGGGAAATACATCGCCATCCAAGCCTCCCTCAAAAAAATGGAAAAATCCAGAATACAGCAGCTGTCTCTACACCTTAAAGAACTGGAGAATCAACAACAAATCAAACCAACTCCACACATAAGAAGGGAAATAATCAAGATTAGAGCTGAGATCAAAGAGGTAGAAACCAGAGATACAGTAGAACGTATCAGTGAAACTAGAAGCTGGTTTTTTGAAAGAATCAATAAGATCGATAAACTATTGGCCACACTAATCCAAAAGAAAAGAGAGAAAGCCCAAATTAATAAAATTATGAATGAAAAGAGAGAGATCACAACTAACGCCAAGGACATAGAAACAATCATCAGAAGTTATTATCAGCAGTTATATGCCAATAAGCTAAGCAACCTAGATGAAATGGATGCATTCCTGGAAAACTATAAACTCCCAAAATTGAACCAGGAAGAAATTGACAACCTGAATAGACCAATATCTAGTAACGAGATTGAAGCAGTGATCAAAAACCTCCCAAAAAACAAGAGCCCAGGACCTGATGGATTCCCTGGGGAATTCTTCCAAACTTTCAAAGAAGAAATAACACCTATTCTCCTGAAGCTGTTTCAAAAAATTGAAGCAGAAGGAAAATTTCCAGACTCTTTCTATGAAGCCAGCATTACCTTGATCCCCAAACCAGGCAAAGACCCTACCAAAAAGGAGAATTTCAGACCAATATCACTGATGAGTATGGATGCTAAGATTCTCAACAAGATCCTAGCAAACAGGATCCAACAGCACATTAAAAAGATTATCCACCATGACCAGGTGGGATTCATTCCTGGGCTACCAGGATGGTTCAACATTCGCAAATCAATCAATGTGATAGAACAAATTAATATGAGAAGAGAGAAGAGCCACATGGTCCTCTCAATTGATGCAGAAAAAGCATTTGACAAAATCCAGCATCCGATCCTGATTAAAATGCTTCAAAGTATAGGGATAGAGGGAACATTCCTGAACTTCATAAAATCTATCTATGAAAGACCCACAGCAAATATCATCCTCAGTGGAAAAAAGCTTGCAACCTTCCCGTTGAGATCAGGAACACGACAAGGATGCCCACTCTCACCACTCTTGTTCAACATAGTATTAGAAGTCCTAGCAACAGCAATCAGACAACAAAGAGAAATAAAAGGTATCCAAATGGCAGTGAAGAAGGCAAACTCTCTCTCTTTGCAGATGACATGATTCTTTATATGGAAAACCCAAAAGACTCCACCCCCAAACTACTAGAACTCATACAGCAATTCAGTAATGTGGCAGGATACAAAGTCAATGTACAGAAATCAGTGGCTTTCTTATACACTAACAATGAAAATACAGAAAGGGAAATTAGAGAATTGATTCCATTTACTATAGCACCAAGAACCATAAGATACCTGGGAATCAATCTAACCAAAGAGGTAAAGGATCTACACTCGAGGAACTACAGAACACTCATGAAAGAAATTGAATAAGACACAAAAAGATGGAAGACCATTCCATGCTCTTGGATCGGAAGAATAAACATTGTTAAAATGTCTATACTGCCTAGAGCAATCTATACTTTTAATGCCATTCCGATCAAAATTCCACTGGTATTTTTCAAAGAGCTGGAGCAAATAATCCAGCAATTTTTATGGAATCAGAAGAGACCCCAAATCACTAAGGAAATGTTGGAAAAACAAAAATAAAACTGGGGGCATCACGTTACCTGATTTCAAGCTTTACTACAATGCTGTGATCTCCACGACAGCATGGTACTGGCATAAAAACAGACGCACAGACCATTGGAACAGAGTAGAGAGCCCAGATATGGACCCTCAACTCTATGGTCAAATAATCTTCGGCAAAACAGGAAAAAATGTACAGTGGGAAAATAGACAGTCTCTTCAATAAATGGTGCTGGGAAAACTGGACAGCTATATGTAGAAGAATGAAACTCGACCATTCTCTTACATCGTACACAAAGATAAACTCAAAATGGATAAAAGACCTCAACGTAAGACAGGAATCCATCAGAATCCTAGAGGAGAATATAAGCAGTAACCTCTTCGATATCAGCCACAGCAACTTCCTTCAAGATATGTCTCCAAAGGCAAAGGAAACAAAAGCAAAAATGAACTTTTGGGACTTCATCAAAATCAAAAGCTTCTGCACAGCAATTGAAACAGTCAATAAAACAAAGAGGCAACCCATGGAATGGGAGAAGATATTTGCAAATGACAGTACAGACAAAAGGTTGATATCCAGGATCTATAAAGAACTCCTCAAACTTAACACACACAAAACAGACAATCATATAAAAAAAATGGGCAGAAGATATGAACAGACACTTCTCCAATGAAGACATACAAATGGCTATCAGACACATGAAAAAATGTTCATCATCACTAGCCATCAGGGAGATTCAAATTAAAACAACATTGAAATACCACCTTACAACACTTAGAATGGCCAAAATTAGCAAGACAGGAAACAACATGTGTTGGAGAGGATGTGGAGAAAGGGGAACCCTCTTACACTGTTGGTGGGAATGCAAGTGGTGCAGCCACTTTGTAGAAAAGTGTGGAGATTCCTCAAGAAATTAAAAATAGATCTTCCCTATGACCCTGCAATTGCACTACTGGGTATTTACCCCAAAGATACAGATGTAGTGAAAAGAAGGGCCATCTGTACCCCAATGTTTATAGCAGCAATGGCCACAGTCGCCAAACTGTGGAAAGAACCAAGATGCCCTTCAACGGATGAATAGATAAGGAAGATGTGGTCCATATACACTATGGAGTATTATGCCTCCATCAGAAAGGATGAATACCCAACTTTTGTAGCAACATGGACAGGACTGGAAGAGATTATGCTGAGTGAAATGAGTCAAGCAGAGAGAGTCAATTATCATATGGTTTCACTTATTTGTGGAGCATAACAAATAGCATGGAGGACAAGGGGAGTTAGAGAGGAGAAGGGAGTTGAGAAAAATTGGAAGGGGAGATGAACTATGAGAGACTATGGACTCTGAAAAACAATCTGAGGGGTTTGAAGAGGTGGGGAGGGTGGGAGGTTGGGGGAACCAGGTAGTGGGTATTAGAGAGGTCATGTATTGCATGGAGCACTGGGTGTGGTACAAAAACAATGAATACTGTTATGCTGAAAATAAATTTTAAAAATTAAAAAAAAAAGAAAGAAATGGGCAGAGGACATGAGCAGACATTTCTGAAAAGAAGACATCCAGATGGCCAACAGACACATGAAAAAGTGCTCCACATCACTCGGCATCAGGGAAATACAAATCAAAACCACAATAAGATACCATCTCACACCAGTCAGAATGGCTAAAATTAACAACCCAGTAAATGTCAGATGCTGGCCAGGATGCAAAGAAATGGGAACGCTCCTACACTGTTGGTGGGATGCAAGCTGGTGCAACCACTCTGGAAAACGGCGTTCCTCAAAAAGTTTAAAATAGAGCTACCCTACAACCCAGCAATTGCACTACTGGGTATTTACCCTAAAGACACAAACATAGTGATCCAAAGGGGCATGTGCACCCAAATGTTTATAGCAGCAATCTCCACAATAGCCAAACTAAGGAAAGAACCTAGATGTCCATCAACAGATGAATGGATAAAGAAGGGTGGTATATATGTAAAATGGACTACTATGCAGCTATCAAAAGAAATGAAATCTTGCCATTTGTGACTACATGGATGGAACTAGAGGGTATCATGCTTAGCGAAATAAGTCAATCAGAGAAAGACAACTATCATATGATCTCCCTGATATGAGGAAGTGTATATGCAATGTGGGGGATTTGAGGGGTAGAAAAAGAATAAATGAAACAAGATGGGATTGGGAGGGAGACAAATCATAAGAGACTCTTACTGTCATAAAACAAACTGAGGGTGACCGGGGGAAGGGGGGTAGGGAGATAGTGGTGGGGTTATGGACATTGGGGAGGGTATGTGATATGATGAGTGCTGTGAAGTGTTTAAACCTGGCGATTCACAGACCTGTACCCCTGGGGCTAATAATACATTATATGTTTATTAAAAAATTTTAAATATTAAAAAGAACACTCCAAATTCTGGGGTGCCTCGGTAAGTCAGTAGATTAAGGGACTGCCTTTGGCTCAGGTCATGATCCCAGGGTTCTGGGATCAAGCCCTGCATCAATCTCCCTGCTGAGTAGGGTATCTGATTTTCCCTCTGCCTCTGCTTCTCTCCTACCCCACCACAGCTCTACTCATGTATTCTCTCTCTCTCTCCCTCTCTCTCTTTCTCTTTCTCAAATAAATAAATAAAATCTTTTAAAACAAAACAAAAAAACCCCAAATCTTAAAGGACCCAACTCAGTGTGGACTTGCTCCCCTGCCCCTGAGGAGGATCTCCCCATGCTGACACTTCAGGGTTTTTTAAATCTGTTTTGTAGGATTGTTGTGGGAAAACACATAAAGTTCCTTGCTCACTGTCTAGAATATAGTAAACGCTCAATAAATGCTACCTATTACCAAGGATTATGCCCCCAATTCTGTAGAGGAAACCGAAGACTCAGAGGGAAAACCCAGAGTTATGCCAGGATTACAACCCATGCTGTCCCACTTCCAAGCTCTCTCCACAACTGCCCCTCATGTGCTAGGTACTAATGAAAGCAAGGGAAGGAGTTGGGCTCCAGAGTCCCTGGGCCTGGCCAGCAAGGGGTGGAAAATAAGCATAGAAATGGAGGAAAGTTGAGAGGCATGGGTAATGAGGTTACATACACTTGGGTTTGGACAGGAACCCAGGACTTAGAGGGAAATGGAGAGAACTGTGGCCCCATGGGTTGTGTAATGAATCTCCTGTCACAAGGTCGGCCACAGGAGGAGGTGTAGGAATAAAAAGGTAGATGGTGAGGAACAGGGCAGGAGGAAAAGCTGCCTTCCAAAGAACTCCTGAAAAAAAACATCTTGTTTTCCTTTCAGAGTTATGGGCTTGGAGTCAATTTGAGTAAAGAGAATCAGGAATAAAGTGAAGCTGAGAGACTTACTTGTCCTCCTCATGTGTGCTTTCATATGCTCTCCATGAGCAGTCAGTGCCCATCCCTCACCCTAGCACTCTTCACCTGGTGAATTCCTATTCACCCTTCAGGATCCCATTCTTGTTTTTAGCTGTCTCCTTCCTGGGTGGGCCCACCCCCATTCATTCTTTCACTACAGGCCTTATCATGTTTTCCTGTACTATGCTAGTTCAATGCCTTTACCTCCCAGACTGTGAGCTCAGGAAACATTTGCTAAGTGTGTGAGTGAGTAAATGAGTGACCAAATGAGCATTCCTGGGAGGACCTTGGGAAAGGGATGATTACACCCTTAGAGAAGGAGAACCTGAGGCACAGAGAGTATGACTGGTCAGCTTCATAAATCATGAACAAGCCCTGGAGTCGGCCTCCTGAGTGTGAGGCCAGTGCTCTGCCTGCAGGCACAGTCAGCCCAGATCACTGAATTGTGGAGTATGTCAAGTGTGGAGAACAATGCAGAGGCAGCTGAGGCAAACAGTTTGGAAACCCTGACTGTAATCCCAGCTGACACTCTCAATGGTGGTTTTCCTCTGGTCACATCACTTTAGCTCCCTATAAGTATTTTCCTCTCACAAATGGGATAATAATCAAACCAAACCCACTTCCTGAACACTTGGTAATCTAGACTGTGAAGTTTTTGCAGTCAGGATTCATGCCTGCTTCAGGATTCATGTTTGCTGGCAGCTGTGTCCCAGCCTGGCACAGAGTAGGTGCTCCTGAAATATTTGTTGCATAACAGGGAGAGGAGAAAGCCATTATCGCTGTCTGCTGAGAAAGCTTTCTTCCCACAGTTTCCCATTAACATCTTCACAGTTAATGAACTCTAGAAGTACAGTCTAAGCCCTACCCTCATCTCTGTGCTGAGTGTCACCAGAACCCTGGGCGGTGTCTCTGTAAGTGGCCTCCATGCTAGGGCTGGTTTTGCTGCTGCTCAAGGCAGCACAGCGGTACCTGCACAGAGCAGTCCAGGAGTTCCCATCCCCTCCTTCCCACTGGCTCTTCAGGCATATGCATGAGGTAGGAGGGGATGGAGGGGAGTAGGAAGGCTGGGCATCCGGGGCTTTGGAGCATCATCCTGGTCAGCAGATGCATCCCACATAGGCTTCTTGTGTGACCAGCACATGGGCCTTGGGGAACACCCAGTTTACTGCTGAGATCTTGGCTCCTCATTCCAATATGGGAGCTCTCTGCTGGAAGGAAGCCTTTGCTGGTGCCTCAGGCTGGCCTCACCCTCTTTCCTTAAGTAGATCTGCAGGCTGTAATGCAGTCCTGCCCTGCTGCTTTCTGAGGGCCCGTGGGAGAATGAGGCAGAAATAAGTCAGCTGCAAGAGAAAGGGAGCAGGGGTTGACAGTAGAGAAGACTGTCGCCCCGAACAACTCCTCAATCCCGTATTTATTAGATACAAGATAACAACTAACAAAGGAGCTGAAGACGGCTCATATATTAACAATATGCTTTATAGATAAATAAGAAAGAATAGGAGTTATGCATTGATTTCAAATCTTTTAGATAAGCAAGGAGAGTAGGAAATGTATGCTCAAGCAGTATAGAATTTATAGTTGAGCAAGCACATTTAAGGGGATTATTTTGATAACTGATTAACGGTAGGCTGTCTCTGAGGCAGGGGAGTAACATCCAAAAATGAAGCAGGCGGTATTCCAACCTGAGCGGGGCCGGGCATTCCCGGCTGCTTGGCTTCCAATACATAAATCATCCTCTCCCCTAGAGACCTGTTGCTAATGCATGTTCTTCTTAAGGTAACATTTAAGCATGCTTGCCAGGCTAGTTCAGTTCTCATGGGTTATATTTTAAGCACTACCTTGTTTTGTGAGAGATGGTTACACTGCACCTTAAGGATGATGGCTGTTCCTTCCTGACTCTTCCCCCTCCTAGCTGAGGAGCCCCAGCTCCTCTCTCAGAACACCCTTCCTGATGATCCCCTGTCCTGGCCACTCAATTCCATCCTCGAAGCCTAGCCTTGAGCTGCTTGGGAACACAGACAGCAGAGGGGTTCACAGCTTATGGAGACCATAGACAGGAATCAGGCGTCAGGTCCCTGGAAAACAGGCTCACCTGCCAGATTGGGGTGTCATGTCCGGTGCAAGGAACCAACCAGCTTGGTTTGCCTGAGACTATGAGGTGTTCCAGACTGGTGATTTCAGTGTTAAAACCCTGACAAGTTACTGGCACTCATGAGAGAGAAGTTTTCCAGGATGGGGCAGATAAAGAGTATTGACATTGAGTTGCACCATTAAAAGAATCTGTTTACCTCCTAGTTCTCTTTCCCCAACCACAGTACTGTGGGTTCCTTGGGCTGAGGATGTCACCCCCTTCCAGTACCCAGTTACCAGCACAGAGCTGACCCCAAGAGATGCCTGAGCAGGTTGTGGAATGACAGAGGAAGGAGCAGCTTGCAGCTAGACTGGAGATGGTACTTACTCTCCAGCTCTGTCAGTACTGGTCCTTCAGTAGGGAATCAGCAAGTGGGGGCATGTGAGGAGGGGCTGTCTTGTGGTGTGTGGACTGAACAAGCCTAGCGCAGGGATGTTGCTGAGGAGGCCAAGCAATTTCAGCTGAATGGAGCCAAAGACAGAAACTTCACATCAGCCACAGGGAGACAGTCATAGGCCAGTTTCTTCATGCAAATTGTTACACTAATGACTTCCAGATAGTCCTTTAGGAGAAATTACGACCTTTTGTTAGATGCAGTTGTCACCTTTCTGAGCTAGGATTTGACCTAAGCAACCACTAAAATTTCCTCCACTGACTCCCATTACATGGATGGTATGGAGACTCTGTAAGCACACGAGTTCTACTTCCATAACTCCTATTACCCCCAAGGCCCAATCAGCCCTCAGCTTCTGCTGGCCTAATATATTGCAGCCAGATTTTTTTTTTCTCCTACAAATCTGAGACTTCATTTATTCGGTACCTCTGTTATTGGCTAAGTCAGGAATTAGATTGCCATGTGCAGTAGGTTAAAGTTAATCTTTCAGGCCAGGTGACAATTGACAAGTGAGACAGGAAAGCATATGGGCTCTGAGCCAAGCTACCTGGATTCTACCCCAGCTCCGCCACATACTTCAAATACTTGCTCTATCCTTCTGTTTCCTCATCTGTGAAATGGGGATGATGATGATGATGAGTATAGTCCTGTGTCAGTTATACTAATCTCCGAATGTCACCTGGCATAGACCAAAGGTCACAGTTACACTCTAATTATTAAAATTGAAGATAATGGTAATGCCTATGAATGACTAGCATGTTTGTAGGTTACCAAACCTGCTGCACTAAATACAGCTGAAATCAGTCAGGAACCATGAAAGGGGAACTCCTGTATGGGAATCCATGACCCAAAAGCCTCATCTTTTCCCAGATTCTCCCTCCTGTCTTGGAGACCACAGGTCAGCCTAGCCCACAGCAGCACCTGACAATTGATTGCCTGTGCTGACCCTTTATTTTCTATCCACTGTCCTGGTGTCTCACTTGGGGACATTTTTGTGACCCCAGTTCCTAGGAGGGGCCGGGTGAAACAGCTCCCATAGAGCACTGCCTGTGCGAGTGTCTGCAGCCTGAAA
The DNA here is from genome assembly GCF_010015895.1 of Lontra canadensis. NCBI lineage: Eukaryota > Metazoa > Chordata > Mammalia > Carnivora > Mustelidae > Lontra > Lontra canadensis. The sequence goes on along the minus strand of NW_022631054.1, from coordinate 12,857,881 downwards.
GCCAGTAGACACTGAGTATCAGTCTACAGACTTACTGCCACTGCCAGTGTGGGCACCATGTCCTCTCTAATAGTCTCAGCTGGCCCTGGCCACACTGGCTCAGGAAGAGATGGCTATCCCAAGCGCTTGTCTGGAAAGCTGACAGACCAGTGGGTGTCAGAGTGACCCAGGGAGAGAAAGAGCCAGGCGGAACACTATCTAGCTTTTTGGGGTTCCCCAGAGGATCTACTGACACAACCCAGGAGCGGGAGTTTCTGGAAGACTACTGGCTTGGAGAGCAAGCAATTGGAAAGGAGGCATGCAACTGTGCTGAAACAGGATCCCCCAGGGGCCCCTGCTGCACCGGTCTGAGGGACCCTGGAGGATGAGGTAACTAGCTTCATGGTAAGAGGCACTCATGATGCAGTCCCCACACCGGATCCAAGGGGAAGTGCAGCCCCAGCGATGGACATGACCTGGAAGCACAGAGAAGCCTCCTTAAGTCATTGGACAACACTTCTCAGTGTAGGGCCTGATTGACTTCCCCACCTCTACTCCCACTAGAACATAAGTTCCATGAATCTGGAATCCCTATCAGAACCTTGCTCCACAGAAACATTTCCAAACTCCTAATCACTGCTGATATCCAGAACTATCTCCATGTGGCCATCCTACCCTCCACTACCTCTCCAAGCACTGGACCTAAAGAGGAAGCAAGGTTTTATTGATTTGTCTTTCCCTTGGTTACAGTTCCAAAATTGTCAGGAGCTACAAGAGCTTCAGAAAAGGGCAGAGAAATATCCTTGTGCTAGTCCTCGCTGGCTATGCAGGAGTGAGGTTAGCTTCGTAGTCTATGACCCAGACTACATGAAGCTGATCCTGGGGTGATCAGGTAAGTGCAAACCACTTGTCTGTTGGAGGGGTTCTTCCCTCTTGTATACATTCCTGGGGACTGTGACATTTCAGGAGAGACTGCTGGCTCAGTCATAAATATCTGATCCTCTAACTGCTGTTTTTCCAGCATAAGAGCCAGTAGAAACCCAAATACAGTTACTCTATTTGAAAGTTTAAATACCTGTAAGGAATTGACTTTTCGCTTTCTCCTTCCTTCCTAACTTCATTCCTTCCTAACTTCATTCCTTCCTTCCTTCTATTTCTTTCTTTCTACTTCCTTCCTTCTTTCCTTCCTTCCTTTATTCCTTCCTTCCTTTCCTCTCTTTCCTCCTTTCTTTCTTTTTTCTTTCTTTCTTAATTTCCTTTCTCCTTTATTCACACCTTCTTTTTCTCCTTCCTTCCCTCTCTCCTCCTTCCTTCCCTCTTTTCCACTTTTCATTCTTTCCATCTTTTATTCTTTCCTTCTTTCTTTCTAACTTTCTTCACCACAATGGTGTGTTCCCAGAACTCAAGACAAATTCTTATTCATGATGGCTTGCGTGGAACCCCAATTTGTTGCCTGTGCTGGCACGTGGAATGACTGAGCCACCACAGAAAATCAAAAACAAAAAAAAAAGTAAGAATACAAACAAACAAACAAAAAAACCACTGGACAAGCTACTGTCTTCTCACTAGCACTGAGGACAGAAGCTATATTTCTTACTGATGCAACTTCCTACTCAATAGGCCTCTGTGGTGGGACACTCAGTCTGCCTTCCCGAGCCCACAGTAACTATCAGGAAAGACAGAGAGTCCTGGTTGGAAGGAAAGTGGGAGGTGGATTGACACAAATTGCCAGCTGACAATCATCAGGAAGGGATGGGGGACAATGGTCTAGACCACAGCTACCTCCTGGGGGCAGCCTGTCTTCGTTGGTCACCTCCAGTTTCCTGTAATGCCTTTCTTACTTTCAGTCCCAAAGTCTGATGGTTCTTACAGATTCATGGCTCCCTGGGTAGGTAAGTATATTTAACAAGGACTAAGGTTCACTTTCTGCTTAGGTTGCCAACAAATATCCATTTGGCCCAGATAAATACAAATTGACCAGCACCACAGTCACTCCACTCAACTCTGAATTGAGCTTCCTTTCTCTTCTTCAGATAAAAACCTCACACCTTCCTCATGGTAGGGGAGCCCTCCTGCAGCTCAGTTTCTCCCACATCACTTCTCAGTCCTCTATAATGATCTCAGACTAACTTTTCATTGAAGTCCTCCATTAACTCAGTGCTACTCTGTTTCAACCTCGATCTCACAGCTGTGCACCAAGCTTTGGGAAGTCCCCTTCCTGACATGCACTGTCCTTTCCTGCCTTGTCCAGGATGCCCTTCTTCTGACACCCTGGGTTCCTCCCCAGTTGTCCCCAGACAACTCTTGAGAGGTTCCTTCCCCCCACACACACCCATTGTGGTCCAGGGTATGATTTGCTCCTGTTGAATGGACCGACGTGGTTCCAGCACCGGAGAATGCTGACCCCAGCCTTCCGCTGTGACATCCTGAAGCCCTATGTGGGGCTCATGGCCGACTCTGTCCAAGTGATGTTGGTAAGTTCAACCCCTGCTCACCTGCACACTCACACCCCCAGGAGAGTTCACAAAGTCCACTCTCAGACAGCTGTGTCCCTCAGACATCCATTAGACATGGCCCCCAGAACCACAACTTATATCATACTATGAGACAGGGCCCCCTGAGCATGGATGGAACAAGAAAGCATCCGGGCACCTGTTTTCATCCACTCTTTGCTCACTGCCCACAGGAGAGACAGTCATGGTGGATAAAGGGTCTCTTCTTGTCCCTCTTCCATGTCTTTGACTTGGACAGGAAGAGTAGCCAATGCCCCTAGACAACAGGACAAACTGCCTCAGGCTGGCCTGAACAGTAGCAGCTTCAGTGGCAAGGTGGACATCCCATGATGTCACTCAAGTGGGCTCTGGGCTAGAGCTGAAGGTTTCTCATGGATTTTAGCCATTCCGTGCAGGGAAATGGAGACCAAGTCTCTACCCTCCAGGGCTGGGTCTTGCCATAACATCACCTCTGACCCTGACCCTATTTCTCACTCACTGTGCTCAGCTGACATTTGTTGAGTGAGAGGAACTGAAGTCCCTGATATCCCTTCTTTAGAAACCCCAGTCTTAGCCTCTTGATCTTTTCTTTGCCTTGACTCTTGCTCCCTAAATTGGGACTTCACCTGTTTTTCATGTGTACATCAACCCTAAGACACAAAATGTTGCCCCTTAGTCCCCTGAGGAACAGTGTTTTCTGATCTCCTAAAAGGTGGTTACCACCAAACTTCTTCCTAAGTCAGATGGTAAGAGATCATGATTAATTAAATAACAATTAACTAACTTTCTCAGACTACATTCTGAGAAAATACTCACCGGATTACAAACAAATGGCTATATGGTCCTAAACTGATGAAACACAACTGCTTTAGAAAGTGAGGACATCTCATCCGAATATCTGGAGAGGCAGAGAGAGAGTCCAGCCTTGTCAGCATGGGCCTTCTGGAGGAGTAGAGAAAGATATATGTGTCCCTCTACCACAGGACAAATGGAAGGAGCTCCTCAGCCAGAACTCATCTCTGGAGATCTTTGGACACACAGATCTTTGGATAAGGAATGTTTTCTACCAGAAAGACATCATCTACAGGCTGACCCCTGAAGGCCGCTGGAACCACCGGGCCTGCCAGCTTGCCCATCAACACACAGGTTGTATCTGCCCTCTGGGAAGCTCCCCTCCTTCATCAGTCACATCCCAAAGGGACTGGCCCCTTACCCTCAGGCTGAGTCCTGCCCCTGGCTGCCCTTCCAGGGCCTGGGAAACACCCAACTGGCTACTCTTCTGGTGCAGGTGTTAGGGTGCCAGGTGCTATGCAAGCAGCTACATGTGTCACCCTATTGGTGAAGGTTGAATGAGAGCCCCTACCAGTAGCATTCAAGCAGAGCCTCCTTGGGCTCTGCTGTTGAGGGAGTGATGACCTGCAAGCACCTGGTGCTAGAGCTCCCACCCAACAAACACACCCACTCCCACACTCCTCCTGATCCACCTCACCCTGACTGGGGTACTGTGAGTGTCTGTGTCTGGGCACCCAGAGCGTTCAGCTCTGCCTGGGAACACTGTTCTGGACAGACTGAGTGATCAAGCTGAGGAAGGCTCAGCTGCAGGAGGAGGGAAACCTGGAGAAGGTCAGGAGCAAGAGGCACTTGGACTTCCTGGACATCCTCCTTTTTGCCCAAGTGAGTGTGGCAGGGAAGGCCTGAGGCTTTGCTCACAAGTGTGGAGGAGGGGGGCAATCTCAAACCCTGTCCTCGCTCTGTGTCTTCCCAGGTGGAGAACGAGAGCAGCTTTTCCAACAAGGACCTCCGTGCGGAAGTGGACACCTTCATGTTTGAGGGCCATGACACCACAGCCAGCGGCATCTCCTGGATCCTCTATACTTTGGCCACACACAAAGAGCATCAGCCGAAATGCCAGGAGGAGATCCAGAACCTCCTGGGGGATGGTGCCTCCATTACCTGGTGAGTGCTCATGAGATGGGAGGCCCTGACCCTTCAAGTAGAGAATTCCCTGGCTGCCAGGGCTTTGCCCACCCTTCAGGATAGTTTTGTTTAGGGACCTCCTGGACCAGATGCCCTACACCACCATGTGCATCAAGGAGGCACTGCGACTCTATCCAGGTGTTGGCAGAGAGCTTAGCAAGCCCATCACCTTCCCTGATGGACGCTCCTTACCCAAAGGTGTGAACTTCCCCACTCTCCCTCCATAAACACTCGACAGGAACATGTGCGAGGTCAGAAATCCACATGTTCTGGGCAGTTGGTGCATGTCTTTCAGAGTCATTTCTCCCTCAAGAAAACCAATATTTCCTTTGTTTGTCAGATGAGGTATATGGTATGCTTCCCACAGAGTTTAATCCAAGAAATAAATACATGACAGCCCCTGAATGTGGCTTTGGGTTTTGTTCTAATATTCTTGTTCTTTGAGATATGAGTGCCTGAGAGACCATCAGACAGAGCAGGGGGATAGGAGGTCTTTCTTTATAGGGTCTAAGCTAATGAGAAAGATCAGAGAATTCACCATCATGGCTCAGATGGTCCAGTCTCCAGGGAGCCCTCAGGATGATGGCAGAGAGTAGCTGATGACCAGATCTGAGATCCCTGCCGTCCTGCCACATCCTAGCTGGGTGCTCAGAGGCAAGGTGCTCAGCCTCTCTGAGGCTCAGGTGCTTCATGGGAACAAAAGAGTTCTGAGCCTCCACTGGAGGGTTGTTGTGAGGATGGAAGAGCTGATGCATATTCCCCAAGGGCTCATGGATGGTACTTGATGTGAGTTGTCCCGTGAGTTGCTCCAAAATGTAAGCCTCCAGTTCTTCCCTGCTTTTGGCCTGGTCTTGGTTAATCTACTAACCTGTGCACACGTGCGTACCTGTTATGCTATGTCTGCCCCACCTCTCCTGCAATACTGTCATTCCATTCACAGTGATGAGAAAGGCTCTCACCGTGGCTGCCAAGCTGTGTGTGGGTGCAGCTGGGCCCCACAAACATGTATGTCCAGGCTTCTCTTTCTGCTCCACAGGATTCTTAGTGACAATCTCCTTTTATGCCCTTCACCATAGCCCAAAGGTGTGGCCAAACCCAGACGTATGATACCTTGGGAGGAGGAGGTGGGATGACCTCTCCAGACCAAACCCTCTTCCTGACCCACATCCGGGTATCCTGTCCCTTGGATGATTGGAAGGAAGGTCTTGACCACACCTGTCCTGGCCCTGGTGCTCCCTCTGCAGGTGTTCGACCCTTCCCGGTTTGCACCGGATTCCTCTCGACACAGCCATGCTTTCCTGCCCTTCTCAGGAGGATCAAGGTGAGGCACTTGTACCAGAATGGGAGGAGGCAGGGGCTATTTTGGGGGTACATACTTGATGTTTGTGACTTGCTACATTGATGTGGGTTTCTGTAGATATGCCGTGGCATGTTGGAGTGCTGGGAAAGAGGTATGTGTCTCTATGCAAAGAAAGCTGGTAATCACTGAATGCCATGGAGACTTTGACCCATTGCTCTTACACAATCTCCAGCCACAATTCAGTGTCCGTGGGTGTTCCACAGCTCAGGGTATTCTTGTGAGTTCTTCATTTTGTGAGTATGACTTTACAGAATTAGATTTTCTCACATGTAATTTTCAAGTGTTGTCAAAGTCAAAGACAGGATGGACTCAAAAGTTGTCGTTGCACACATTCTCAAACCAGCCTTTTCTACTCAACTCCCCATTCTGCCTCCACACTGAACCATTGACTACATTGCATGTGTTTCCATACTCAGCATCCTGCATGCCTCAAATATTTCAGCCATACACAAGAAAGTTTCCTACAGTCTCTTAGGGGCTTCATAAAGTACTCGACTAATCTGTGCTGTCGCTATATTTTCACCAACCAAATGAATTATTGACTCTATGGTAATAGTCATGTACACTTGACAATTTTCCCAGTTGTCCAATCAGTACATATGATCTGAGCTCTATATACCTTAATATTACACTTAGAGTCCAGACATCCAAATGGGCAAATATATAAAAATGAGGACATTAAATTGCATTTGGAAAAAAATCCAATCTGTTGTATATATATGACACATGGCATTTGAACATTACCTGGTGTGTAAAATGTAAAGCACACGTGAAGTTGCTGTTCAGTGGGATGACTATTGTCCAGTGTGGCTGCTGTGAAATCCTCCAGTGCTGCTGAGAGTGTCCTATAAATAGTAACTGCAGGAAACGTTGTAAGCAATTACTAGAAAAATGTTTTTCCAAATTCAGAAATCTGTCAATCCTTCACATACAGAGTGAACTAATTTCACACAACATCTTTAAGCAAACTGTGCTTCCAGATACTGGCTCCAGGATTTGTTTCTCCCTGGGATTGAGTCCTTCCTCCTAGACACTGGTGCACATCATGTGGCTGCCAGTAGAGACAGGAGAGGGGTAGACAGCTCAGTTCCTAGCTCAGAACTTATGGTTACTCATATTTTATTCCATTCAGGGTGGGTTTCTTTTTCAGTTCAAGAGACATCATTCAGTTTTAATACTGTCTATTAAGCCTGTCTCTGTTTGCCAAGTCCTCTGCTATGCGATGGCATAATGCCCTTGCCTTCAGGAGTTCACAGTCAAGAAACAAATGCCTCCACTTGAAAGAGACTGCTTCCTTCCTTCCCTCCTTCCTTCCTTCCTTCCTTCCTTCCTTCCCTCCTTCCTTTCTTCCTTTCTTTCTTTCATTCATTTCCTAATTGACCCCACTGTAGGAAGCTCCATTTTCCTGTCACTGTCCTACTCTGGAAAGTGATGTGTCCTTGAGTACAGTATTAGGGTGATGTACAGGAATAAAGAGGTACAGTGAGCAGGGGTGGGGGTGAAGGCAGGCTGGTATTGCCCTTAGCCTTGAGCATGTGGCAGGCAGAGGTGGAGGGAGGGCATTCTCTGGGATCTCCTCAGCAGGAGCTGAGCTGGGAGGAGGGGAGTTGAACAGGTGACAAGTGAGCCAACAACCCCGAGAGGACTTTGATATCTGCTGAGGCATGTGGACATGTTGTACCTACGATGGAGGGCATAGAGCTGGGCCAGGGCATCAGAAGAGGGAATGGAGGCAGGAGACAGAAAAGTCTGCGTGGGGAGGTTGACGAAGGGCAGCAGAGACATTTCTGCCGTAGAATTGGAAAGCTATAGCAGCTTGTTGACTGAGGGGCCAAGGAAGATGGTGCAGCAGGTCGAGTGTCACTAAAGCTCTGCCCCTGCAGAAGCTTCCCGGTCACCATTTTTACTTCCTTACCCAACTCCCTTGTCCTTTCTCTGAGGATCTGGACCCCTGTGTGCCCCAGATGGTTAGGGCCTGAAGGATGGCCCAGCCCACCCCCTGTGGTGCCCTGTCCTGCTCTTCACATTGTGAAACCTGAAATGGCATGTGCAGAGAGTAAACAACTTAATAATTAACTGTTTTACTGATCACTTGACTTGGCCCTGAGGTTCAAGGTGCTGACCTTCTTGTAACGGGATTTCAGGCCTGCTGAGAGCATGGATAGGAATAGGAGCTAATCCTGGAAGAGTGTAGGCTTTGTCAAAGGTCAAGGGAATAGAGTGAAACAAGCAAGGCTAGGTAGGCATAAAGATGTGTGTCTTGAGGAAAATGGATCCAGGCTGGGCCCATGCAGGAGGGACCTGAATGTGCTATTCCTGGCAGGGGATTTGAGGCCACTTCTCATTTCCTTTTCCCTCCCTGACCCAGGAACTGCATTGGGAAACAGTTTGCCATGAACGAGATGAAGGTAGCGGTGGCCCTAACCCTGCTCTGCTTTGAGTTGGCACCAGATCCTTTCAGGATCCCTGTTCCCACTCCAAGAATTGTGCTGATGTCCAAGAATGTGATCCACCTGCATCTCAGGAAGATCCTCTAACCCTTGTGGGGACAAGGATGAGCCCCAAGGGCCTCCTGCCTGCCATCGTGTCTTCCTGTCAGTCTCTCCTGTCTGCTGTCCTCTGCCCATTTCCTGCTTTCACTCTGCCCACTGCCAGCCTCCTGCTCTCCTCCTCTTGTGCATCAGACTGTCTGTCCTTCTCCATCTCACTCTTCCCCAGACATCCTATTTACTTATCTGTTACCCTTCTCCTACCACCTGAATCTGACCGCCCACTGAACTGTTTCCCAGCCTGCCTGTCCTCTGCATGTCTTTTTCTTTTTATGTCTATTTGATTGTCTCTATACTATTTTCTTCTGGTTGCTATAATAACCTATCACAGCCTTAGCGTCTTAGAATAAACCAGTCTGTTCTCTTATAGTTCTAGAGATCGCAGTCTAAAATGGATTTTGCTGGACCACAGCCAAGATATTGGTGGTCACACTGCCACTAGTCTCCAAGGAAGAATCCCTTTCTCTGCCTGTTCCAGCATCAAGCTACATTCTTTGTGATTTTTTAGCTCCTGGAGCCTCCTTTTTTCAAATCCAATAGCATCTTTCAATATCCTTCTGCTGCTGTCTTCATATCACCTTGTCTTCCATAAGGACTTCTGTGATTAGACAGGTACACTCAGATAATACAGATGTATCTCAGCTTCTGGGACATGGACTCTTTGGGAGCCATGATTCAGCCTGCTTAATCCCTATGTGACTGCTGTGAGTCCATGTTTCCAGCTCTCTCCTGTTTTTTACCAGCATACCCATTTGTCATCACATACCCTCTTCTTCTTTCCTCCTCCCTCAAATAAATTTCTTAATGTTGCATGGAGTGTGTGTTTTCCCTTGGAGGAAGATAAATGGAAGAGAAACGAGAAAAGGGGAGGAAAGATGGAGGAGACAGGAAGGGAGATAATAATCGGCTCTGTGATGCCAGCACCCCAGGAGGGCTGGATGTGTCCCATTGTATCAGGCCATGGAGTGGTTGGCTCTCCAAGAGGTACTAGGAGGAACCCCTGTGGAGAAATGGATTGGCCAGTGGGAAAGAATATCAGGCCCCAGTCAGCAAACTACTGATGGCACCTCTCCCACAGGACCCCTTCCCAGTCCCTTGCTTCTCTCATCAACCAACCCTGTCCCATTATGTGATTGCTTGGGTACTGGTCCTCCTGACCCTGGGCCCTGTTCTCAGGCCCTTTTTGCCCTTCTCCACCAGCGTCTCTCAACCCAGACATTATTCTTTCATTGGTTCTAAACACAGATTTTCCTCCTGCCCTACTCCCTGCCATTCTTAGCCCGGACCCTGGATGTCACAGACAGGCCTCCCCGAGACCTCTGCCTATGGTGTAATTCCACATTCTGCCTTCCTGAAGGGGCTTCTTCCCCAGCTAGTGCTTGCATCCAGGACCTCCTTTTCAGTCCCTTGGCTTCCTAGGTTACTGGGCTAGTTCAGCCATGCTTTGAGAAGGGGCAGTGTAGATGTTTCATGTTTGACCAGGAGCAGGAAAATAAGCTGGGAAAGTGCTAGACAGGAAGGTTGGCAGATTCCTCGGCACCAGGTGGTACAGAAGGGCAAGGGTTAGCCAAGTTCAGAGAGTTCAAGGCAATGGGAACTTGAAATTCTGGGTGGCCACCCATGGATAGACACAAGCTCTAACCACAGGATTATGTTGAGGATAAAGAATGTGACCAAGAAGTGGTCTGCTGGCTGCTGACTGCTGGCTCTAAGCAAAGGAAAAAACCTAGGGTGAGTTCACACTCATATACACGACTCCCATGACACATATATGTGTAACTACACGTGTGCGTACCACTCACACACTCTACACTCTACCACGCATGTGCACAACAAAGGCCTGGGGTCGTAGGAGGCAACAGGGTATGTTTAACCAACTGAGCCACCCAGGCACCCAAAACAGGGTATGTTTGGAGGGCTGGAAGGATTAAGTGGAGTTCATTTTGGTGTCCATTAGTCAGCTGCCTTGGTCCTCCCCTCCCGTGTGGAGCCTCCCCCTTCTGTAAGCTCTGGAGTTCTCAGCTCCATTTCCCATCAACATAAACTCTCAAAGAGACAGTCAATACACCTATGGAGTCTTGGTCAAAAGAGGTCAAAGTCAGAAGGCCTCAGTGCAAGCTATTTTCTGATGAGCATCTTGGCAGTTTCCTTCTTCTGACATTGAATTAGGGTAAGTCCTGCCTCATAGGTCTCTTGACAATCCAGAGATGAGGGAAGTAACAAGTCTTAGACTTGGGTGCCACCCATGGGCTACAAGTGGTTATGACCTCTGGTTCTGCCCTCAGATGATGACTATTGATATATACCTCTGCTTCTATGGAGAAAGGTCTATCCAGGGTCAGGACAGAGAGGGAAGTTGGTGGCATGGATGACACCCTTGCTGAGGCCTCTGCATCCCAGCCTCAGGTGGGCAAGGAGGTCTGGGTCTTGACAGGGCTTTGCAGGATGAGCAGGTGGCCCATAGCCAACCTTCCCAGGCTGTGGTCTTTTTCTAAGAGGGGAAGCATCAATAGCAGGAAGGATGTGTCTCCAGATGGTACATCCCCAGGGCAAATATAGATATCTCCAAGTCCCAGGGCTAGAATTGCCCTCACTTATCAGGCCCCTTATTCTCCAGTGTCCTCCCCTTCACTGTTGTCTAATTCCTGGATTAGAACCTGCTAAAGGCCTTATACCTAGGACCATAGAGATACATGGGACCCCAGGCATCAGGCAGCTGCTGCAGGGAGTACTGAAGAAGACTCTCTAATTCATCACATGGCCCCAGCCTGAGGCCCTCCCCCAAAGTCACTCTTTGCACCTTTCTACCTCACCTGCCTCAAGGCTTGATTCAAGCACTGTGTCTTCCAGGAAACCCCCCTTAAATGCCACTCTGCTACCTTCTTCAGCAAAAGCCTGAGCACCCAGAGCACCAGGTGACAATGGCATAGATGCTGCCAATGGCAGGAATGCTAGAGAGACCTGTCTCAAGAGGGGCAGAAGATACACCTGAGAAATCATATTCCATATTCCTAGATTTCAGTGGTGGTTACTTGGGAATTTGTTTTAGAAATCGATAGTCCTATACATTTTTTGTTTATGCAATTTTACCTCACGTCTGTTATATTACACACATGCACAGACAGTTAAGCAGAGCAATACATCTCAATGAAGGGCCAAGCCCCCAAAGCCATCCTTCTTTCGTGTGGAGTGGATGAGGGCCTGATCATAATCATAAAACCCAAGAGACACAGCTTCCATTGTGTTCATTGTGTCACCACGGCTGGCATGTAAGTTTCTGCTACATTCTAGAAAGACTGCCAATTATGGGAGATAAAGGAAGATTCTAGAAGCAAATAGGTGCTCACCATATGTTTGTTGAATGAATGGTTGAGCTCTAGAGTACAGGCGTACTAAGCATTTCCAGACACACATGCTTGCATGGCACTGCCCTCCAGGTGATTGTTTATGTGGGTACCTTCTCCCCATGTAAATTACAAGCCTCTCAAAGACAGGGAGCCGCAACTACTCTACAATCCAGCCTGGGGAGGGCAGTGTCTGGGCTGTCTGGGACCCTCTTCTCAGCAAAGCTACTACCCAGAGCCTGGGCGCAGCGACTTCAGCCAGAGGTGGATGCCATTCTTGGAGCGCAGGATCAGTTGGGGCATCTTGATGGGGGGCCGCAAGGGGTCCAGGGCGAACTCAAAGCGGAGCAAGCAGAGGGCTGTGACCACCTTCATCTCATTCATGGCAAACTGCTGCCCAATGCAGTTCCTACAGTGAGTAGCACAAGGTGGCATCAGACTGTGGTGTGTCCAGAGTGAGAAAACCCAGCGTTCTTAGTGGCCAAGAAAAACCAGTGGCTTAGAAAACACAATAACTGTTTGTGGATAAATAATTGGCTGACTGGTTGATTGACTTGGGGCTTCGGAAACAGATCTTGGGAACAGAGTGAGGGCCCCAGACTGAGTAGATTCACATTGGGAATTCTGGTTGGGGGGCCTCTCTTGGAATGACTCAGCCAGCCCACCACTTGCCAGGGACATGAATATGCTAACGGCAAGAAGAAGGTCCCTGGAACTTACCCTACTTCAAGATCATCAAAAACCCAGCGGCGGCCCCTTTGTCACGGAGTTCCCAAAATGATGCTTTCCCCACAAAATCCTCCATTCTCCCCTCCCATTCCTGGGGCCCTGGGGATTTTGGTCCACTCCTTACCTGGGCCCAGCAGAGAAGGGCATGAAGGCGAAGGGGTGGCGTGTGGCCACATTCTCAGGGGAAAAGCGCAGTGGGTCAAAGACCTGAGAGGACAAGACTTGCTTAAATACCTGCCAGGTCCTGGGGAGAGTGACCTCCATAGCCTCCTACCCCATCTGACCTCCAGACCCAGGGATGTGGTACCTCAGGGTCAGGCCACACTGCGCTGTTCCTATGGAGGGCATAGATGTGCAGAGAGATCAGGCTGCCTGTGGACAGAACAAAGGCCTGGTAGCTAGGTGGTCCTGAGAGAGCTTCAGCTACCTCCTCACAGGGCCAAACTTCCCTGGTATCCTTCTAACTGGACACCAGCCCCTGCCTGAGCACTGCCATTGAGGGAGGGTTCATGACCACCCACAAGACATCAAAGTGCTTTTGACCATCATCATATCTACTTCCTCTGGCCCCAGCACTGGACACAGCACCTAACATAGACATTTGTGGAATGGGGAGAGAAAAAAGAACTGAACCTACCTCATTGTGAGGTAGGACAGGCAAGGTCCATTACAACACTTTGTGCTTTCAAATAACTGAAAGGAAGTTACTATTCTTGACATTATGCTATTAATAGTAACAGCCACCATTTATTGGGTGCACGTTGTATGCCAGATACAGAGTTAAACCTCCTTACAAAGCTACCACATACAGCTGTATAGGTTGTGCAATGAACGTCATCATAGTCTATGTGAATGGTGCCTCCTGAAGTTGTTCAGGTCACAACCTACATGGCGGTACATGAGAGCCCTGAAGAATATTGTCTCTTTAATCCTGAAAACAACCTTGTCAAGCAAATACTCTTCTTGTCCCCATTTTATAAAAGAGGAAACAGAAGCTCGAGGTAGAGGGATTTACCCATACATTGTAGAACCAGGATTAGGACCCAGACCAAACACAAAGCCTGAGTTCTTCCCCACTTGTGCTAAGATTTGACCAAAGGCACAGAGTCTGTCAGAGAAGCATCCACAAGGACTCCAGTTCCAACCCCAAGTCCACTCCAACTCACCTGCAGGTAGGGAGCGGCCATCCACAAAGTTGACAGGCTTGCTGAGCTGGCGGTACACCTGGGGCACGGGTGGGTAGAGGCGGAAGCTTTCCTTGATGCACATGGTCAAGTAGGTCATTTTCCCCAGATCATCCCTGCCAGCAATACAACCAGACCTTTCTGGAGATGGGAAGCAAGGGGCTTCCACGGGAAGGCAGGCTCCAGCCCCACCTTCCCCTCTTACCTGCCATCACATGTCCAATAATGGAAGGGACACAAGTGCTTCAAGTGCCCAGACCAGATTAAACATGGGGTAGCCACTCCTATCCAGGGGTTCTGGCTCCTGGCTCTTTTCTCCATCTCTCCCTCATCTCTACTGCTAGGAAGGGAACTACAGGACCCTAGAGCTGTATGTGCACCCAGCCATCAAGACAAAGTCACTCCTGTGCCGTAAGGCCCCATAGAAGCCCCACAAGGGACAATTTAGGTTCCACTTAGTTTCCCCTGTGGAACTAAGGTGGAAAAAAACAGGGGCTGATATACACTGGTTGAATGAAGTTATAAGTGCATGAACAGCAACAAGCTCAGGTAAAAATCAAAAATTATGTATCTTTTTTCTCCTTTGCCAACAGGAAGCTCAGTCCAAAATGTGGCCCAATCATGACTATTGCACAGCACTTTATTATAGAGTCCCAAACCCTAAGGCTTTTCCACCTAGTCTTCAATTTTTTTTTTTTTAGATATACTTGACTGTATTAAAACTGGGAACTTGTATTCATCAAAAGACACCTTAGACACCATAGACACGTGGGTGGCTCAGTCAGTTAAACGTTGCCTTTAGCTCAGGTCATGACCTAAGGACCAGGGATCGAGTCCCACATCGGGTTCCCTGCTCAGTGGGGAGCCTGTTTCTCCCTCTCCCTGTGCCTCTCCTGCACCCTGTGCACTTGCTCTCTATCTCTCAAAAATAAATAAATAAAATCTTAAACACACACACACACACACCTTAAGGGACATGAAATGGGAGGTTACAAACTGGGAGAAGAGATTTTCAATGAGCATTAACAAAGTATTATATACCAGTACTCATTCTTTCCTTTTTGTGTTTTACTATAGTATTGAATAAGTATCCTTGAAGTTTCTCCAACTTCTAGATGAAATGAAATAAAAATAACATAAATAAATATTTTAACTCCCCGTCTCCAGGCCGTGTTCCTATTGTTACCTAACCTGGAAGGCCCATTTCTCTCTTCCTTTGCTGATCTGAGTTTCACTCCTCCTTGGAAAGCCAGCTCAAGCCCCACCCCTTCTGATTCCTCTGCTGTCCACACAGCTTCTCAGTCTTACTCCAGTCTGAGGTTTTCTCTAGATATTTGCCTATGTGAGTTGTCTTTCTAAAAACATCCCAAGGGCAGCACCTTGGCTCCTCCCAGCCCTCACATTTGGCTAGACACTGGGAGGTCTCCAGCATCAGGCCAATAAAAATGGGTGATGGAGACGTCAGACATCTTGTGCTGTGATGTGTAGCTAACCTGATGCTGGAGGTAACACAGGAGCCAGAGAGAAAGGTGAGGTGTGTGACAGGAGGCCAAGGCCTGAGGGGAGGAGGTAGGGAAAGAGGGACCTGCGGGAGAGCCCCAGAGACCATGCACACTGCCAAGAGAGGTCAGCATCAGTCGGTGTCATGTCAATGAGTTCAAGTTTGAACCAAGAATCAGAGAACAATCGAAAGATTTTAAGTGATGGGGTTTGGGAAACAGCCTTTTCTTCTTCACCAGATGAGTCTACAGGTGGCACGTGGCCATTCAAAGGCAGGTAGGCCAGAGCGGGGTTCAGGTCCCTAGGTATCCCAGCTATATTCACGCCCAGTTCCCTCCTTTCTCTCTCCCAGAGCCTGCTGTTCCATCTAGCAACCCAGAAGGGTAGTCAGGTTCTGCCAGCAGAGGGAGTCAGCACACAAAAAGTTCACCGGTCACTGGCAAAGGGATCAAGGAAGGTTTCCTGGAGTAGGAGGCATCCAAGCTGTGCCTAGGAGGATAGATAAGAATCTGGGAGAGTTGCCCGGATTCTTATCTATGAGTTGTCAGTGGGAGTCTAACACCTGAAAGGGGCTCCACTGTGGGAGAATGGGCTCAGGGTTGTATCCGCAGAGATCCCCCTCAAAAAACACAGCACTGGAGGAAACAGGACACTGCCACCACCCTCACCTTGTTCCCAGGATCGTCCTGTGTCACCCAAAGATGACACCGGGCAGCATAGATGCAGGGCATCCCTGGTACAGGGAAGAAGGACAGACTGGGCTCACCCACAGCCTTGCTCACCACTGCAAGGAGTCCCGGTCCCCAAGGATCTCGCAGACCTCCTCACGACAACGATGCTGGTGCTCGGGGTACAGGGCCATGCAGTAGAGAAACCAGCAGATGCCACTGGTGGTGGTATCATGGCCTTCGAACATGAATGTGTCCACCTCAGCCCGCAGATCTGCGTCTGACAACTTGATCCCATTTTCATCCTGTGTTGGGGAAGGCATGATGGGACAGCCAAAGGCATTGGAGATAAGTACCAAGACCTCATAACAGTTGTCAAATGAAAGTCCATTACTGAGCGGAGCTTGAGGCCTTCCCCAGAATCCTATCTGTCCTCCCAGGCACAGCTTGATGCCTCCTACTCCAGGAAACCTTCCCTGATCCCTCTGTCCAAGTAGACCTGTGACCTTACCCAGCCCTAACTGTCAATTCTGCTAAGAATATCACCTGGCAGAGGAGAGGTCTTTGTCAACGTCCACCTCCTATCTTCTCCACTACACTGTAAATATATGGAGGGCAAGGCCAAGTCTTTCTCATCTTCTGCATGGAAACTAACCCAGGGTAAGGGTTAGTAAGTTTGGAGGGTGGATGAATAAAGGAATGAATAAATGGATGAATGAATGAATAGATATCCAAGATTCTAAGGTTCTTCAGTATTAGAAGTCTAGAATTGATGGGCACCTGGGTGGCTCAATGGATTGAGCGCCCGACTTAATTTTGGCTCTGGTCATGATCTCAGGGTGGTGAGATGGAACCTGCATCTGGCTCTGCACTGAGCGTGGAGTCTGCTTAGGATATTCTTTCTCTCCCTCTCCCTCTGCCCCTACCCCTCACCTCCTCACCCTCCCCAAGAAAAAAAAAGTCTAGAATTGGTCTTTAGGACTTCTAGCACATGACCTGACCTCCCTACATCTCTCCCCAGTGCGGCAGCCAGCCACAACGGCACCTTGCCGTCTCTGAGCCTTTGTTGATGCACATCAGAAGAAAAGGAACAGGTCGTATTTGCTGGGGGAAAAGGAGGGAAATGCTTAACAGCCCCTGCTGCTGTCCAGTGAGCCCTGTCCCAGGAAAATGGTCTGTAAACCCCTCTGGGACGAGTTCTCAGTTGGGGGTGGCCAACTGTATCCTCACTCACCCGAGCCCCCAGAAGAATGTCCAGGAAGTCCAGGCGCCTCCGACTCTGGATTTTCTCCTGCCCCTTCTCATCCTTCAGGGCTGCCTTTCGTTCCCTGATGACCTGGTCTGGGTCAGGAGCACAGAGTGTCATTGCCTGGGGACCCATCCTCTACCCAAAGGGGAATGGAGGTCCTGCAATGGCAGAGGTCAAGAGAGGCCTAAAGGGGCTAGGCTAGACCCTGGGCTTCCTGTTTGCGGACCCTGCAGGAAAGGCCCACCTGTGTGGTCGTGGGCCGTCTGGCAGGCCCGCAGGAAGCGGCGGCCATGCGGGGTGAGCCAGTAGATGAAGTCGTTATGGTACTGGAAGGACTCAATGCGCTGCTGCATCAGCAGAGTGAGGTCTCTGATGGCCGAGTAGTAGCTACTGTCCCTACATAGTAGTAGAGCAGGGAGGAGTGCTCAGACCCTGACGCATGGCAGAGCCTGGGGTTCTCCACTCCAGAATCCAGCCCCAACCAAAGTGCTTTCCGCCCTTCCTCTCCCTGCCATTAAGCCTCCCCACTAAAGGCAGAATCTGTCTCCCCACCATGGGCAAGGCCCAGCTCCCCCTACCTCCCGCCCAAGCTGGGGCTCCCTAGGGCAGGACCCCATGTCCTCTCAGACCAGGGCCCTGGAGTCCCACCAACTCTCTCCTCTGAGAGTAGCGATGGTGGTCAGCCCCAAGTACCCTCTGACCTGTGGCCCAGACCGCTGTCTCCTTTGCCAAAGGTGCACTTCATGAGTGAGATCAGTGCCATATGGCCCACGTCAGAGAAGATGTCAAAGCTTTTATCCTCGCGAGCTTTTTCCTCCCACTTGTCCTGGAGCCCAGAGGTGGAGGGTAACATCAGGGAGTCAGCTGGACACTCAACTCTGCCCTTGAAGACCCACAGCCTGGCCTCTCCTCCATGCCCCAAGTCCCTGGCCCAGCCTCCATCCCACTGCAATGTGGGGGTAAGGGCTTCAGGCTGGGGTGGGATCAGGAGGTGGACCCACGCTGCACACACAGACACTGAGCCAGGCAGGCTACCTAAGGGAAGAAGAGGGGTGGAGAATCGCCCCAGCACAGCCTGTGCATGGTCAGGCCTGTAGTGAGGCTGGGGAGAAATTTTCTGCAAGGGGAAAACTAGTCTGGGTAACTTCTGGGGATTATACAGCCCTGAAACTCAAAATCTGACCCACGACCTTTGTCATTCCCTCAAAGATGAGTTGCTAATGACATTATTTAAGCTGCAGCTGCAGCTTCCAGGAACCTGGCCCTGGGAGCTCACCAGCATAATGTGCGTGGAGTCAGCAAACACAGCCACGTAGGGTTTCAGCACATCATAGTGGAAGCCAGGTGTGAGCAGCTTGCGGTGCTGATACCACTTGGGCCCCTGGAGCACCAGTAGGCCTTTCCCTGGGGAAGAGAGGGAAGAGGGAAAGCTGGTCAGTGCACACAATCCTGCCCTACCCTGGCAACCTGGGGCCTCCACCCCAGTGCTCTTGACCAGTCACATGTCCCAGCCCAGCTCTGCCTTCCAGCCACCCAGCTGTGCAGCCTCTGGTGACACCAGGCTTGGCCCTGCCACCACTCCCCTCCCCAGGCTTTTTCCTGGCCCACACCACTAATGCAGTCTCCTGGGATCCCACTTCAGAAAGCTCTTTCTCATTCCAGAAAGCTCTTCCTCATACTCACGTATTTTCCAGAGCCCTTGCTCTGCCTTTCCAGGGGAAAGCACATACCCAGAAGGAGAAGGCACCTGAGCCCCACTTCCCCAGCCAACTGGGAGCTCTCTTGCCTCTTCCTGTCCCCCCATGTGGCAGCTAAGGTTAGGAGGGGCACTTGGAGGCCAGGTGGTCCACATGAGATAACAGACTGAGTGGACACTGGGCAGAGAGGGATGGGACAGGGAAGGATCCTGGTAATGCAGCACCAAGGGTGGGGAAGGCAGATGTCCACTCACCAATCCACTGGAGGAAAAAGTCATACACATCTGGAGCCTTAGGATCTGTAGGAGAAAGAGAAGATCGGGTCATGCAGAAACTAGCAGATGCTGAGAGGAGGGTTATTGATCAATAGGATCAATAGGACCTCAGCTACCCAAACTTAAGGTGCGGACCCCAAGACCTCCCCACTTGGAGCCCTGATCCCTTTGCTCTCAGGAAACCCCACCCACTCCTGGGAGTCCTCACCCCCTCGGCTGTACACAGCTTTGGCATAGTCAGGTTCATAGATGTTCAGGAAGCCAAGGAACTGTCCAAGCCAGAGTGGGTGGGCATAAGGGAACTGGTGGGCCCAGGATACCACCTTGTCCAGGCTCCCCGTCTGCTGTATCTGAAATGGTGACAGAAGGCCAGGATACTCAGGAACACACTGTCACTTCCTCCCTGGGCAAGGAAGGCAGGGGGCTGCCTAGACAGACCCTGGGAGCATCCTTCCCTCATCCTGCATCCCTCTTCCTGTCAGCCACAGTCCTGTACATCTCTGGGGTCAATTCCCTCTACAGCCCCAGAGACAACACTGTAAGTCCAAGCCACCCTCTTGCTGTACCTGGGTGAGCTCAACAACCCGAAGCTGGCCAGCTTGCTTCCATTTGGTTCCTATCATCAGCCCTCTATGCTGCTCCGAGAAAGAGATTTCTGTTGGCATTAAAGCTGTTTTCATGAGAGTGATAACCCCAGCTTGCTGTGCAATGCAGAAATCTGCTCAATTCTACCCCTGTTATGTCATTTGACATACTTTTCTGAGGTCCTACTATGTGCAGGGCACTATCTTAAGGTCTCAGGGCATAAGATGGAGTGCGTCTTACCCTTTCATTCCATGGGCATTAGACTCAACCAAACAATTAAGGAGTTTGAATACACCCAGTAGTAAGTGCGAAGAAGGAAGCAGACATGCTGCTACGGGAGAGACTAGCAGGGAGTGTCTACTGAGAGAGGGAGATCAAAGATGGCCCCTGGATGGAGAGGACATTCCCTCCAGGGGAAACCTGGAGGATGACAAGTAGCTGGCAGTGCAAAGAGCAAGGGACAGCATTCCTGGTAGAGCAAACAGCGAGCACAAATGTTCTGGGGCAGGAAAAAGTAATGATGTCTTCCAGGAGCTGCCACCTGGTGGGATCGTGGCCTGAGATGAGATTGGAAATCATCCAGTGGGTGGTGTGTGCTCTTTGAGGGGTTTCTAGCCACATCTACTTCCCTAGCGGTGTTTTCTGTAAATTGAGTACACAATAAATACTTTTCTGAAACCGGCTTTTTTCATTTAATGTGTCTTGTCCTTCTTTTCAAACTAGAGCCTTTAACTGCCCCTCCCATATTTTTAATTCCTTTAATTGCATAGTATTCCACTGCAGGGATGACCATTATTTACTTATCCATTTCCCCCTATTCCAAGTGAGTCTTTCAGAGATATGGCCTGAAACCCATCCATGGCCTGCCCACCCATGGGCCTCAGAATAAGGTCTGAGCTCTGGAGTTTGTGAGGAGGTAGAGTCATGGCTGATCAGAGAGCTGGGATGTGAACCTGGGAGCATTGACTTCACAGCCTGCAATCTTTGGAGCTTGGAAGATCTGTATTTGAATATTGATTTCCCCTATTTTTTAGATGCATGAATTTGGGCAAGATCTTTGGGCTCTCTGAATCTTACTCTTCCCATCTGTAAAATGGGAATGATAACTTACATTATAGGATTATGTTGACATTAATTAAATCAAGCAGGGCATGTGTTACTAGTTGAGGTTCACATAGCATTTAAAGCCCTTCACTGGTATATTGTATGGAAAGGCTTGGCACTGGATCCCGCACAATGTAAGCCTTTGACTCGTAGTTCCCTTCCCTTCAAGCTTACCTTTTCCCAACATCTTCCTTCTCTCTACATTTCCTGCCATATCCTATTCCCAAATGCTCCAAACTGCACTAAAGAATTTGCTCTGAGCTTGCCCTAAGATCTTCCACCTCTGAGTAAAGGATTAGCCTAACCTTGTCCCAAGTCACATGGGAAGCTTGCATTACACCCCCCATCTCTGGTGGCCTTCTCTGTTAGTGTCCAGTCCACTTTCTGGGGCCACCTGGGCTCCCACCAACCAGGGAGGTCCTGGGATTTCCCAGATCCTCCCCCCTCCGGGATGGACACACGTAGGTGCCCGTGAATGCTCTGGTCTCAGCCCTTCCTCATCCTACCTTGTGGACACTGCACCTCCCCACAAGATTGGGTAGCACTCAGCATGTGCATAGGCCCCCACCAGATTCAAGGACCACAAAGCTGTATATTCAAAGCTAAAGGGTTAGAAACAACTACCAGGAAGAACCAACAACAACTGAGATGCAGCATCTCTGAAATAACCATTAAAAAATCAATTTTAAAAAATGGACTCATTTACATAAATTCTATGGTGTAAAGCAGAGAGCCATTGAGAGACTGGAGGTAGGAGATTTAATGTGTAATGCTCCAAGGAGTAGACAGGGGATTTCCCCAATCCTAATGACAAATAGGTGATTTCATTCTCCATCCTCCCTTTCAGAGACAATTGTACTACTACACAGGTACATGTGAGTACATGTAAACAGGTGTGAACACAACTCAGAAGGGACCCTGGCTCAAGAGAAGGAGCAGGGGGACTTTGGGTGAGAATGACATGGGTTTCCATGGCTCTCCTAGCCACCGCATATTGGCTAAGAAGTGATGGTGAGTCTTGCCCAAAGTCACACAACCCTCAAGTCCAGGTCTTTTAGTTCCAAAGCCATGCAATGCCCCCAACGCCTCCCTATCTTCAGCACCAGGAGGAGTTCCAGCTCCAGGAATGACCAGGTTGAGGGGAAAACATGGAAGCATCCAGACACCTAAGAAGGCAGGAGGGCATGGACCCAAGAAGTGTCCAAGTCCGCAGGAATGTAGACATTGGTCCTCACCCGGTATGAGTGGTTTGCTGCCCTGAGTCAGATCTCCCAGAGATTCATTCATGCATTTAGTAAATGGGCACGGAGTACCCACTCTCAGTGCCAGACCTGATGCTAGTTCCTGGGGGAACCGTAGTGAACCAGACAAAGTCCTGCCCTCCCCAAGCTCACATTTCAAGTGGGAGAAATGAAATAGGAATCAAATACATCAGCAATATAATTTCTGGTAGCAATAACTCTAAAAAAAATAATAATAAAGCAAGATAAGGGGCAGAGCTGCTACTGCAGACAGGGAGTAGGGAGGGTCAGGGAAAGCCTCTCTTAGGGGACATTTGAGTAGAGATCAGCAGAAATGCCTTCTAGAAAGCCCTGTAGCATTGGCCACTATCTGTTTCTCGAAAGCTGCTCTTTCCTCAACACTCCCTTCTACCCCTCTGCTCTTTGCTTCCAGCAAATTAACCTTGCTCAACTTCATGGAGGAAACAGAAGCCATCAGATAAGATGCCCCTAAAAGTCAGCAATCAGACCCGAAGAACCACATGCCTTGCACCCAGCCTCCCCACCTTCCCTCCTGTTCCAGCAGAGGATGTACCCAGGGCCTGTCCAAGGTTAGACCCTTTGGATTTCAGCCTTCTCCTCAGGCACCTCACCCATCAGTCAGTCCCTCTCTCTCCCCCATACCACAGACCCCCTCCTCTCTACTGGCTCCTTCCCATCTGCATTTAAAACACTCTCAAGTCTCTCTCACTTACTAAATGAAACACAACCTCCCTTGGTTCTGCCTCCTTTCTAGCTCACACCCCATTTTCCTCCTCCTTTCATAACTTCTCAAAAGAACGGTCTCACAGTTTCACTTCCTCCTCGCCCCCACCTCTCCAAAACTGGTCTTGCTAATGTGACCAACACCCACCTGGCGGGTGAGCCCAGAGGTTTTCCAGCTGCTGTGACATAGTCAAATCCCCTCTCTTTTAGAACTCTGTCCTAGGTGCCTTCCCACCTCTTTGACACAGCTCTTCCTCACCTATTATTTGTAAATCAAAGACTGAGTGTCCCCCAGATCCAGCCCCAGGCCTCTTCTTATGCTGCACCTTCTCCCTGGAGGCTCTTACCAACTCCCATGGCTTCCTTTGCCATCTACCTGAGACTGTTTCCAAAACTGACAGCACGTTCCAGTTTGTCTTTCTCCTGAGCTTCGGAAATATGACCAACCATCTGCTGGACCTCTCTGCATGACACCCTTCAGGGCCCTCAGACCCAGCCTTTTCAAACATGAACACAATATGTCTTCCCCCCAAATCTGCCCCTCCTCACATACCTAGGAATGGAACCACCATCCACCCTGATGCCAGCCAGAAACACGGAATGGAGTTTTCCCCATGATTTAGGGCAGCACCATAGGGGATATCCTGTGGAGACTGCCTCTCTCCCCCCGCAGGTCCACCAAGAGACTTTTACGCTGGAATCAACAAACCAGAACTAAGAGAGCCAGATATAGCAATTCCTGGGAAAGTCTCCAAATCCAGAACCCAACGGTCATGTGCCCAAACACACAAGTGCTGCCAGGCCTGAGCCTTTTCTTCTTGGGTCTCAGTGCCCCACATTTTTACACTTAGACATAGAAATTCATTCCTCCTGATTACCATCCAGTCTTGTGGCTCAACGAGTCCTTTTCTCTCTTTTGGTGATTTTTCCAAATTCTGCTCTGATCCATCTGTGTTGATACCACAGTTTAACAAAATTCCCAGAGCTCTCCTGTGCCTCATTTTTCCGAGCGCATGCATGGGTCTTCGCTGACACCCTTACATCTACCTGCCTCTCCCACGCGCACAGTGCCAGGACAGCCTCCCTGACCTCTTACTCCTTCTCTTCTCACTGTTCACTCCACTAACATCTCCTTGGATGGCGTCCTCAGCCCTTTCCAGCTCTGCCCACCTCCTATTTGTCTTCTGCCGACCTAGCCACCATCCCAAAGCCAATGTGATATTTCTACCGCACAAATCTAAGTTTGTCACTCCCTGGCTTGAGTCCCTTCAAAGATTCCCCCATTGCACTCAGAATAAAGCCTCTTGACATGCCTACAAGGTCTTATGTGATCTGCCCCACCTTCTTCCAGCTTTGTCCATTCCATTCTGTTCTCCCTCTCACTATTCCAGAAGTATAGAGCTATGAACACAGGCATGCACTAGACCTTGAGAAAGAAATATTTGTTGAACAAATTAAATTCCTACACACTTGACGCTCTTTCCAGCCTGGCCTCTGTGTCTCTGCACAGGTAGTGTCCTCCACCCTTCCTTCCTTACTTACTTCCATGGATGGCTGCAGCTGGATCTTTCAGACTCACCTCAACATCCCTTACCTGAGCCCACGGGTTTGGAACACCTGTGCTGTGCTATCCACCTCTCTTACAGACTGAGTCACTTTAGGTCTGGCCCTAGTCTTATGCGTTATCCTCTGCCATTAGCAGAGGGCCAGACCCAGGGTTGTTGATCAGCTAGTTGCTTGAGAAAAGACAAACTTAATCTGTCTCCCAAAGGCTGTGTTGATTTTGGTGGAAGAAAGAGGATGAAGGAAGTAAATGCCTCGGTGTTTTGCAGAAAGAATCCCTCTACAGGGATTTAACACCTGACATCTGCCTGGCAGTCTACAAAGTATCTATTTATACTCTCCTTTTTTCGATCCTCTTCTAAACCAACAAGGTAAAAATGCTTATCTCTGTATTGTTGAGGAGGAAAGGGAAGCACAGAGCAGAAGCATAGTGAGGGTCCATCAATGTCTACTGAATAGAAATGAGTCAGACCCTTAGACTGCAAGCCATGCTCCTCACTCCACAGCACAAGGTCAAGGGAACTGTCCCAGGGACGAGCAGGGCCAGGCAAGAGGCCTATGCAGTCTCAGGATATCACCTTTCCTGGGTTTGGAGCTGGCAATCTCCACTCCTCCCCTGACAACAGTCCAGATTCTCAGGCCCCTCCCAACCTCAGGCCAACAACATGGGTAGGTACCTACTATGGGCAAAGTCCTCTCTGGGCCCCCAAGTAGAAGAAGGGAGACCCTGGAAGAATAAGACATTACCCCATCTCATGGGGTCACATTCTGAGAATTGAGGAGGGTGATACGTAGATGCTTCCAGGGCCCCAAGACCTCAACCAGAAACAAGAAGGGAGAAGTTAATCCTGATGGACAGCTCTGCCCCACCCTCCCACACCTGCCCCCATCACCCTTCTTTTCCTATTCCCACCATCACTAGGCCAGGAATCAAACTTACAGTCACTTTGTAAAGATAGATCATGTCTTGCATGAAAAGGTGTGAATCCTGTGCCCAGCCTTGACTCAATTCTTGAGCTACTATGTGGACATAAGCAGATACCTTGCCTTTTCTGAACCTCATCTTTGTTTGGAAAAACAAACCCTGCCCCTACACTCCCTATTTCTCAGGCTCAGGTATGGATCTGACAGAGCAGAGGTAACAAAGCCTGGAGGAATGCAGAAGTGTCAGGCTCACTGTGGTTCCCCAGGAAACCTTTGTATGTCCAAGGGCAACCTCCCCTCCAGCCCTTGTCTGCTCTTCTTGGTGCCAAAGCTCTCCAGATTCTTGTATTAGAGCCAAGGAGCCAGAGTTAAACTGTGTTCCAAGCCCTCTATACACTCTTAAAGTAGGGGGGAAGGGCATTTGTGGGAAGGAGGGCAGCCAGCTCTGACATGGGTAGGGGAGCAAGTTCCCTGTCCTATAGAAGCCTGTGGGCTGAGGAGAAGCTTAGCTTTGGTGGAGGCAAGTACTAGTGGAGGGATGTGAAAGGCAAGGAATTGAAGATCTTCCTAAATGCCTCTAACACTCTCATTAGGGTCAGATCTCAAACTTCCCATGACCCTCTTCTGTACTTAGCAAAGCCTCTCCTGAACCCTGCCTGGTCTCTCCACTAGTCTTCTCCTTCACTGCCTCCTCTATCAAGACCCCTCCCTACTTGTTCACTATTTGTTCATTCAGTGATCCCCACTCTGTGTGAGGCTTTGAGTTGGACCCTGAGGGTACAGGGATGATTTAGAGTAGATCTCCATCCTCCAGAGGTCATGGTCAGTAGGCAGGATGAATAAGTAAACAGAAGATGACAACCCAGTGAGACAAATACTGATATACAGAGCATGGGGCTGATGCAAGATCCTGGTTAGGCATCCCATCCAACCTGGAGCAGGGAAGACCTTGGTGTCTGTTTTCCCCTCTAGACAGTAGGCTCCTTGAGAGCAAAACCTGGGTCTGATTCAACTCCCTAACCCATCTTTTCCTTTCCTTGGTTTCTCCAGGATGCATGTAGGTTACTAAGTCATCCTGAGAAGGTAGTTATTTGTAGTGGCAAGACTAAGCCTGGGAAGTTCTCTCCTGGAAGTCAAGCTCATTCCCAGCATCAATCATGGAAGAGAGGTAATCCCCGAGACTGTGAAAGGGAAAGGGTATTTGGGAGTAGGAGCCTTAGTCTCTGGCATTTATACCTGGGTTCCCAAACCTAGATGCCCAGCAAAACACTTGGAGAGGTTTTTAAACTCAGATTCCTATCCTAGATATATAAACAACTCCTACAACTCAACAACAACAACAAAAACAAAGGCCAAACAAACCAAAAATAATTCAATTTGAAAATGGGCAGAGGACCTAAACAGACATTTTTCCAAAGAAGATATATAGATAACCAACAGGCACATGAAAAGATGCTCAACATCACTCATCCTCAGGGAAATACAAGGCAAAATCACAATGAGAAATCATCTCACACCTATCAGAGTGGTTATTACTAACAGAGAGGAAATAATAAGTCTTGACGAAGATATAGAGAAAAGGGAACCCTCGTGCACAGCTGGTGGGAATGTATACTCATATGGACACTACGGGAAACAATATGGAGACTCCTCAAAAAATGAAAAAAAGTTGTACCATGCAATTTAGTAATTCCACTTCTGGATATTTACCCAAGGAAAATGAAAATACTAATTCAAAAAGATACATGACCCCAATGTTTATTGCAGCATCATTTACAATAGCTAAAATATAGAAGCAACCCAAGTATCAATCAATAGATGAATGAATAAAGAAGATGTGGTCTATATACACAGGGGAATATTACTGAGCCATAAAAAAGAATGAAATCTTGCCATTCGTGACAGCATGGATGAGCCTAGAGGGTATTACACTAAAAGAAATGGGCCAGACAGAGAAAAGCAAATATTGTATGTTTTCACTATGACTTCACCATATGAAATCTAAAAGACAAACAAACAACAACAAAAAGAGAAACTGACCCACAAACATAGAGAACAAACTGGTGGTTTTTAGAGGGGAAGAGGAGTGGAGGAATGGGCAAAATAGGTGAGAAGGGTTAAGAGGGACAAACTTCCAGTTATAAAATAAATCAGTCATGGGGATGAAAACTACAGCATAGAGAACATATGTAATAATATTGTAATAACTTTGTATGGCGACAGATGATAACTACATTTAGCTCTAAAAAAAAATTGTTTTCACTTAATGAAGGAAATTCTGCCGTAGGCAACAACATGGATAAACCTGGAGGGAAAAAATGTTTCATTAAGATAAATAAATAAATTCAGATCACTAGTTCCAATATGTTAATTAGAATCTCCTGGGACTGGGGCCAAGGAATCTGCTTCTCCCATTTGATTCCAGTGCAGGTGTCCCTTGTCTTATGTACAGAAAACTCTTATCTAGATCCCATGAAGGCAGAGAGCTAGAGGTGTTTCTGACAATGGATGCTAAGGTGGTCTCTAGCACCCTGAGATAACAGGAAGTCGAGCCAGGATCTGAACCCAGGAAGATGCCATGGCACTGAGCCAGCCCAGAGACATGTCAAAAAGAACCCCACCTTTGGGAGCACCAACCACTTAGATGCTCCAGGAGGGCTCTCAGGTAACAGCACTCATCTCTGCTTTTACTTTTATTTTCTTAAAATGGAAATCTTTGTATCGCACAGAACAAAGAAGATGGTGCTTAAGCTCTAAACAAGATAACCTAGTTCTACTGGACTGTTGGGGATGGGGTGGGGGGGTGTTCCCAATGCTATCACGGGGCCTTTAACAGAACTTTGTCTGAATCTTGAGCTTGAGGAGGATGAGGAGTCTGTGGGCTATAAGTGATCCCGCTCCCAGGGCCAGCTCAGAAGGCAGGAGTGAACAGGGAGATCCAGTGGGAAAACAGAATGGAAACCATGGCTCCCAGAACATCATCCCCCTGTCCACGCATAGGGACCCCCTCCACAGCCCCAGGGGGATTAGGCCAGATTCTATCAAGAAAAAGAGGCTGTTTTCTTTCTCCAACCCTCCTCCTTACATACCTCCTGGGCATGCCCGAAGAGCCAGTGGGTGGGGGGCCCTGGGAAACTGTCCATAGCCCTGGCCAGCATCTGCCTCCTCAGCAGCAGACGGATGAGCTTGAGGAAGCCTAAGATCAAGATCAGTCCAGCAGCCCACAGGCCCAGACCGGAGAGACTCAAGGAGAGCAAGACAGAAACCATGGCTGGAGTTGCACCCACCAAGGCTCTGGTCTGCTTCCTGCCGCCCCAGATTCCTTTATATTGCAGCCCTGGCACCCTGCCAGTCCCCACCCCATGCCACACCCTGCATCCAGCAACTAGCCAGGCTGGGCTGAACTCCAAAGGTCAGAGAAAGCCTCAGCAAAAGTCACAGGCAACAGAGAGACAGCCTGGCTGACTCCTCCCAAAACTTGGCTGAAGAGAAACCAAGTGGTGGGGATCAAAGAAACCAGGCAATGGGTCTGCTTCCTTGGTTCCTTGGAGGAGAAAGCAAAAGACAATTCTGGGGGTAACCATCAGCATAATAATACCTACCTTTTTACACAAGCACCTTATGTGTCTCAGGAATTTCCTATCCACTATCTCATTTAACCCAAACAAAAGAGGTCATAGCTACTCATTCTTTATACCCATTTTCCAGATAATGAAACTGAAGCTAAGCTTCCTTCTGCTTCCTCACAAGAAAGCTTCCACTGTCCTCTTCAATATGGACCTCTGGGAGGATTTGCATTTATGCCCAAATCATAATGCTTTGAGTCTTTTTTGTGAGGCATCTTCAGGCACAAAGTTCTAGCCCCAGAAGGGAAATCCTAGATCAGGAAAAAGTCAACTCCACCCCCAAGACCTTAGTACAAACTTAACTCTTAGGAACATAGAATATTACTTTCAGGGCAAGAAGAAGAGATCATCAAATCTAAGTACTCCTTGATCTATGGAGCAAGCCACTTGGGACCAGGAGGGGCAGGAAATTGTCCAAGGTCTCACAGTAAACAATGACAGCTCTCAATTCCCCCAGCCAGGGTTCTGTTGAAGAACAACCTTGTCCCGGGCCCCAGACTTGCCTGGAAAAAGACTGCTGTTTCTCCCACCGCTCTAGGGTTGGAATAGTCAGTGTCCCAGTACAGATGTTTCAGATGAAGAGACTTGCATGCAGAGGGGTAGGCAGAGTTAAGGAATCAAACAAAGTATGCAGTGGCAGCCAGAGACAAGCAGCAGTGGCTGGAAAGAACCCTTCCCTAGGCTGAATGAAGGGGAAGATATAACATTTTAGAGGGGAAGGGGAGTGGAGGAATGGGCAAAATAGGTGAGAAGGGTTAAGAGGGACAAACTTCCAGTTATAAAATAAATCAGTCATGGGGATGAAAACTACAGCATAGAGAACATATGTAATAATATTGTAATAACTTTGTATGGTGACAGATGATAACTACATTTAGCTCTAAAAAAAATTGTTTTCACTTAATGAAGGAAATTCTGCCGTAGGCTCCACAGAGCCTGCTGTGGAGGCAGCTACGAAGGAGTCTTCAACAGGAAAACATGTGGTCAGAGCTGTGTTCCAGGAAGATCTCCCCTTCTGTGTAGGTGCAGTGGCTGTGAACTGCCCTGGCTGTGAACTGCCCTGTGACAGAAGGGGTCCAGAGCCTAGGCTGGCAATCAGAAAGAGGAAGTCAGAGGGCAGACAGGCAGGATGGATGTTTCTCAGGTCTCACGGGTCCTACATACTTTGTCTTGCCACAAACATAGCCCAGCACTAATGGCCTATTTATCACATACCCTGTTCTCTACTCCCTAGTTGAAATCTAGCAGTCATCCACACTTCTAGAGCCAAAGACAGATCACCATGTGGCCAGAATCAGAGACTGGGCAGTAGCCAACTCCTAAGTCTACCAGCTACCCCTCCAGCTACCTTGGCAGTGTGATTCTTGGAAGCCAACCCATGCTTCCCTAGTGCTTCCATCCACTGGTCTGAGTTCTGCCTTCGAGGACCCAGCAGAAAACTTTTTAGGCGTAAAGAATAACTTGGTGACAACCCCCAATCTAGGAGCACACATATTAAGGAGATGGAGATAATGAGACTCTGCTTATATCCACATGCTTCCCAATAGCCCTCCCTCCACCACTCCCCCCGCCAACATCCACACCCTCCCTCCACCTCAGAAACATGGCTTACAGCCCGTCTTCTAAATCTGCCAACCTAGTCTACAGCTCTTCTCCAATTCCTTTGCTGTCTCCCTTGCAGCAGCTGAATGCTTGGCTCCTCCTGAAATCTTCCCATTCTGCTGCAAGCCCAAAGCCCAAGCTTGTCTCTTCCCTCACTTTGCTTGGCTGAGCCAGGACACACAAGACACAAACCCTCAGTGAGTACATGATTGGGCACATCAGTGAAGGTTCTAGAGATGTTGTGTTTTGCAGAAGTTGAGAGTGTAAGGTTTTATAGGCGAGATAAACACAACACCAGGAGAAGTGGGTGCAAGGCAAGATTTATTAAAGGCACTGTCCTGCGAAGTTTCAGGGCTCAGGAGAAGGGGAGCCAGGGAAGTTGCCGCCTGGAGGAGGTGGGCACCCTAGGGTGAGGTTCCTTGACTCCTGAAAGGGGAGGGGGGAAGTCGCACTGGGAGGGAGTTGGCGGGGGTCTTTTATCTGTTTCCTGCATGGGTATCGGGTTACCTGTGGAGACGTGACCTGGGCATACATCCTTTTGGTGGGAGAGTTAAGGGTGAAGGAAAGGGTGGGGGGAGGAGGCTGGAAGACGTCATTTCTATTGTTCCTCCTGCACTCCTGGAGCCTGCCAACCTAACATTCCGACCTTTTTGGTGTAATAGGGGCGGGACTCAGATCTAGCTACTTCCTGCTGGCAAAGGGGCATCGTCATAGGGTCCTTTGGATGTGGGTAGGCGGGTATAGGGATGCAGGAGGAGTTGGTTGACAGTGACCCTGGAAACCTCAGGGATGCGATCCTGAATGAAGTGAAGAGCACAGGGGATGATTAGTGCTAATAGGCAGAGGAGAATAAGGGGACTTAGGATTGGAAGGAGCCAGGTCGTTAAGGGGGAGAGCCACCACTGAGAGGGGTTTATTCCAGGGCGATGCTGTCCACCAAAGGAGTCGCAGATTTTTGCCAGGGCACCGATATTGGTTTCGACTATACCGGATTCATTGATATAATAGCAGCATTCTTCATTGAGGAATAAACAGGTTCCTCCCTTGTCTGCGGTGAGCAGGTCCAGGGCTCGTTGGTTCTGTGGGGCTACCTGGGCCACTGAGGTAACATGTCATTGTAGGGATGCCAAGGACTCGGGTGAGGCCTCCACGGCTGTTCAGAGCTGTTCGGATAAATCTCAGGTAGCGTCTATGGAGTGAGCTAGGGCCCCGGTGCACAGCCCGGTGGCCACTAGGGAAGATGCCAAGGAGACCCCAATAACCAGGGGAAGAAACATAGCCCTTTTCTGTCGCAGGAGGGGGTGGAGAGGACGGCCATTTCTGCTAGGGCTGGCACCCTCCGGGCTGACAATCTGTGGTGACCAGCTGACTAGACCGTGTGGTGTCCCCATGGGTCCAATTTTCCACTAGGAAGAAGTGCCACCTGAACCCAGGGTCACCAGAGAGTCAGCTATTGGGGGGGAGGGGAGGGTAGAAGGAGGAGGGTGAGGAGAAGTGGTGCGGGAAATCCGAAACCGCGTGGGCCCCAGGGTTTGGGAAGTCCAGCCATCCTGTTGTGGGGGTGGTTTTAGAGTGGGGATGTGTACCCACGGGTAGTGTCCTAGGAGTTTTGCCGCTGTGGGAGTTGTGAGAATAATAGTATGGGGGCCAGTCCACCTGGGCTGTAAGGACTTTGGGTGAAGTTCTCGTAGGAGAACTTGGTCCCCAGGATTTAGGGCTTGGGGGAAGTCTTCACCTGGGCTGTTGGGGGCGGGGATGGTTGCAAATGCATGAGCCCTTAGGAGGGCTTGTAAGAGGATCAGATAGGGCAGATAAGATAGGAGGGATGGAAGAGAGGCAGGCAGGTTGTGATTGAGTAGGAAGTGCCTGCTGTACAGTAGCTCAAAGGGGCTGAGTCCTGACGGCCTCGAGGAGAGGCCCTAAGGTGGGAGAAGGGTTGGCCAAGAGAGGTGGGTTTCAAGAGTGCATTTGGATATCAACCTTTTGTCTGTACTGTCATTTGCAAATATCTTCTCCCTTTCCATGGGTTACCTCTTTGTTTTTTTGACTGTTTCCTTTGCTGTGCAAAAGCTCAAACTCAACACACACAAAACAGAGAATCATATCAAAAAATGGGCAGAAGATATGAACAGACACTTCTCCAATGAAGACATACAAATGGCTATCAGACACATGAAAAAATGTTCATCATCACTAGCCATCAGGGAGATTCAAATTAAAACCACATTGAGATACCACCTTACAACACTTAGAATGGCCAAAATTAGCAAGACAGGAAACAACATGTGTTGGAGAGGATGTGGAGAAAGAGGAACCCTCTTACACTGTTGGTGGGGATGCAAGTTGGTGCAGCCACTTTGGAGAACAGTGTGGAGATTCCTCAAGAAATTAAAAATAGAGCTTCCCTATGACCCTGCAATTGCACTACTGGGTATTTACCCCAAAGATACAGATGGAGTGAAAAGAAGGGCCATCTGTACCCCAATGTTTATAGCAGCAATGGCCACAGTCGCCAAACTGTGGAAAGAACCAAGATGCCCTTCAACGGACAAATGGATAAGGAAGATGTGGTCCATATACACTATGGAGTATTATGCCTCCATCAGAAAGGATGAATACCCAACTTTTGTAGCAACATGGACAGGACTGGAAGAGATTATGCTGAGTGAAATCAGTCAAGCAGAGAAAGTCAATTATCATATGGTTTCACTTATTTGTGGAGCATAACAAATAGCATGGAGGACAAGGGGAGATAGAGAGGAGAAGGGAGTTGAGGGAAATTGGGAGGGTAAGTGAACCATGAGAGACTATGGACTCTGAAAAACAATCTGAGTGTTTTAAAGGGGTGGAGGGTGGGAGGTTGGGGGATCCAGGTGGTGGGTATTGGAGAGGGCACGGATTGCATGGAGCACTGGGTGGGGTGCAAAAATAATGAATACTGTTACGCTGAAAAATAAAAAAATCTAAAAAAATAAAAGAGTGCATTTGGTGAGTTGTTCCTTGAGGAGGCCATTGGCCCTCTCGACCTTACCCGAGGATTGGGGGTGATAGGGGATATGGAGTTTCCAGGTGATATTGAGGCTCTCGGAGATCTGTTGTGTGATGCTGGAGATGAAGGCTGGTCCATTGTCCGATTGCAGGGTTCGAGGGAGTCCAAACCTCGGAATGATGTGTTCAATGAGAACCGCGGCGACCACATCTGCTATTTCCCTAGCGGTGGGGAATGCCTCGATCCAGCCTGTTAAGGTGTCCACAAGAGTTAGCAGGTATCTGAAGGTTTTGTGTCGAGGCATGTGAGTGAAGTCAAGTTGCCAGTCCTAGCCTGGCTGATGCCCACGGAGCTGGTGTGTGGGTCCCAGTCTGCGGAGGCCGCCCTGGGCATTGACCGCAAAACAGGTTCTGCAGGCCTAGTGTACCTCCTTAGTGGTCTTTTGGAGGAGGGGGTGGTGAAAGAGAGGTTGGAGAAATTGGTATAGGGCCTTTGGACCGATGTGGAGAGACTGGTGGATATCAGTAATGAGGGTGTGGATTAGGCTGTTTGGGAGGGCAATTTTGTTCTGGACCTAATACCATCCCTTGTCACCCAACCTGCCACCTAATGTTTTGAGGGCCCGAGTCTCCTCATCAGTGTATGAGGGACTGTGAGGAGTGTTGAGAAACAGGAGAGGGGCTGGAGAGGAGTTTAAGGCCGTCTGTTGGGCAACAGAGTCAGCCTTGTTGTTCCCCAAAGAGATGGGGTCCTTGGAGGACTGATGGCAGTCCATGGCAGTGGACAATAGTCACCTCAGTAGGGCAATTGAGGGCCTCAAGGAGTTTGGCAATAAGAGGCCCATTGACTATGGAGGTTCCCTTGGTCGTGAGAAATTCCTTTTCTCACCAGAGGACAGAGTGAGTGTGAGTAATAAGGAAAGCATACTTGAAGTCAGTATAAATAGTGACCCATTATCCCTCAGATAAGTGAAGTGCCCTGGTGAGAGCCACGAGTTCTGCCTTTTGAGAAGTAGTCCCAATGGGAAGGGGGGCCACTTCTATGACAGCGTCCAGGGTGACCACTGCATAGGCCGTGTGTGGCCATCCATCTGGCACTATGAGGAGCTCCCATCCACGAACAGAGTGCGATCGGGGTCAGGCAGCGGCCGGTCCGAAAGTCCTGGATGGGAGGAAGAGAGTTCTTCCAGGAGTTGAGAGCAGGAATGGGAAGGAGTGGGGGTAGACGAAGGTGTCAGCAAGAGAGTGGCGGGATTTAGGCGAGGGGAGACAGAGAGTGTGACCTGGGGGTATTCTATGAACAGCAGGTGGTAGAGTTGGAGATGGGAAGGAGTGAGTTGTGCCAAGAATTTGTGGCTAAGTCCATTAGTCGATGGGGGGAAAAGACCATGATGGGCTGTCCTAGGGTTAAGTTTGAGGGCCTCTTTTGTCAGAGAAGCAGCTGCCGCTAGGCCTCTGAGTCAGGGCTGCCATCCCTGGGCGGTGACACTAGTTGCTTGGAGAGTTAATGGGGATAAGGAGACCCTGTTGCAGGAGGCAGTCAATGATGGGCTTAAGTCCTCGCAGGTGGGTTGCTACTACAGGTCTGGAAATGTCCCATACCTGCAGGTCTACGGAGGGGAGACAGTCTGGGATAGAGGACGAGTCAGAGGGGAGTAGAGGGAGGATGAGGTGAGCAGAAGTCAAGGGAGAGGGAGAGAGACGAATGGTGGCCTGAAGTTTATGGAGGATGTCCCTGCCTAGTAGGGGGAACAGGGCAGGAAGGGATAATGAGGAAGGAGTGTGAGAAGGGGAATCCATCCAGGCTGCATGTAAGGGGTGGGCTGTTCTTTGGAGTGGAGGAAGTACCATCAATTCCCATAACTGCAACTGGGGAGGGACTAGTAGTACCCAAATAGGAAGGCAGGACAGAATGTCCCTTGTCCAACAGAAAGGAAATGGACTTACCCGCTACCTGGAGTGTGACCATGGGTGAGAGGGGTGTCCGAGTCTGGGCTCCATCAGTCATCCTCCAATCCGAGAAGTTGGAAGGCAGGACTTACCGTCTCAGGGTCTCCCCCATGTGGAGGAGCCCGGAATCCCCCAAGGCTGGGGCAGTCCGATTTCCAGTGGCCCATCATGAGGCATTGAGGGCACAGCCTAGTAGGCGCTTTTGGATTGGGGCATTGACGGGCCCAGTGTCCCTCGGCTCCGCACTTGAAACAGGCCCCCGGAGGGACGCAGTTAGGTGCTTCCTTCTGTTGACCCCTAGAACCTGCCGGCCTCAGGGCTGCTACCAGGGCTTGGGTCTGCAGTTGAACCTTCTGTTGGAGTCTGTCTTGGTGCTTAAGTTCTGCTGCCTCCTCTTGGGAGTTAAAGACTTTAAGTGCCATTTTCACCAGATCAGAAATGGGAGTTTGAGGGCCCTCCTCCATTTTATTTAATTTTTTCCGAATGTCGACAGCTGACTGAGAAATAAAGTGAGTAGCTAAAACAGTCGCCCCTGCCAGAGAGGCCAGGTCTAGGCGAGTGTATTGAGTCAGAGCCTCAGTAAGTCGGTTAAGAAACGTGGCCGGGTTTTCATTGGGTTCCTGAATGATTTCCTTTCACAAACCTTCTACAACTTTCCTTTGCATTCAGGTTTTGTCCCAAACAACCATCTCATTTAGGACAAAATTATCTCCTTTTACTTTCAATAAAATGTACTCCCATTCCTTAAATCTTTCTTTTATATCTTCTACTTTCCTACATACAGAGCGGCTTCCTTTATTTCCATCAGTCTTACAGTTAGCAGAATTTTGTACTCTTGGAAACACCTTTAGTTATTAACCTCCAGTCAGTTACTAATCAATTGTGAACGGTTATAACAGAATTCTTTAGATGCCAATTTATGAATCAGTTAAGCACAAACCATGCTTACTAACAGATTTAAATATTCTTATTTTCTTTGCTGTAAGAAGTCAAAAGCACAAACCTATGTTCAGTAATCAATGACTTGGCACTTTATCCTCTTTGGAAAAGACCTAAATGTCCAACAAATTTAATTCCATTTGTCATCCAAGCAAAACTTTAAACTTTCGGGTTACCAAAGACTTTGAAAGCTATCTCAGCAATAACCCATTAAAACTTTGAGACAGACAATTAACCATCAGTTTAGTCATTTCTTTGCTAACAGATTTTAACAAATAACAAGAGCTTATTTGACCTTCAGTAAACTTTGATTGGAGTTTCACGTTTACTGCGGATAACTTTGTCAGGAGTTCAGATAGGAGTGGGGAGGGGAGGGGTAGATGAGGGCACCGGTTCAGAAATCCTGAACATAAGGGACCTTGGCCCATCTGCCTTGGTGTCTGCTGAGGTTATTTAGGTCCAT
Source organism: Lontra canadensis (assembly GCF_010015895.1). Lineage (NCBI taxonomy): Eukaryota > Metazoa > Chordata > Mammalia > Carnivora > Mustelidae > Lontra > Lontra canadensis. The sequence goes on along the minus strand of NW_022631054.1, from coordinate 12,821,149 downwards.
GAGAATCTGATAATTAAACGTGCCTTCCGGAAGCCATTGGGACTGATTGTCTAATCGGTATTGTGGCCAAGCGACAGTACAGTAACGTCGTTTTTGCAGGTCCTGGTCCAGTTACAGGGTTTTAAGATTGGTCAACAGGCCTAAAACACCCCCGGGATGTTTTAGGATCGAATTTGGATTGGGAGGTCCCCACGATTCGTTGCCGGACAACCTGAGGGCTGGAGGAAGGCGTCCCCTCATCCACCACTGGGTTGCAGAAGAACTGTTGACTGCCGTAGAGGTTAAGACGTCTCCCAGCCTCTTGGAGTCATGGAGGTCACCTGGTGACCAGCGGGGTCCGCCCTGATGCGCCCACGATTAAGGCAGGGCTTTCCAGACGGAGGCGCAGAATCCGGGGAAACTCACCACAGCTTCAGAAGTGGTGTTGGGAAAGGCAGGTCCAGGTCCGGCTAGGAAGAGGAAAGAGCCTCCCCACTGGGTTGGGGGCTCAATCTCCTCCCAGGTTTCATCACCAAATGTAAGGTTTTATAGGAGAAAAGGTTTTTATAGGAGAAGTGGGTGCAAGGCAAGATTTATTAAAGGCACTCTCCCGCGAAGTTTCAGGGCTCAGGAGAAGGGGAGCCAGGAAAGTTGCCACCTGGAGGAGGTGGGCACCATCGGGTGAGGTTCCTTGACTCCTGAAAGGGGAGAGGGGGAAGTCGCACTGGGAGGGAGTTGGCGGGGGTCTTTTATCTATTTCCTGCATAGGTATCAGGTTACCTGTGGAGACGTGAACTGGGCATACATCCTTTTGGCAGGAGAGTCAAGGGTGAAGGAACGGGGCGGGGGGAGAGGAGGCTGGAAGACGGCGGACCCCGTGGTCATTTCTATTGTTCCTCCTGCACTCCTGGAGCCCGCCGACCTAACAAAGAGAACGTTGGCAACGTGCACCCACTGAACCACCCTGCTCCCACCCACTCCATAAACATTCAAGGGAGGCTCTGTGTCAGGCCCTCTCTGCTTGCCCAACACCAGCACAAAGGGGCACTTAATAAATACTGGTCTGTTAAATGGAGACAGAAGGGGTTGACTGCTATTGCATAGGATGTGGGGAGGAGGTGGAAGGGGTTGACTGGCCAATGCAAAATATATGGGAAATGCCCTACTGGTGTCCTTCTGGATGATGCTGTTGACACCCCTTATAGATGGGTCGCATCAGTTTCCGTTTGGTAGGAAGACCAAAACACCACCGCCTCCACCTGACCCCCTCCATTTCCCAGGGATGTCAGGCCAAATGAGGGAGTGATAAGTATGAAACCCTTAGTAGGAGAGAGATGAGATGAGATTACATTCGAGAAGAGAGTTGTGTCCAGACCCACTCATTCTCGGTCTTGACTGCATATTGGAATCACCTGGGAGCTTTACAAAAATCCAATGTTCTTGATACATGCCCATCCTCTGTGCTTGCCCATATCTGTCTCTTCTGGTTACATGGTCTTCTACACAGAGGTGGGGTGAGGACCCTGAGAGTGTGGCAATGCTCTGTGCACAGTGTAAGTTCAGTGCACAGGTCAGGATGGTTTTCACTGTGACAGTCAATGCCCAAAGTGAGTGGAGGAAAGCAAGGAAGATGGCTCCCTGCCCTGGCATCTGGGACTTCCTGATCTTTGGGATCTGCCCAGCTCCTTCCACCTAAGCTATGTTTGCTCACAGGCAATCCCAACCTGCAGTGACTGAGTACTGAACGGAACACTGGTTGAGTTAAAAAGAAAACCACAGGACCATAATGGAGCCACTTAAGTTAGGGCCCCATGTCAGTAGTCTACAATTTAATACCTAACCGAACTGCAGTTCCCAACGTCCTTAGACATGTAACCTTTAATCAGCCGAACTGGGATTTCCTAGAGGCAACCCCCTCAGAGACCCTTTCCCCCTTAGGAGGGCTGCCTTGCCTGAACAATGCATTCCCAGCTGGCAATTTTTTATGCCTTCCCTCTGCCTTTAAAAACCTTTCCTTTCCTGCAGCAGACCTGAGTTACAGCAAGTAAACAAAGACAGGTCAGTGATCATGAAGATACACCTCAAAGAGTAGATTGCCTTTATCTGCATCCAAGAAGAGAGGAGCCAGGAGTGGCACCATGTTTCTCCCATCAGGCAACAAATTCACTCATTCATTCATTAAAATGTATGTATTGAGCTCCTACCATAAACCAGTATTATGTTGAATGCTTGAAAAAAAGAGGATAAACAAAATAGACAAGGAGTTCACGTTCTAATGTTGTTCTGCTGGAAACAGATTTCTCCCTGCATTCCCAGGAGCTTGGGTCCAGAATTGAGGCATTCCCCTGCCTGCCATGTGACCCATTCCCTGAGAAGATCACTGCTATATAAGCCCAGTAAAATTAAGACATTTGGCAGGGGGTGCGGGGGGAGACAGGAAATTCAGGTTTGGGTTGCAAGTCTTGTGGCCCACTGGGTGACCTCAGTGCTGCTCTCAGTGCCTCAGTTTGTCCAAACCATGTCAGTGGCTCAGACGATGTCTAGGGGTCAACAGGGTTTTGGTGAGGATCCCGAGAGCATTGCAATGCTCTCCGCTGTCACCATACAGACTATGGTCCATCTGCTCTGGCACCATTTTTGTCCCATCTTACATCAGTTTTGCTCCAATCATTCCTGCAGCAGCCAACTGTATGCAGGTGTAGTCTATTGGCACCTCGAGTCAATTCATGTCTCTTGTCCTTGCCCCAGGACTTCCTTACTGCTACAGGTACTACCGGGGGTGGGGCCCTAGAGTTGACACCCTTGAGGCAAGCTTTAACCAATGAAAACCAGAAGTGAGGAGATAAATATTCTTGTCTCCCATGCCCTGGGCAAACAATTCTGAGGTGCATTCTGCACAGTTCCTTGGAGGGTCTGCTAGCAGGACTGGGCTGGTTGCCTCCAGGAGTAACCAGTTGAATAACACACCTTGGGTCAGCTTTGCCTTCTCCCTGTTGACTCATCCCAGGCAGGCCGCTCCTATGTTCTGGGATCAACTATCCACAAATGAGCCTTTCCCTCAGCTCTGCATTTTGGAGAAACCCAAGCTGAGACATATGACTATGAGACTTATGGTAATATGACTCTGTGTGGATGGAGGGTGCTGGAGTGACAGAGGTCAGAAGGCAGGGGTGCAGTTTATGTGTGAATGCTACATGTATGTGCTAATCCCATTTTATTGCACTGATTAGTGCAGTAGACCCTGAGTCTAGGGGTAGCTCTTACAGCCTGGTCCTGAGGAAATATGAAGCTCTGGAACCCCCAGAGGAATAGCCCATTTCCTAGGTTCCAAGAGAAACAGACATGGGTATTTCTCAATGGCTTTAGAACCCACAGGGGGAAAGCGTGTGCTGGGCATCAGAGGGAACTCTGATGTTGTATATTTGCTTGTGTCTCCCCCTTCTTTCTCTTCTACTCTCTTTTTCTCTCCCCTTTTGCTAAGAGATAAACTGAGGCATATGAAAAATTTTAAGAGTTTATTTGAGCAAAAACTGACTGGAATGGGGCAGCAAACCATCTAGAAGATGACAAGGAGCCCCAAGGAGCTACACAATATGGAAGACTTTATAAGGAGGAGTGGGCAGGACAAGGAATTTAGGATTAAAGAGTGGGTTCTTTGTGGTAAGGTCACTTTCCCTTAGGGGACAGCAGGGATCTTTCAGGCAGATTACCTCATTAGTGCTGGCTAGGTGAGTCCAGACTGACTAGTCTAAGGTTCCACTCCTGGGAGAGATTGAAAGTGAATTATGTTAAGCATTAAAATCTCGGTTTGGTGATGTTGGCTCAGCATGAATGACTCCATTTGGGGACTGTTGTCCCTTTTTTTTTTTTTTTTTTTTTTTTTTTTTTTGGTGCAAAATGGTGGTTTATTAAAGCATGGGGACAGGACCCGTGGGCAGGAAGAGCTGCTGCCCCGGATTGTGAGGGATGGCAGGTTATGTACCCTGCAGTTGGGGGAAGCTGAGGGAAAGGGAGGTTTCAAGGAGTTTTCATATGCTAAAGAGGGCCAACTGTTGTCCCTTTTTTAACACTCTCCCATCAGGGATGACTCAGCACTTTCCCTGATTGTTTCCCACTGAGGAACAGCTAGACTGGTTGGCAGTGTAAACTCTGGCAAACAAGGCTTCTGTTCTTCTCTGGAGGAACCCAGGTAGAAGGGCAAGTTTCCCCATGGGTGTGATCTCTGGTATGTGGGCTTGTACATCCCTCCCCTTGTGCCCTGCTCAGTTCTACCCCACTTGATATTTCCCAGATATAAACTTTCTTTAGTTTCTGCCCTTGGGGGCCTGCCTGGGACAGCCAGGAAAAGGCTAAACCCTTACCCTGGCATTCAGACCACTCATCATCTAAGCCTTGCTTGGCCCCTCCCCCTCCTCATCAGACACCTAAGCTACCTGGGACAGCCAGGAGCTCCATCATCTAGGGTTTCTGGGTGGGCTGAGGCACACACCCAGCACTGGGCAAGTTTCTTAGCCTCTCTAGCTCCCTGTTTGCTTATCTGTACTACAGAGGTTACAGACAGTAATGATCTTATAAGACTGAGGATTAAATGAGATAAAGTGTATAAAACACCTAGCTCCCACATTGAATGCTTAGTAAATCTAAGCCTAATGATGTTCTTCCAGTTGTTTTTGGATAGGTATAATCAATGAACAGCCTTTATCTTCAGAACAGCTTGCTCCCACTCAGATAGGCTTGCTTCAGAGTGATCCCAGCTGCCCTAGCTGGTCTTTAGGCCCAGGTGTGTGCTAGCAGAGGGAGACAGCTCAAGCTACAGAATGTGGGCAGGGCAGGGCAGGATCAGGAGGCCTGGAAGCTGGCCATATTCCATTCTGACACTACCCAGTTAGACAAGCCAGGATTCTGCCTCTGGAGTGGCCTGAGGGACTTTGGCTGAGAGTATAAGATTAAGTCCCTGGAATCACTGATTTGGGATGGGATGGGCAGCCTGTTGGGCTGGGAAGCTGAATCCCAGGTCTGTCTCAGCCATGGACTTACTCCCATGTGTTCAATGGGAGGGTTGGACAAGGTCCCTTCTTGCTCTAAGACATAACTGAAGGAGTCTGACACCTGAAAAAGAGAACAGAACTAGTCCCCAAGTCATGGGTGAATCTGGAGGCAGCTGGGAAAATTCTGGAATTAGAAGAAAGAGCATGGAGGAAAAACCAATTAAGTAAGTAATAAGTGGGAATTTTCAGAACTAATGAGACACAATCCTTAGGAACAAGATCTTTAATAAATTCCAAGTGGGACAAATGAAGAAGAAATCCACACCTTAACACTTCACAGTGAGTCTGAAGATAGTGTTCTTCATCTTTCGTGCTTTATTATGGCAGCTGAAAAGAAAGTCATTAGTCTAATTTCCTTCCTTCATTGGTAATCACCTCTGTCTCTGCTGTTCTGCAAAGTGTTAGGAAAAAATAACCATCAACCTAGATTTGAATACCCAGAGAAATTATCTTTCAAGAATGAAGAGGAAATAACATTTTCAGATAAAAAAGAGAATATACTTCAAAACGAAGGAAAGTTGATCCCAGACAGAAAGTCTGAGTTGCAGTAGTGAGTAGAATAAGTGGCAAACCCATGGCAAATGTAAATTAACACTGGGACACCTGGGTGGCTCAGTTGGTTAAGCTCAGGTCATGATTCCAAGGTCCTGGGATGGAGTCTGGTGTTGGGTTCCCTGATCAGCAGCAAGCCTGTTTCTTCCTCTGCCTGTTGCTCCCCCTGCTTGTACTCTCTCTTTCTCTCTAGCAAATAAATAGATAAAATTTTTTTAAAAAATGTAAATAAAGGGGCACCTGGGTGGCTCAGTGGGTTAAAGCCTCTGCCTTCGGCTCAGGTCATGATCCCAGGGTCCTGGGATCAAGCCCCGCATCCAGCCCCGCATCCAGCCCCGCATTGCAGGGAGCCTGCTTCCCTTCCTTTCTCTTTGCCTGCCTCTCTGCCTTCTTGTGATCTGTCAAATAAATAAATAAATTCTTTTCAAAAAATAAATAAAATTTAAAAATGTAAATAAACATTGACTCACAGAATGTTAAAAAAGATAAAAAGATTTTTAAAAAAGATATTACCAAATAAATTGATAGTATAGATAGAGGAAGGGAATGTAAGAGTAAAGTGTTCAAGGTCCTTATATTATTCAGGAGGAGATAAAGTATTAATTTTACTTTAATTTTAAACCGATATGTAAAGTATATACGTTAAAATTTCTAGATAGCCACTTAAGAATATAGTTTAACAAATTCTAAACATGGTGGAAAAGGGAATGAGCGAAAATGTTCAATCAGTCCAAAAGAAAGCAAGAGAGACAAATACAGAAAAGGTGAGGAACACCTTCTTTTATAGAACTAGAAAATGGAAAGCACAAAATAAAATGGAAAGAAGATGCTAGAACCCCATGAGGGAGGGCAGGGGAAGGGGCAATACTTCACCTGGCTTAGAGAGGGAGCTTGGGGAAATCTGCAGATGCATACCAAGAGCACTTTCCTGACTTTGACTCCCTGACCCGCCAGGAACCCAGGTGCCCTTCAGAAATACAATTTAAGGGGCGCCTGGTTGGCTCAGTGGGTTAAGCTTCTGCCTTGGGCTCGGTTCATGATCTCAGGGTCCTAGGATTGAGTCCCGCATCGGGCTTTCTGCTTGGCAGGGAGCCTGCTTCCTCCTCTCTCTCTCTCTCTGCCTGCCTCTCTGCCTACTTGTGATCTATCAAATAAATAAATAAAATCTTTAAAAAAAGAAAAAAGAAATACAATTTAAGTAAAAGCAAACACTTGTTATGTAAATGCAGAAAACCAATGCTCTTGGTAGTCCCTACTCCTCCCCCAAAACATACCACTCATTCCAACAGAGGGGGTTGGGGCAGATTAGATGCTAAGGTTTAATTTGCACATTCAAAGAAAGAAGGTGCTCCAGTCAATTTAGTGGGCCTTTCTGGGGTTTCTCCTAAGCCACAGGACAGGGCTGAGCCAACTTTAGAGGCTCATAAAAAATATAAGAGGCGGGGCACCTGGGTGGTTCAGTTGGTTAAGCCTCTGCCTTCGGCTCAGGTCATGATCCCAGGGTCCTGTGATGGAGCCCCACGTCGGGCTCTCTGCTCAGCGGGGAGCCTGCTTCCTCCCCTCTCTCTCTGCCTGCTTGTGATCTCTCTCTCTCTCTCTGTCAAATAAATAAATAAATAAATAAAATATTTAAAATATATATATATATATATATATATATGAGGCTTGGGGCATCTGGCTGGCTCAAGCGGTAGAGCATGAGACTCTTGATCTCAGGGTTGTGAGTTCGAGCCCCACATTGGGAATAAAGATTACTTAAAATAAACTCTTGAAAAATATCTGTAAGAGGCTTGGTATCAGACCCAATGGGGGAAAGCCTTTGGACATGCAGTGCAGCCTGGAGATAGGACAAGAGAACTAGAGCTCACAGTTACTGAACTCTTACCATTCCAGGCCCATTATACAACCAGCCTGCTAGGCAGGCACCTTTGAGCTTTGAAGTGTAAGCTCCCCATCATTGGGAGTGAGCAAGTAGGGCGGGGGTCACAGAAACTCCTTCCTCTCATGCTGGGAGAACAGGGCTCCGCTTCAGCAAAGCAGGCCTGCTGGTGGCCCATTCTCGGGCAGAGACAACGCCCCTGACAGGGGCAGGGGCAGGTCTGGGCAAGTAATCAAGTTACCCAGCTCAGTTTGCAGCTCTGCCATCCTGTGGGTCCTGTGCCTGCCCTGTGGCCACTTAGGCAGGTAGGCAGTACTTAGAGTTAAGGCGGCTTCCAAAAACTCAGGCAAGCTCGCTAAGGACCTTTGTCCTACCCTGTGAATGACACCCTTTTCTGCGGTTAGCAAACACTGTCTGACCCTCGGGTCTGCTGAGGGGACGCTAAGCAGGTTTAGAAAAAGGGCTGGGCTCCAAGAAAGGTCCTGTGGTTGAGCAGGAATGAGGGTAGGGGTGTGCCTTGGTGACCTGGGCCAGAGCCACGTCTGAGGAACAGCACTGCTGCCAGAATCAGAACACAGTGGATGGAGGAGTGAGTGCAGAGTGAAGAACACGGACAGTGAGGGTCAAGGACCAACTGAGCAGGGCTGGGAAGAGGCAAAAGAGCACCTAAGCGTGCTTTCCTTTGAAGGTGGAGACACCTGAGCATTTTTTTAATGCTGAAGGGAGGATGCTGGGAGAGAACAAGGTTGAGGATGCATCGCAGGGGGCTAAGAGATGGACCCGCAGCCCAAGCAGGCTGGAGGACACGGATACTACACTACAGAATTGGCCACACCGAAGTGGAGAAGGTAGGGTGAAGGTGGGGTTCTCAGGGGACTGAAAAGGATGCTCTGTCCTTCTCAGGGCAGAAGCCAGATTTCAGGCAGAGGAGAGACTAGCCTGAGTAGAAGTGAATAGAAAATGGTGGCCACCACAGAAGCCTGGGAACAGTCACAGAGAAAGGACACAAGGCAGAGCATTAGCTCGGGCCCAGCATCCTGAGGGCAGATAAAGGAGAACAGAACCTGCCTGGAGTGGGGGGCACAGAGTCTGTGGGGTCTACAGCTCCCCGGATAGAAAGCTGAGCCCTGTGGTGAGCACTGATGGGTTCTGAGGACCAGCCCACACTACCCCCACTGGCTGGTCCTCCGAGGCTGCTTTTCATCCTTCAAGACTCCTCCTGGGAAGCCTTCCCCAAGATCTACCAGATCCACCATCACCCAGGTAGAGGGAACACCTCTCCTGAGTGCCCCCTGCAGGCCTATCCCGAGATTGCAACCCCTGCAACAACGCCTGGAGCACCCAGTTCTTTTAGATATGTTGATTTATTGTTCATTTAACGAGGGTTTCATTTAAGGAGGATTCATTTAACGCACTGTCCATCCTCATTTTACCAAAGGTAGAACTGAGGCTAAGAGAGATGGAGACAAAAAATAGACTCAAAATGGATGAAAGCCCTAAATGTGAGACAGGAATCCATCAAAATCCTTGAGGAGAACCCACGCAGCAACATCTTCCACCTCAGCTGCAGCAACTTTCTCCTAAACACACCGCCAAAGGCAAGGGAAGCAAGGGCAAAAATGAATTACAGGGGACTTCATCAAGATCAAAAGCTTTTGCACAGCAAAGGAAACAGTCAACAAAACCAAAAGACAACAGACAGAATGGGAGAGGACACTTACAAATGTCTTATCAGATAAAGGGCTAGTAGCCAAATCTATAAAGAACTTATCAAACTCAACACCCAAAGAACAAATAATCCAATCAAGAAATGGGCAGAAGACAAGAACAGACATTTCTGCAAAGAAGACATCTAGATGGCCAACAGACATGTGAAAAAGTGCTCAATATCACTCAGCATCAGGGAAATACAAATAAAAACCACAGTGAGATACCACCTCATACCAGTTAGAATGGCTAAAATTAACAGGTCAGGAAACAACAGGTGTTGACAAAGATTCGGAGAAAGAGGAACCCTCCTACACTGTTGGTGGGAATGCAAGCTGGTGCAGCCACTCTGGAAAACAGTGTGGAGGTTCCTCAAAAGTTTAAAATAGAGCTACCCTATGAACCAGCAATTGTGCTACTGGGTATTTACCCCAAAGATACAAATGTAGTGATCCAAAGGGGCACATGCACCCGAATGTTTATAGCAGCAATGTCCACAATAGCCAAACTATGGAAAGAGCCCAGATGTTCATCAACAGATGAATGGACAAAGAAGAATGGTATATATATACAATGGAATATTATGCAGCCATCAAAAAACAAAACACGAAATCTTGCCATTTGCAACAACATTGATGGAACTAGAGGGTATTATGCTAAGCGAACTAAATCAATCAGAGGGGGACAATTATCATATGATCTCACTGATATGAGGAATTGGAGAAACAAGACAGAGGATCATAGAGAAAGGGAGGGAGAAATGCAACAAATGAAACCAGAGAGGGAGAAAAACCTTAAGACATTCTTGGTCTCAGGAAACAAACTGAGGGTTGCTGGATGGGAAGGGGGTCACAGGGATGGAGAGGCTGGGTTATGGACGTTGTGGAGGGTATGTGCTATGGTGAGCATTGTGAATTGTGTAAGACTGATGAATCACAAAACTGTACCCCTGAAAAAATAATACATTATATAATAATATTTTTAAAAAGAGAGAGAGAGAGAAAGATGGAGACATTGCCCACAATGACTCAGCCAGGGCTCACCCAGGTCACTCTGACCACAAAGTCCATCCCTTCCACTTTGCCATGACTCTGATCTCATGACCTGTGGGCTCCACGAGGGCAGGAATGGGGACAGAAGACCAAGCCCAGTGCTCAGGAATATCTGTTTAGAAAACTCCAGAAACAGATCACCCAGTGTGACCCTTTCAGACTGATAAGGAAACTGAGGCTCAGGAGAGGGAGAGGGACTCACCTTGGTCACTTGGCAAGTCACCACTGGTACTGGGTCAGGACACAGATCTTCTGACCCTGAAGCCAGTGCTAGGCCCACAGAACCCAAAGTAAGATTTTGTTCCTTTCCCTGTGGCCACACCCTCACTTGCAGCTAGTTATTTGCCCAGAAATCCTATTGTATACTAGCTCAGAAACAGACTCTGGAACTGGGAAGTCTGCCCACCACACCTCCCTGCTCCTTCTACTAAGGGAAACCATTCCAGGAAGCCATGCAGCCACCCTGTCCCGGAAATCTGAGCTGGGAGCTGAGCCCACAGGCCAAAGGTTAGGCTGGAGCCCCCTTGGGGACAATAGAGCAGTCAGAGATCAGAAACATCTGAAGGAAGGGGCCCAGCTATGATTTAGAGAAGTAGCTACAGGGCCAAGACCTGAAGGATGTGTAAGAGATAGCCAGACACCACAGGGTGTGGGAAGGGCATTTCAGGTGGCAGGCACAGCAAGAATAAAGGCAGTTGAAAAGTGAGAATAACATCACAAGTTCAGGGTCGCTGAATGGAGGTGTGGAGACAGCATGGAGGAGATCACATACAGGGTTGAAGGAGGCCAGAAATCCTTCCCATGCAAGGAAGAGAATGGCGTTGGGCACTTGAGGTAGGGAGAGTGGAATGAGCAAGAGAAAACTGTTTCAATCACATCACTGCTCAGTCTAGAAGCTACCCATGAGATCATACCTCTCACTCTCTGAATGGAAGCCAAATCCTCTCTCCCCCAGGACTGGCACAAGCAGATTCCTGCAGGCCACCTTGGCGTCTCCTCCTTACATCCTCCTCCTCACACCTAGGACGAACTCTGCAGCTCTGCTCATGCTGTTGCCTCTGCCTGGAATGCTCTCACCAGTGCAAATGTCACTTCCTCCAGGAAGCCTTCCATAGCCTACCCTTGCAACCTGACTCTCCTTGCTGTCTGCCACAAGGTCCCCAGTGCTGACTCCACTGCAGATCTGTTTACACAGTTTTATAATTATATATCAGGAAGGGGAAAAGTGTTATCTTTAAAAGTCATCTGCAATCTGGGCCAACTTGCTAAGGAAAAATGTAGAGCTGTTCTTAGGGCAAAAATGTTCTGGTTGGAGAAAGGATCTGAAGAGATCACTTTTGATGAAATGTCCTAGCCATATGTTAGATGTGAGCTGAATGGACAGGGTCTAAATTGCTCTGTGCGAAGTTTCCTTCCCAGTGCTCTGCTGTCTCTGTGGGCCACTCTCCCCTTCCTTTCCAGTCCCCACCCAGCCAGTGAGGCCTGGGATCTTTACAACCAGAGCTAAGTTCTTGATTTGGGGATTCAAACGCTGAGACTTGAATTGCAAAAACCTAAGTTTTGAACTTCCAAGCCTAAAGCCTGGAAGATTTTGGAGCATCAGGTCTATAACGTAAATAGTAGATCTGGAGAAATATGTGATCAACCGCGGCCCCTGCCTTGCAGGTAAGACCAGAACTGAGCTGAAGGTGGGCAGCGGTGGGGTGGGGGGAGAAAAGGCTGGGAAGTCCCCAAGAAAGTTCTTTGTGTTGTCAATGTGGGAAATCAGGAGAGTAAATAAAGGACACCTGCCTCACCTGGGACAAGCCCAGGAAAGCAGCAACGCTGAGCATGTCTTTGAAAACGTGGCATAGAAGTGGGTAGCATGGGGCTTCTGGGCTGACGGCTCTTAGCCCCACTGCCTGGGAGCAAACCGAGTGTATTCTGTGCACCCAGGTGGGGCGCAGGGACGACTGGAAGAGGGGTGGACCTAGAGAAGCTTGCAGTAGGAAATGAGGGGAGACCTGGCAGCCACCCTCTAGAGCTGACAATGAAAGTGAGACAGAAGCACGTACAGCTCAGGGTGTGCCCCCACGATCAGGCACCCCAAACCCCAGGCGCCCCACTACTGTGGTGATTCCTAGAACTCGACACACACTGAAGCAGCTCAACACGCCTCTGCTGCCTGGAGGGAGGATGTCGGAAGAAGGAGAGGAGTTTAAATGCTGAGAAATAACATTTCATGTCTTGCAGCCCTACCGTGGCGTGTAGGGACTAAGAATCTAGCCATTGGGTGGCTCTGCATATGAAAACAAGAATTGCTGCAGCTAAAGAGGGACGGGAGGGCTGAGGGTGGGGGGAGAAAGAGAGGCCAAGATGACAGCACAGAACTTTGACCCAAAGGTGGACAGGACCAGCAGAAATCCCCTTTGGTGCTGGGTGCCTGCAAACTAACACTGGGGTCAGTCTAACTCTCAGTTAAGTTCCTGTTTGTTCTGGTCTTTTCCACAGCTCCCCTCTCCGACCCCCTGCAGACAGTAGCCTTGCATTAATGATGCTTTGTGAGGATGAAGGGGGAGGGACAACGGTGTGTGTGGAACCATGCACTGCACGGACATAGAGTGGGTGAGGCCAGCCTGGCGTTGGGGCTGGGGTCTTCTCAAAGGCTCCCTCCCTCGCATGCCACTCACACGTCCCCTGGGATATCAGCTGAGGCTGTTGGCCAGAACATACACGTGGCCTATCTGTGTGGCCTGGGCTCCCTCAGAACATGGCAGCTGAATTCTGAAAGCTAGTGGCTGAAGAGAGGGCTTGACAGAAGCTCTATGATCTGGACTCCAGGATGGGGCAGCATCACTTCTGCCTCATTCTGTTCTTTTTTTTTTTTTAATTTGTTTTTTATTTTTATTTTTTATAAACATATACTATGTTTTTATCCCCAGGGGTACAGGTCTGTGAAATGCCAGGTTTACACACTTCACAGCACTCACCCCAGCACATACCATCCCCAATGTCCATAACCCCACCCCCCTCTCCCAACCCCCCTTCCCCCAGCAACCCTCAGTTTGTTTTGTGAGATTAAGAGTCACTTATGGTTTGTCTCCCTCCCAATCCCATCTTGCTTCATTTACTCTTCTCCTACCCCCTTAACCCCGCATGTTGCATCTCCTCTCCCTCATATCAGGGAGATCATATGATAATTGTTTTTCTCCAATTGACTTATTTCGCTAAGCATGATACCCTCTAGTTCCATCCACGTCGTCGCAAATGGCAAGATTTAATTTCTTTTGATGGCTGCATAGTATTCCATTGTGTATATATGCCACATCTTCTTTATCCATTCATCTGTTGATGGACATCTAGGTTCTTTCCACAATTTGGCTATTGTAGACATTGCTGCTATAAACATTTGGGTGCATGTGCCCCTTCAGATCACTACGTTTGTATCTTTAGGGTAAATACCCAGTAGTGCAATTGCTGGGTCATAGGGGAGCTCTATTGTCAACATTTTGAAGAACCTCCATGCTGTTTTCCAGAGTGGTTGCATCAGCTTGCATTCCCACCAACAGTGTAGGAGGGTTCCCCTTTCTCCGCATCCTCGCCAGCATCTGTCGTTTCCTGACTTGTTAATTTTAGCCATTCTGACTGGTGTGAGGTGATATCTCATTGTGGTTTTGATTTGTATTTCCCTGATGCCGAGTGATATGGAGCACTTTTTCACGTGTCTGTTGGCCATCTGGATGTCTTCTTTGCAGAAATGTCTGTTCATGTCCTCTGCCCATTTCTTGATTGGATTATTTGTTCTTTGGGTGTTGAGTTTGCTAAGTTTTTTATAGATTTTGGACACTAGCCCTTTATCTGCTATGTCATTTGCAAATATCTTCTCCCATTCTGTCAGTTGTCTTTTGGTTTTGTTAACTGTTTCCTTTGCTGTGCAGAAGCTTTTGATCTTGATGAAATCCCAATAGTTCATTTTTGCCCTTGCTTCCCTTGCCTTTGGTGATGTTCCTAGAAAGATGTTGCTGCAGCTGAGGTCGAAGAGGTTGCTGCCTGTGTTCTCCTCAAGGATTTTGATGGATTCCTTTCTCACATTGAGGTCCTTCATCTATTTTGAGTCTATTTTCGTGTGTGGTGTAAGGAAATGGTCCAATTTCATTTTTCTGCATGTGGCTGTCCAATTTTCCCAACACCATTTATTGAAGAGGCTGTCTTTTTTCCATTGGACATTCTTTCCTGCTTTGTCGAAGATTAGTGGAACATAGAGTTGAGGGTCTATTTCTGGGCTCTCTATTCTGTTCCATTGATCTATGTGTCTGTTTTTGTGCCGGTACCATGCTGTCTTGATGATGACAGCTTTGTAGTAGAGCTTGAAGTCCGGGATTGTGATGCCACCAACTTTGGCTTTCTTTTTCAATATTCCTTTGGCTATTCGAGGTCTTTTCTGGTTCCATATAAATTTTAGGATTATTTGTTCCATTTCTTTGAGAAAAATGGATGGTATTTTGATAGGAATTGCATTAAATGTGTAGATTGCTTTAGGTAGCATAGACATTTTCACAATATTTACTCTTCCAATCCAGGAGCATGGAACATTTTTCCATTTCTTTGTGTCTTCCTCAATTTCTTTCATGAGTACTTTATAGTTTTCTGAGTATAGACTCTTAGCCTCTTTTGTTAGGTTTATTTATAGGTATCTTATAGTTTTGGGTGCAGTTGTAAATGGGACTGACTCTTTAATTTCTCTTTCTTCTGTCTTGTTGTTGGTGTAGAGAAAGGCAACTGATTTCTGTGCATTGATTTTATATCCTGACACTTTACTGAGTTCCTGTACAAGTTCTAGCAGTTTTGGAGTGGAGTCTTTTGGGTTTTCCACATATAGTATCATATCATCTGCAAAGAATGATAGTTTGACTTCTTCTTTGCTGATTTGGGTGCCTTTAATTTCCTTTTGTTGTCTGATTGCTGAGGCTAGGACTTCTAGTACTATGTCGAATAGCAGTGGTGATAATGGACATCCCTGCCGTGTTTCTGACCTTAGTGGAAAAGGTTTCAGTTTTTCTCCATTGAGAATGATATTTGCGGTGGGTTTTTCATAGATGGCTTTGATAATATTGAGGTATGTGCCCTCTATCCCTGCACTTTGAAGAGTTTTGACCAGGAAGGGATGCTGTACTTTGTCAATTGCTTTTTCAGGATCTATTTAGAATATCATATGGTTCTTGTTCTTTCTTTTATTGTGTTGTATCACATTGATTGATTTGCGGATGTTGAACCAACCTTGCAGCCCTGGAATAAATCCCACTTGGTCGTGGTGAATAATCCTTTTAATGTACTGTTGAATCCTATTGGCTAGTATTTTGGTGAGAATTTTTGCGTCTGTGTTCATTAAGGATATTGGTCTGTAGTTCTCTTTTTTGATGAGATCCTTGTCTGGTTTTGGGATCAAGGTGATGCTGGCCTCATAAAATGAGTTTGGAAGTTTTCCTTCCATTTCTATTTTTTTGAACAGTTTCAGGAGAATAGGAATTAGTTCTTCTTTAAATGTTTGGTAGAATTTCCCTGGGAAGCCATCTGGCCCTGGGCTTCTGTTTGTTTGGAGATTTTTGATGACTGTTTCAATCTCCTTACTGGTTATGGGTCTGTTCAGGTTTTCTATTTCTTCCTGGTTCAGTTGTGGTAGTTTATATGTCTCTAGGAATGCATCCATTTCTTCCAGATTGTCAAATTTGTTGGCGTAGAGTTGCTCATAGTATGTTCTTATAATTGTCTGTATTTCTTCGGTGTTGGTTGTGATCTCTCCTCTTTCATTCATGATTTTATTAATTTGGGTCCTTTCTCTTTTCTTTTTGATAGGTCTGGCCAGGGGTTTATCAATCTTATTAATTCTTTCAAAGAACCAGCTCCTAGTTTCATTGATTTGTTCTATTGTTTTTTTGGCTTCTATTTCATTGATTTCTGCTCTGATCTTTATGATTTCTCTTCTCCTGCTGGGTTTAGGGTTTCTTTCTTGTTCTTTCTCCAGCTCTTTTAGGTGTAGCGTTAGGTTGTGTACTTGAGACCTTTCTTGTTTCTTGAGAAAGGCTTGTACCGCTATATATTTTCCTCTCAGGACTGCCTTTGTTGTGTCCCACAGATTTTGAGCTGTTGTGTTTTCATTATCATTTGTTTCCATGAATTTTTTCAATTCTTCTTTAATTTCCTGGTTGACCCATTCATTCTTTAGAAGGATGCTGTTTAGTCTCCATGTATTTGGGTTCTTTCCAAATTTCTTCTTGTGATTGAGTTCTAGCTTCAGAGCATTGTGGTCTGAAAATATGCAGGGAATGACCCCAATCTTTTGATACTGGTTGAGACCTGATTTAGGACCGAGGATGTGATCTATTCTGGAGAATGTTCCATGGGCACTAGAGAAGAATGTGTATTCTGTTGCTTTGGGATGATATGCTCTGAATATATTTGTGATGTCCATCTGGTCCAGTGTGTCATTTAAGGCCTTTATTTCCTTGATGATCTTTTGCTTGGATGATCTGTCCATTTCAGTGAGGGGAGTGTTAAAGTCCCCTACTATTATTGTATTATTCTTGATGTGTTTCTTTGATTTTGTTATTAGTTGGTTTATATAGTTGGCTGCTCCCACATTAGGGGCATAGATATTTAAAATTGTTAGATCTTCTTGTTGGACAGATCCTTTGAGTATGATATAGTGTCCTTCCTCATCTCTTATTATAGTCTTTGGCTTAAAATCTATTTGATCTGATATAAGGATTGCCACCACAGCTTTCTTCTGATGTCCATTAGCATGGTGAATTATTTTCCACCCCCTCACTTTAAATGTGGAGATGTCTTCGGGTCTAAAATGAGTTTCTTGTTGCCAACATATAGATGGGTTTTGTTTTTTTATCCATTCTGATACCCTGTGTCTTTTGATTGGGGCATTTAGCCCATTAACATTCAGGGTAACTATTGAGAGATATGAATTTAGTGCCATGGTATTGCCTGTAAGGTGACTGTTACTGTATACTGTCTCTGTTCCTTTCTGATCTACTACTTTTAGGCTCTCTCATTGCTTAGAGCACCCCTTTCAATATTTCCTGTAGAGCTGGTTTGGTGTTTCCAATTCTTTCAGTTTTTGTTTGTCCTGGAAGCTTTTGATCTCTCCTTCTACTTTCAATGATAGCCTAGCTGGATAGAGTATTCTTGGCTGCATGTTTTTCTCGTTTAGTGCTCTGAATATATCATGCCAGCTCTTTCTGGCCTGCCAGGTCTCTGTGGATAAGTCTGCTGCCAATCTAATATGTTTACCATTGTACATTACAGACTTCTTTTCCCGGGCTGCTTTCAGGATTTTCTCTTTGTCACTAAGACTTGTAAATTTTACTATTAGGTGACGAGGTGTGGACCTATTCTTTTTTATTTTGAGGGGGGTTCTCTGCACCTCCTGGATTTTGATGCTTGTTCCCTTTGCCATATTAGGGAAATTCTCTCCAATAATTCTCTCCAATATACCTTCTGCTCCCCTCTCTCTCTTTCTTCTTCTTCTGGAATCCCAACTATTCTAATGTTGTTTTGTCTTATGGTGTCACTTATCTCTCAAATTCTCCTCTCATGGTCCAGTAGCTGTTTGTCCCTCTTTTGCTCAGCTTCTTATTCTCTGTCATTTGGTCTTCTATATCGCTAATTCTTTCTTCTGCCTCATTTATCCTAGCAATGAGAGCCTCCATTTTTTACTGCACCTCATTAATAGCTTTTTTTATTTCAACTTGGTTAGATTTTAGTTCTTTTATTTCTCCAGAAAAGGCTTTTATATCTCCCGAGAGGGTTTCTGTAATATCTTCCATGCCTTTTTCAAGCCCAGCTAGAACCTTGAGAATCGTCATTCTGAACTCTATATCTGACATATTACCAATGTCTGTATTGATTAGGTCCCTAGCCTTCGGTACTGCCTCTTGTTCCTTTTTTTGTGGTGAATTTTTCTGCCCTATCATTTTGTCCAGATAAGAGTATATGAAGGAGCAAGTAAAATACTAAAAGGGTGGCAAAGACCCCAGGAAAATATGCTTTAACCAAATCAGAAGAGATCCTAAATCGTGGGAGGGAGAAAGGGGATAAAAAGAGGTTCAGAAAAATAAATAAATAAATAAACAATTAAAAAAAGAAAATGAATAAAGAAACAATATAAAAAAGAAAAAATATATATATGTTAGATAAACTAGTTAAAAAACATTAAAAAAGAAAAGGGTAAATGTTAAAAAAAATTAGCAGCAGAAGAAAAAAACTGAAAAAAAATTAAATTAACTGCAAGACTAAAGAATCATAGGGAGAAAGTCTTGAGATCTGTACTTTGCTTTCTCCTCTTCTAGACATGGGAATGAGCATCTGGAATTGACTTTGGGACTGACCGGGTCTCTTTGGGACACACCCAGGGTGGTTCCTCCAGTGATCCAAACTCCCAATTAAACCAGACAGCTAAAATCAGCAGGGCTAGATGGAAAAATTGTTCCCTCCACAACATGATTAGTGTCTAATCATAAAACAATCAGACCATATGTATTGCAAACATGTTTGTGAGTGGGAGAGGATAGGACAAGGGCAGAAAATGTGAATCAGGTTCTGCCAAAAGAAAACAAAAAAAGAAAAAGAAGAAGAAAAAAAAAAAAGCCTAGGACTTGCCTGCTTCTATTGCCTCTGAGGACCCTTCCTTGGGGAGATTCTGAGGCTCCCATAGTAAATTGCTCATCTCCTTACCTGCAGCAAGTGCAGAAGAGGAGGAATTACTTCTGCTTCATCAGTGCTTGCCCCTTCACCCGGAAGAGGGAAGCCTAGAACATACACATATTACTCCACCTCTCCACTTCGCCCTCTCCAGTCTCCAGCCTCATCTTCTCCCTTGCCTTCTCTCCTGATAAACAATGACAGGGAACGAGTAATGTGGAGGCCAGGAACTGCACAGAGACTTTATAAAGACTGTGGGCAAACTTCTGTAGGGGAAGTAGCTGGAGAGAAGGAAGAAGGGAATGTGCCTCAAATCTTACTCCAGGACAGAACTCAAAGCTAGGTTCTCTCTCTGGCCATGGCAGGGTCTGGTGGGGGGTGTGCCCTAATCATGGTAGGGGTGCCTGAAGGAATGGGGAGCCTTACCAGCAGGGACACTGGAGTTAGCTCTTTCTTCATATCACTTGGTACAGTTTTCCCAAAACCTCAGAGGAGATTGGAGCAGTGGGAACCTAAAGCCATGGGCCTGAGCAGCGAAAACATCTGAGGTCAAGTTCATACAACAGACACCTGCCAAGGTACTACTGTGTGCCAGATGCAGTGCTGAAGGAAGGCTGGGGACAAAGCTATCGCAGACATGGTTCCTGGGATGAGTGGGAGAGAAAGACACAGAACAAATTAAGCAGTCAAGTATTTTTGGTGCTGGAACCACAGAAGGGGAGGAGGAATCTGTTCTAGCTGGAGTGAAAGGAAAGGTCATGGAAGCCTTCCCAGGTAGTGGTAACTAGAACAGAGTCTAGAGAGATAAAAAAGCATGCCCTAGCAGAAGAAGTAATGTGGATGGCCAAGACCACAGAGGTGGGGGACAACTGTCCAGTTGTTGGATAAAGCTGGGGCACTAGGTTGAGACTGGGGCAGACTGAAAGAAGAGCATAGAAGGGCAACTCAGGCCCACATCATGCCCAGCTTTGTAGAGATGGAGGAATTGGAGCTTTACCCTAAAGTTCATGGGGAGCGCTGGAAGGATTGGAGGGAATTAAGGCATTGTCAGCGAGGCCCACTCTGGCTATGATGTGAGGATCCATGTGAGGAGGTGGAAAGGTCTGGAGGGTGGGAGATCAGTGGAGAGGACTGACAAGAGATGGTGGACAGGGCTATTGAGGGACACCTGAAAGCAGGACTAGCTGCAGCAAGACCAGGACAACTGACAAAGGCAGAGGCCAGATGCCAGGAGTCAGGATCCAGCCCTGTCCAGTGTCCCAGATTCTAGCCCCAAGCACCTGGTTCCAATCCCATCTTTGGATAGAAAGAAGATGTGATATTGTGATTTATAATAAGAAATATATATATAATTCTGCCCTTGGTTCCTGGCACAGAGCTCCTTAACACTCTGTAAAATCTAAGTGATAGGAACATCTTTTGTTCTAATATTTGCTCTTTGACCCCAGTTCCTGACACAGGGCTCCTGGAACCCTTATAATTTCCTGGGTGATAGGAGTGTCTTTTGCTCTAACAAGGTTACTGCGAGTGGATCCTGGGTGGCTCCTGAATGGGAGTTAATCACCAGAAAAACAAAGCCTAACTAGAAGCTTTGAATTTTCAGCCCTGCCTCCTATTCTCTTGAGAAGCGTGAAGGGCTACAAATGGAGTTAATGATCCACGATGTCTAGGAGATGACTCTTCCCTAAAATCCCAATAGTGCAGGGTTCAGAGTTGGGTGAACACAACCACAGCAGGAAGACAAAAACTCTTAAGCTCAGAACCTTCTCAGACCTCGCCCTATGGACCTCCTCACCTAGACGTTTGTCTGTATCCTTTACCATATTCTTTATAATAAACCGATAAACATAATTCAGCTGTTTTCCTGAGTTTGTGAGCCACTCCAGCAAACTAATTGAATTCAAGGAGGGGATCATTGGAACTGTCAATCTACATATAGCCAATTGGTCAGGAGCACAGATGACAAGCTGGACTTGTGACTGGTGCCTGAAGACAAGGGGTACTTGTAAGACTGAGCCCTTAACCTGAGGGCTATTTCCAGGCAGATAGTGTTAGAATCGACTGATATTGTAGGGCACTCGATTGGTGTCCAGAGAATTGCTTGGGGTGGAGAGAAACCCCCACACATTTGGTGACCAGAAGTGACGTGTTCTGTGTGGGTAGTAAAGGAGACTCACGGGAAGGAAATGCACAGTAGGAAAGAACCCAGCTTTTCCGGCACAGATAAAAAGCTGAAGGTTTGTCCATTTTAGAAGGATTGGGGCCAGCTTCAGAAAGAAAAGAGAGAGGAAGGCATCATGGGAGACACTAGGCAGTGACAGAACCCAGAAGGGGAGTCAGGGAGCAGGATGACTTCTTCCTTGAGCTGGGGATATGCACTCAGCCCTGTGTGGTGTTGACTTGGAACAGTAGGATGGCTGGAAGCAGGGAGGATCCTTTCTTGACTTCATTCAGCAAGTTCCTTCAATGGATATTTGTCCTGGGCCCGCAAATGGAGATGCACCAATCCTTTGGAGACAACAGACCTGATTCACATCCCAAATATGCCACTTACCAAATTCATGGCCTCAAGCAAGTGACTAAATCTCTGAGCCAGTTTCCCCATCTGGAAAATGGAACCGGTCATCCTTTCCACACATAGTTGTTATTAGGATTAGAAATAATATTAATATTACTAATATTATGGCACATAGTAGGTATTCCATAAGTAGCAGTCGTTACTATTTGCCTAGAACTCAGCTGAGATTCTGATCCCATAAAGGGAGGGTAAACACAGACCAGTCTTGGCGTTTTAGAAAATTCAGTATTTCTGTGCTTCCCTCTGCCGGCCAAAAGGGGCAGACTCCACTGCGGAGAGAATGGCAGGATGCTAAGACAATACAGAACTTCCTGTCTCCCATCCTGAGTAGGAATCCCCCTGCCAGGAGAATACCCAGTTGGGGGATACTAGCCTGAGTGTGGGTCCCTCCAGAGGTAGCAGATGCGGTGCGATGCATAGATGGCCAGCCACTTCCCAGGACTGGGAAGCTAGATGCATCTCTTCACCTCTCTGAGTCCGTTTCCTTGGCTATAAAATGAATTGATATTCCCTGCCACGTTTCAGAGATTTTCTGTAAATCACAAACAAGATGATAAACATGGAAGTTTTAGGAAACATGAGCTACCCCACAAACATTAATGGTCAACACTTTCTGATGCCCCTAGCTCACCATGCTGGGTGCTGGGCGTCCCAGGAAGATATAGGAAGCTTCGGGAGGAGCGCCAGTGTGCTGGGAGAGACAGCCAGGCTTCAGGCAGGTATTGATGGGGGTAGGCTGGAGGCTGTGAGTGTCTGGACTAGTCAGGGAAAGACCCGTTGTTAGGGCGGTTAGTTAGTTCAGCCCTGAAAGTGCAGAGCTTAAAGCCAAATCCAGGATGACCTGAAGATTTTTAATCGCTGCATCTCTTGGCATAATCCTTCTTCCGGCTCCTCAAGCCCCTCTTCCCCAAAGCAGTGAAGAGGGAAATGTGGAAAGGGGTCACCAGAGTCACCTGGCAAAAGCCACAGCTGCCTCTGAGTATAAACCCAGCTCCTATTTGGGTAAGGTTCTCAAGACCTTACCCCCTCACTAGAATTCCTGGTCCAACTCCCAAGGAAGATATCCTCACATCCAAAGCTTTGTCTTGACTCCACCTCAATGATCTTGTTAGATCACCAAGAGGTGGATTTTCACCCAGGAAATGTATCCCAGACCCCAAACCTATAGACATTTTTGAGGGCATGGAAATTGACAAAAAATCACAGGGACAAAGCTTCAAACAAACAGACAAAGACAACTTGGCAGGAAAACAGAGATATGCTTGGCCTTACCTTATTTTTTTTTTTTAGATTTTATGTATGTATATATGTATTCACTTATTTATTTGAGAGAGAGAAAGAGAGTGCGCATGTGAGAAGGGGGAGGATGGGGAGAGGGAAAGGAGGGGAAAAGAATCTCAGGCAGACTCCAGAATGAAGCCCAGTGCGGGGCTTGATCTCATGACCCTGAGATCATGACCTGAGCTGAAACCAAGAGTCAGATGCTAACCAACTGAGGCACACAGGTGCCCACATTCTTTTTTTTTTTTTTAAGTAGGCTCTACCTTAGAATTTAGCATCAAGAAAAATTTTTTTTGCCTGGCGAGGAAAACTGTATAAATGAGTATTTTTCTAACTGAACAACTCAAAATGCTGATTCCTTATAAGATACTAATAAATTTTCCATGAAAAGGGGACTCTGTAATCAATTACATTAGAGAACCTCTGAATAAAAGGAATTCAGTTTTGCTGCAAGAAGTCTCAGAGCCTTCAATGTTTAATGCCATCAAGAATTTTTAAACAGGACGTGGGCTATAGTATATGCAATGTTTTGGGGGTTTATTTGACTAAGGATCTGTTTATTAAAAGCACACTTATTAATATGTGATGAGACATGTGGATTTTGTGAAAGAAAATGCTGATATCTATTATGGTTCCCTTTATGCCTTGGCTTCCAAGGAACTCAATGCTAACCATAATGCTCATGGGTAATTGCAAGAAGTTTGTAGCTTAGATTTGAGACATAATTATCTCCCCCAATAATATTTCAGGACTCCTGGATAAGACAGATGTTTTTCATAGCAATATAGCATAGATGCTACTGAAAATAGGAAAATAATTCCTCTCGCCCCTCATTACCCTTAGGGTCTAGACCATGTTCACTAATATAAGTCCCTGAATCCTAGGTCTGACTATTCCCAGTCCTACAAAAGCTGCAAGGCAAGAGGCAGATTCAACTGGACTTTCCAGCACAAAGGCTAAAAGCCAAGAATGGGCCCTTAAGGGACTCCCTCCAGGAAATTCCTAGGCTGAAGGCTTACAGGCCATCTGCTGCCAAAGTTGTGGACAGCCAGGATAGATGGTGACTCATTATCCATGAGGAATCAGAGCTATCTGGCCACCCTTTGGGCCAGTGGAAAAGCCTTAGCCCATCTCTTGAATGGCCTGAATTGGTAAGGGTTGTCCCAGGATAGCAGCCCCTATAACGTCCCTGCTAGATCCTAAACCCCTGGCACATTTCTGCTCCCAAGGACAGCTGGAGGGACCCCAGAACGCAGGGTAGATTTCACTATGTTAGTGGAGAGACCACTAGGACTTCTTCCCAAGACGATCTAGGACCAGTAGCCTTTGTGCTCAAACCTTTCCAAAGAAAGAGGGACCCCAGAGATCTTCCTAAGTCCTGGGCATGGAAGCAAGCACCCCATCCTTCTTCCTACTCATTTGCTCATTAGTTCACTGCAGAAGCTGTAAAAAATAGCGATTAAGAGAAAAGTATCAGGAGTTAGATCTGAGCTCATATCTAAGCTCACCTCTTTCTGGCTATGTGGCCTTTGCTTTCCGAGTCTCAGTTTCCTCATTTAAAAATGTAGATAATAATTTTACCCATCTTGTAGGATTATTGGGAGTATTAAATAAAATTGTTTATGGGGCATCTGGGTGGCTCAGTCTGTTAAGCATCTATCTTCTGCTCAGGTCATGATCTCAGGGTCCTGGGATCAAGCCCCGAGTCAAACCCCATGTTGCCCTCTGTTGGCCGTCCCTGCTCAGAGGGGAGCCTGCTTCTCTCTCTCCCTCTACTCCTCCCCCACTTGCACGCTCATGCTCTCTCTCTCTTTCTCTCTCTCAAAAGAATAAAATCTTTTAAAATAATTAATTAATTAAATAGAATTGTTTATGTAAAATACATAGCACAGTGTTCAATAGATGGTTATTATTCTCAGACATTCACTCTAGGACAAGACTTGTGTGAGAACCATGGATTCAGAGACAAATTGATCTATGTCCTTAAAGAATTCTGAGGCTAGTAAAGGAGACAGATACTTGATCAGGCAATAACAATACAATTCTACCAGTGCCAAAGAGTGAGGGAAATATAGGGCTGAGAGCACAAAGGAAGAAGAAACTGTAACCCTGATAAGTAAAAAAGACATCTAGGCATAAACAATTGAAAGGGGAGAAATAAAGCTGTCGTTATGTACAGGTAATAAACTATCTTCATAAAATGAAACAAAACAGAAAAATCTGGAAATTATTAGGATTATTAGGAAAATAATGACAAGGCAACCAGATGTAATGTCAATACACAAAGATCATTGCATTTCTATATGCCAGCAACAAACAATTGCCATAAAAACCAGTATTTAAGAAAGAGCAACAAAATTATAAAAGACTTAAGCATAATTGTAACTAGAAGTTCTATAGGATCTATATACCAAAAAAATCACAATACATTATTGAGAGATACTTCCTGCACTGAGTGATTAAATTAGACAAACAGCATTGTGTGCCCTTGGAGATGTGAAACTCAGTGATACGGTATTTCTGCCAAAAATAGTTAACTTGAGTCTAAACATGAGGAAACAATCAAACAACAATTGCTGGTAAAAGTGTACGTCAGCACAATTGTTTTAATCTAAACTGAAGGACATTTTTGTAAAACAAGTAGCCTATACTTTCAAATATCATGAAAGATAAAATTCACATAAGTCAATGACAGGCTGAAAACTGTCATTTAAAAAAAAAACAGCTACAAAAGACATTAAGAGAACAATCGGAGAATTTTTAAGGTGGACTGTATGTTAAAGAATAATAATATATTAGTGTTAAATTACCTGGGATAATTATGTTGTACTCATACAGAAGAATGTCCTTATACTTGAGAGTCATATGCAGAAATACTTGAGAGTAACAGTTCATAAACTGAATATAAGGTACTCTCAAATGGTTCAGAGTAAAAGAACATATTAATACTTATATAAATATAGAGAGCTAAGGCAAATGTTCCAAGGTTATGCAGCTACTGATTTACTACTCTTGTGGATATTCTATATAGCCCTGACATTGTTCTAGAATAAAAAGTTGAGGGGAAAAAAACCTTATGAGAGCTATTTTAAAATATTTAGGTAAATGGAAATAGTATCTACCCATGCTTCTAAATAGAAATACTTCAATATGGTTAATTTTAAATTCAATGGAACCCCAATCAAAAATGCCACAGAGCTCTTTAAAAATTAAACTTAACAAGCTGATTGTAAATTAATATGGAAGAGAAAAGGGCCAAGAATATCCTAGTTATTTCTGAAGAAGAAGAATAGGGAGGAAGGATGTGGCCTACCAATTATCAGAACATATTATGTAACAAAGGTAATTAAGACAGTATGATGGTACATATTGGCCAATATAGATTAGAATAGATAATCCCAAAACATACCTATAATATAATATGACAGAAATGAAAAATATGGAATTAGATCCCTATTTTCCCCCATACACACAAAAAGTCCACTCAAAATGGATTAAGAACCAAAATGGAAAATATTAAACTTTAAAACATATAATACAAAATGTAGGTTAAAATCTTTATAACTTTTATCTAGGGAATAATTTCTTTTTTTTTAAGATTTTTATTTATTTATTTGACAGGCAGATCACATCTAGGGAATAATTTCTTAAGCAATTTACAAAAAGAGATAATCATAAAAGAAAAAGAATAATAAACTGAATTATACTAAAATAATTACTTCTGGTCATGAAAAGACATTTTAAAGAAAGGAATGCAATAATTTACTAACTGGGGGAAAACAATTATATTGTTTTATATATAACCAACTAAGTATTTATATCAAGAACCTGTAAATGCCTCAAATCATTCAGAGAAGGAAAAACAATAAATAATAACAAAAATAACAAAAGTCATGATTGTACATTTCACAGAAAAGGAAACCAAATCTTCAATAAACATATGTTCATTTTCATTAGTAATCGAGTAAATGAAAAGAAAGACTACAATGAAATCCCAATTATTCCCACTCAGTTTACAAAGATAAAGAAGTCTGACAATAACAAATGTTAGAGAGAATGTGGGTCAACCATTCTACTGTACATTGACTATATAGTTGGGTGAGAGGGTCAATTGATACAAACATTTTGAAAAACAATATATAGTATTATCTTTAAAAACTCAATTGTCATATACTCTACAACCCAGAAATTCCTCTTCAAGACACGTGTGTGGAAGTGTGAGCGTGTACAAGGAGACATGCACCAAGAGACATGCATAATAATATTTTTAGCAGTACTGTTTGTAATAGCAAAATAATTGAAACAAATCCAATGTCCATTGACAGGAAATGGATAAATAAATTGTGATATAGTATTTGCACAAAAGAATATATGTAGCAGCAAAATTGAATGAACTATCATCCATATTAAAATTTGGGTGAATCTTGGTAACATTTGTATTGAAAGTAAAAAGCAAGTCTCAGTCGATTGCATACAGCATGATACTCTTTTTATAAATTTCAAAAGAACTAAAATTATTTTAAAATACTGTACATGTATGTGTGCATGTGTGCATACATGTAAAGAAAAAGAAAGGTGAGAAGGAGAAAGAGAGAAAAGAAGGAAAGAGGGAGGGAGGAAGGGGGGGTTGTGCAAGGATGAATGATAACAGTGTTATGAGCCAAGGTTATAGATAAGTCAGTTTTGTGTAACTGATGTCAATTAAGAAAAAAGAAAAGAGGGGGCACCTGGGTGGTTCAGTCAGGTAAGCGACCAACTCAATTTCGGTTCGGGTCATGATCTCAGGATTGTGAGACTGAGCCCAGAGTTGGGGGTCCATGCTTAGTGGGAAGTCTGCTTGAGATCCTCTCACTCTCCCTCTGCCTTCCCCCCACTTGTGCTCACTCTTTCTCTCTCACAAATAAATAAATAAGTAAATCTTAAAAAGAAGAGGAGAAGGAAGCAACCTGGGAGGGATCAGGGAAGGCTTTCCAGAATCGGGTATACCTAAGGTAAGCACTGAAGAGCACCTAAGATTTACCCAGGTGAAGGAGGGATAAAAGGACTTTCCAGGAAAAATTAACATACAAAGACAAGAGGCCAGAAAAGTTTGTGTCTACTGGTTGCTAAAAATACCTGCTGAGCAGAGTGGGAACAGGCCACTGTAAGAAACAAGACTAAAGAACTATGAAGGTTTAAGTCACCTCCAACAACCTCAAGCACAGAGGTGGAGTGGGGTCGAGGAAAGTGACTGGGTCAGGACCCTCCATTCCCTAGGTATGAAGTTTTTCTCGATCTGGCCAGCAAGATTTCATCAAAGTGTAAGGGCCTACTTAGCCAGAGCAACTCCATCTTGGTTAAACAGCCATTTTGTTGTTTATGCAGTAAACTTATATTGACCCTGCCCCCCAGAGGACCAGTAAAATATGGTTGGCCAGTTCCTAATAACAGAGCCCAGAATATAAGGACGAGTCAGGCCAGGCGGAGACATCCAAGCAGTAGAAAGTACACATACTATCTCCCTAACCACCAAAGAATGTAAACCCCGACTTTTGGGCGCCAAACTTGGGCACCAATTCTGACCATAATGATAGGCTAGTTCAAACAGCTACTATAGTGCAAATTGTAATTCAATTGGCCACCTGCGTGTGGTCTAACATGACTATGCAACTTTCTGTGTGTGTTACAATCTCATTGGCCACCTGTGTGTGGCCCCGCTTAACCACATGGCCTTTGCTCTATAAAAGTTAGTCTGTGAGACTGGGAGGGGTCGCTCTCTTTAAAGGTAGTCCTGACAGGTCAGTCGATTCTTGATGCTTGGCATGAATAAAGCTTTGCTTTTGACCTTCGCTTTATATCGGCCTCGTTCCTTTGATAATGGACCCCAGCAAAAGCACCTATGACCTGGGGAATCTGAGCCGAGGTAAAGCCAGGCACACAATCCCAAACCATCTTTTATCAAAACCCAAGACCTCTGAGCCTCTGACCATATGTGGGATGATTCTGGGAATGTTGATTCTGTGCTAGTCCTGAGAGCTGAGATGGGAATGTCAGTGTGCCTTTAAGAAGAAGTGGAGGTAGAAGACTAACAAGTCATTACCATGGACGGAGACCTCACCAATGCGTTTCTACTCCGGGTGCAGGCTGAAATCTTTGGCAGACAAATCCCTGGAGACTTTTAACACTTCAGGCTGGAGGAGCCCATGGACTGGAAAATTGAAAACCAAGAAACCTTACCTATTCTCATATAATAACCTCATGATTGCTCTTGCCTCCCCCCGGTCTTCCTGCCTCCAGGCTCACACCACCCTAACCTCTGTTTCATCCCCTCGGTGCTACCAGAACAATCTTTCTACATCTTGAATCTGATTAATGGCAAAGCTTTTCCTCCTATTTCTCTGATGATCCCCTCTATCTTCCAAGCCCTACAAGTTGGAAGATCCCCAGGACTCATCCTTGGAAGCTTTCTCCTTCTATTTCCACTCATTCCATTAGTCATCTCATCCAGTCCCTTGACTTTAAATATATCTAACCCAGACCTCTACCCTGGACTTCAGATTTGTATCTCCAACTAACTACTTGATAGCTCCACTTGGGTGTCCAACAGACATCTCAAATTTACAACACCTCTAACAAAACACTTCACATCATTTTCACAAAATGACTCCTATCACCATTTTCCTCATGGCAGTAATTAGCAACTTTGTCTTCTAATTGCTCAGGCCTTAACTTCTCCCTTTCTTTCATTCATTTCCCATATCCAGTCCATCAACAAATTTAGTCAGCTCTACCTGCAAAAGTGTCCATAAACCAATAATTTCTCACCACCTCCCCTTGACCCGAATCACCATCACCTCTCTATTATTGTAGCAGCCTCTAAACAGATTCCCTGTTTCTTCCCTATTTCCTTCCATTCTATTCTGATCATATCAACCAGAGTGATCTAGTTAAAACATTAAGTGGGAACATATAGTTTCTTTTATCAAAATCCTCTAATGGCTTCCTAATTCACTTAAAGTAAAATCTATAATCTTTGCAATAGCCTACACAACCCTAAGTTATCTGGCCTCCTGTTAGCTGTCTGACCTCATCTCCTGCTACTTTTGCATGGATAATTCTGCTGCAGCCGTAGCAGCATCTTTCGCTGTTCCTCAAATGTGCCAAACATGCGTCCACCTTAGGACTTTTGCGTGTTCTCATCTCCCTCCTTGAAATACTTTATCCCTGGATTTTCATATGGCTTATTCTCTCACTTCCCCCAGATTTCCATAACTGTTGCCTTCTATTGTCTTAGAATCAAATAGTGTAAATCTTCTAACGTTGTTCTTCAAAAAGTTTTTGGCTATTCTAGGTTCTTTGCATTCTACATATATTTTAGAACCATCTCATCAATTTCTCCACCCCTGCTGGCATTTTGCTGAAGTCTACTCTGAGTCTATAACCAATTTGAGAATAATTGACATAGTAATTATATTGTCTTCCAATCACTGAACATGGTATATGTCTTCCTTTATTTAGGTCTTACTTTGGTTTCAGCAATAATTTGAAGTTTCAGTGTACAGATTTTACACATAATTTGTTAAACTGATTTATAAATATTCCATGTTTTTGTTATTGTAAATGTTATTGATTTTTTTTAGTTTTATTTTCTAATTGTTCATTCCTAGTATATAAAAATACAATTGTGGGGTCACCTGGGTGGCTTAGGCAGTGGGGCCTCTGCCTTTGGCTCAGGTCATGATATCAGGATCCTAGGATCAAGCCCCACATTGGGGTCCCTCCCCAGTGGAAAGTCTGCTTGTCCCTCTCCCTCTGCAGCTCCCCTTGCTTGTGTTCTCTTGCTCACTCACTCTCTCTCTCCCTCTCTCTCTGAAATAAATAAAACCTTTTTTAAAAATACAATTGTGACCTGTTATCTTGTGACTTTCTAAATTAATATGTTAGTTCTAATAGTTCTTTTGTAGATCCCCTATGATTTCTTATTTATAGGATATGATCATATCACCTGTAATTTTAAAAGTTTTACTTTTTTATATCTAACTATGTGCCTTTTTTTTTCATATAACACTGACTAGGACCTTAATATAATGTTGAGTAGAAGCAGTGAGAGCAGGCATCCTTGACTTGCCCCTAATCTAATAGTATAAGTATTTCATCTTTCATCGTTAACTGTACTAGCTGTAGGTTTTTCATACTTGTCCCTTATCACACTAAGGAACTTCTCTTCTACTCTTAATTTTGTCTTAGAGTTTTCCCTAAGAATAGACAGTGAATGTTGTTAATGGGGTTTTTTTGCCTGTATTGTGCTAACTGTATTGTTTTTCTCCCTTCACTCTATAATATGGGAAATTACACTAGTTTTCTAACATTAAACCAACTTTAGTTTCTAAGATGAATCCCTACTTGGTCATGATATATCCTTTCATATGTAGCTGGCTACAATTTGCTAATATTTCTTAAAGATTTTTGCATCTATTTTCATAGAAAAAGTGAGTGATTTTCTTACTTTGTAATGCCTTTGTCTTTTTTTAATATCAGGATAATATTGATCTCCAAAGATAAGTTAGAGGAAGTTCCCTTCCTCCCTTATTTTTTGAATGAATTTGTGTGGATTAAAATTATTTCTTCCTTTAATGTTTAATAAATTTCACCAGTGAAGCTATTTAGGCCCAGATTTTCTTCTCCTTTATTATTTTTTGGGGAGAGAGGAAAGAGATTTTAATTATAAATTTAATTTATTTTATGGTAGAGGGCTATTCAGGACACCCCCCCTTTTTGTAAGCTTTGTAGCTTTTACCTTTCAATAAATTTGTCCATTTCATCTAAATTTTCAAACTTATTGGCATGAATTCTTTCAAAATATCACCTTGTTATTACCTTATTATTCTTTTCACATCTAAAAGATATGTAGTGATATTCTCTCT
Source organism: Lontra canadensis (assembly GCF_010015895.1). Classification (NCBI taxonomy): domain Eukaryota; kingdom Metazoa; phylum Chordata; class Mammalia; order Carnivora; family Mustelidae; genus Lontra; species Lontra canadensis. The sequence goes on along the minus strand of NW_022631054.1, from coordinate 12,789,479 downwards.
TTTCTCTTGATCAGTCTAACTACAGATATATCTCATTTTATTGGTATTTTCGAAGAACCAGACTTTAGCCTAATTTTTTCAATTGTTTGTTTTCTATTAAATGATTCCCACTCTTATCTTTATTATTTCTTTCCTTCTGTTTATTTTAATTTAATTTGCCCTTCTTTTCCTAGCATATCAAGGTAAACATTTATATAATTAATTTTCAACCTTTCTTCTTTTCTAACATAAGAATTTAAATTATGAATTTTCTCCAATGTAGTATTAGCCACAACCCTCAAATTTTGATGTCCTTTGTTCCCTTTTCCTGCCTTCCTTTGGGTAGAGTTCTTGTTCATTATTATTTTATCTTATTTCCATCATTAGCCTATTAGTCATGCATCTCTTAATTTTAGTGGTTTCCCTTCACCTTACAATATTCATCTGTAACTTATCACAATCATTTTCAAACAATATTATACTGCTCCATACATATTGAAACATAATAATATGCCTCTGTATTCTTCTTATCCTTTGTTATATATTTTACTTCACATGTGATAAACACCACAATACATAGTTTTTTTCATTAAAGTTAATTAAAAATTTTTTAACTAAGAAAAAATTCTATATTTAACATTCCTGGTGCTCTTCACTCCTTTGTATAGGTCCAAATTTTCAACTGGTATTAATTTACTTCCACTCAAATAATTTCCTTTAGCCTTTTTTATAGTGAAAAACTATAAATTCTCTCAGCTATTGTTTGTCTGAAAATGTCTTTACTTGCCTTCATTTTTTTTTAAGATTTTATGTATTTGTCAGAGAGAGAAAGGGAGAGTGAGCACAGGCAGGGGGAGCCACACGCAGAGGGAGAAAGCAGGCAGAAGGAGAAGCAGTCTCCGTGCTGAGCAAGAAGCCCAATGGAGAACTTGATCCCAGGACCCCTGGGATCATGACCTGAGCCAAAGGCAGACACTTAACCCACTGCACCACCTAGGTGTCCCATACTTTCCTTCATTTTTGAAGTGTATTTTCACCACTGTATAATGCTAAATTGACATCTTCCCCCCCACCCCCTCCCCGTGCCTTTCTACTTTTAAAAGAGATGGTTATCCCCTGATCTTTTAGCTTGTGTTGTTCCAAGTGAGGAATCAATGACAATTCTTATCTCTATTCCCTTGTAAATATAGCTTCTTTTCCACCTGCTTCAAACATTTTCTCTTTAACTAGGTTTTTAGTAAATTTGTTATGAGGTACCTTGGTATGGTTATCCTGCTAGAGTTTGTTGAGTTTCTAGGGTCTATTGTTAATAGCTTTCATGTTTTAAAAAACTTGGCTACTATTTCTTCAAATACTTTTCTGCCACTACATTTTCTGAGACCCTGATTACACATAAATAACTTGCAGTTTGCCACCAGTAATGAGGATCTATTCACTTTTTAAAGACAAGTCTTTTTTTCCTTTCTCTGCAACAGTTTGGATATTTTTTTATTACTGTGTCTTCAAGATCACTGATGTTTTCTTCTTCAGTATCTAATCTGGTTTTTAAGTTATACAATGTAACTTAGTTCAGATATTATACTTGTAAACTCTTAAAGTTCCATTTGGTAACTTCCATTTCTTTCCTCGTATGTTCATGTTTTCACTTAAAAAAAATATATATATATATATATAAAAGCTATTTCAAAGTCTATGTCTACTAATTCCATCATCTTTGTTATTTCTGGGTCTATTTCTATAAATTAACTTTTCTCCTGGTTATAGGTCATATTTTCCTGCTTCCTTCCATGTCTAATCATTTTTTATTAAGTGTTAGATATTGTGAATGTTCCCTTGTTGAGGGCCTGAATTTTGTTCCCTTCATTTAAAGAATGTTGAGGTTTGTTTTGTTTGGGCAGGCAATTAAGTTACTTGTGGGTCAGTTTTATCCTTTTTTTAAGCTTTATTAAAGTACTTCTAGAGTAGCTTTTACTCTGAGGCTATGTTAGCCCTACTACTATGACCCTTTTGAGGTCTCTACTGAATATCCAGGTGTTCAACAAGTTCTCTCCCCTGTAATCAGCTGGAATTTTAATGTCTCCCAGTCTGTTCAACTTAAATTTCCCCACATTATAACTCCTTAGTAGTTATTATCTGCCCACATTCATGGAGTATCAGCCTGTGCATGTACAACTTAGGATTTAGACAAAGACTCAAGGGAGACCCTTACACAGATTTTTGCAGCTTTTTTCTAAGTAGCTCCTTCCTCTCAGGTACTCTACCCCTGCACTCTACTTGAGTTTCCTCTCCCTGCTCTGCCAGAAAGTGTCTTCAGGCATAAAGCCAGGGTAATCATTAGACTCACCTTGTTTGCTTTCCTTCTGTCAGGGATCATGGTCCTGTGCTAGTATTGTCCAATGTCTGAACAATTATTTCATAATATTTGTTCAGTCTTCTAGTTATTTATACAGGAAAGAAAGTCCAGGACAACTTACTCGGTCATGTTCAGAAATGAAAATTCCTCTTCCTTAGGTCTTTATTCAGATGTTACTTCAAAGGTTGCAATCACTCCAATACTCCCTGTCCTCCTTTCCTGCTTCATTTTCCCCTTTAGTACTCATCATCCAACACTATATATATTTACCTGTCTAATTTTTGCATTATTTCCCTTCATTAGAATAAATGTTCCATGCACACAGGGATTTTTGTATATTTCGTTACCCATTGTAGCTCAAGCACAAATATTAGTTTTTATAATACATCAAGTACTCAATAAATATGTAATGTATGAATGGATGGATAGATGAAAAATCACCACTTTCCAAAAACTATGCTTAATGCATCTCTACCCTTTCTGCTTCTTATGTCATGGTGCTGATATAACTTTACTGTGTATGTGTCTGTTTCTCTCTCTCTCTCTCTCTCTCTTTCTCTCTTACTCTGTGTGTGTGTGTCTCTTTCACACACACAAATGCATATACATCAGAAGTTCTTTTTTTTTTTTTTTTTAAGATTTTATTTGCCGGAGAGGGTACAAGCAGGGGGAGCAGCGGGCAAAGGGAGAAGCAGACTCCCCACTGAGCAGGGAGACCGATGCTGAACTCGATCCCAGGACCTGAGCCGAAGGCACACGCTTAACTGACTGAGCCACCCAGGTATTCCACATCAGGAGTTCTTGAATAGCAAGAATGTGATTTTGTCTATCTGTGAGTTTCCAGCTCCCAGCACCAGTCACTGGGCTGGTCACAGGAAAATTACCATTTGTATGAACGGAAATTGTCATTCCAAAAGTGCAGTTCTCAAGATAACCAGCAGAGGACAGCACAAGGCCATGCATGTCTTTATGGTCTCCCAGGGCATCTTCTCTAAGCAGGGGTTGGTCTCAGATGGAGCTGGACCTTCCAGCTTAGGTTTAGACGCACAGAATTAGTGCTATCTCCCTCCCCCCGCCCCAAAAAAAGGACTCAGGAGGGCCCAGGAAGCCTGCCCTTGGTTGTCCTGTCACATGGCTTTGCTGACTTAACATCTCCCATCATTTACTCCTTCATCCATAAACATCCAACCTTGATTGAGGAAGCTGAACACACACACACACACACACACACACACACCCAGAGTTCCACTTTATAGAAGAGCCCTCCTTTCATGCTCCCATCACCTTCTCTCCCAGCCTGTGCTATTTAAGTTTCGTGGTTCAAATGGGATTTCTCAGAGGTCTGTTTCCTGGCCTCCCCGTTCACTCAGTGCACTCGGCAATTCCCCTGTAGCTTATTAATGCTCCCTATTTAAATCTAATACTTACCATAGGCACTGTGAGGAGGTAAGTTTTGTTAGTTCCAATTTATAGATGAGGAAACAGGCTCAGAGAGGAGAAGGAATTTGCCTAAGGTCACACAGCTGGTGGGTGGAAAGGGTGAGACCTGACCCCAGATATGCTAGTCCAGGGCTCCCATGGCTATTTGCAGCCCTTCTCCAGCTCAAGCCCCAGGGGAAGAAGGCAGGTGGGCTGGAGAACCCAGTGCATGTTCTTCCTCTCAGGATTATTGTTCTCATCTTAAAATAAGCCCTGTCACTCTGGACTTGCTTATTTTTTTTTTCTTCCAGTATAAACCTCTTTTGTGGCATTTACCTCCTGGGGCCACAGCCTGCTTCCTGGGAAGGCTATCAGGGCAGAGCATGGATGTTACTGGTGTGCTCCTGAGCTTCACGCAGCACGTTGCAGGGGTCTCTCAGAGCAGGGTTGCTGGATGGATGGCAAGAGGGATAAGTAAGCAAAAAGGACAATGCCCAGAAGCTCTTTAGGGTTTCATCTACTCCTCCAATAATGTAATTCAGCAAATAGTCCCTGAAGTCCTCCACTGGGTCCTGTTCTGGAGGCTAAAGACATAGTCGATAGTGGGGAAACTGAGGTTATTATACAGCCAAGACAGGAAAGCTTGCAGCAACTCAGGGGAGGCTGTGCCCAGAATAGAAGGAGAATTCCAGCGGGGGCCGCTCGCACCCCTGCCCACAATAATGCTGGGAACCAGTTGCTGTTTCCTGCTGCCTGGGACCCACTGGGAGAGAAAGCATTGTTTAGCTTGGAGCTTGGCCCCTTTCCTACCAACCAATCCTTCCCCTTCCCATTGTCCTTAGGCCTCTCATCGGGGTACAGGATGCAGCTGCTGGCAAAGCAGCAAAAAGAATGGTGGAAAGGGTTGGGGGAAGCAGATGAGGCCATCCCAGGAGAGGAGAGACACTTACTGGTGGTCCCTTCCCAGATGAGTGGCAGACAAAGGCTTTAGGCAGCAGGCTCCCTGGGCGCAGAACTCAGGCTTCAGAGGCAAACAGGTCCAGATTCAGGCCCCAGCATCTGCCCCTGATGTGCTGTGTGTCTCTGGACAAGACTCTCATTCTGAACATCAATTTCCTTCTCAGTTAGAGCAAGGTAAGAGTCTTGCCTACTGAGGATTGGCTTCTTGTGGTGATGATTAACACAAAAACCTGATACCTAAGTATTTCTTTAATTTATTTGAGAGAGAGAGAGACAGAGAGTGAGTGAGAAGAGGGGCAGAGGGAGAAGGAGAGAGAAAATCTCAAGCAGGCTCCACGCCCCACGCGGGGCTCGATCTCACAACCCTGAGATCATGACCTGAACCAAAATCAAGAATCAGAAACTTAACTGATTGAGCCACCCAGACGCTCTACCCCCTGCCCCGCAAGTATTTTTAAATGTTCATGTATCTTCCTTCCCCCCAACTTTAACCATAGCAAACCACCAAGAAATATGATGATGGCAGAGAGGCTGCTTATAGCAGATGGAACCAGCACTTTCTATTAAGTAAATGAAGATGTATTACCCACTGAGTCATCATCAAAATCAAATTTTAATAATCTGTAATAAATTACTTAATAATTAACAATGACCTTAATGGAACAGCTGACATTTATTGAGACATTTATTGACACTTACTAGGGGACAGCTAGGTATGATCAGGGCCAGGTTCATAGACCTGTGAGCAGTGCAGGTACACAGAGCCCTCCACTCAGAAAGGCGCTCCATAACTGGGGTTTAAAGCCCTCTGGTCACCATCTTGAAATTCTTAACAATTTCATCTTTGAACTTGGGTTTTGTAAATGAAGTCCAAAGGAAATAATGAAGCATGCACTGGGGACTTGGAAATGCAGCTACACAGAGTTCTGCCTCCCATTGTCGCCGCCCCTCCCCAAAACACCCTCCCCAGAAAGGGTTCTTGGCTGCCTGTTCCCTGGCCTCTGGCCCAGGTAGGGGCTTGGATGCAAGCATAAGGAAAATTGGGTTGAGGATGACTGCCAAAGTCATGATGCAGGACCCTATGCCCCCTGTGAGTATCATGCTCAAAGGAATATAATATTAAATAGTGAATAATAAACAGGTTGAGTGAGAAATCATGGAAGAAAGGGAAAAAACTCCTTTTCTTGCTTTTTGAAGAAAGAGCCCTGCATTTTCATTTGCACTGGGCCCAATATATTAAGTAGCTGGTCCTCGTTATTATTACTGTCACCATTTCACAAAAGTGGAGGCTCAGAGAGGCTCAGTAATTTCCCTGAGATCACGCAGCCACCAAGTGACAAAGTTCAAGCATGGACTTAGATCCCAGGGGAGAGGATTCTGAGACCTTAAAGAGCCACAACACAAGAAAGGTCTCAAGATTTGGCTTTGCCACTTACACAAGTTGGGATTTTGAACACAGGAATATCATCTTTGCCCACGTTCCCTGAACTGCTAAGAGGATTTAGTAGGCATCACCCATCCCCCATCACTTCACAGCCTAGCAAGCACTTCCATACAGCTCCCTTCCCTAAAAAGCACTGAACAGAAAGCAGGAAAAGGAATATTCTCATTCTCTTTTTACAGACAGGAAAGTTGAAGCCCCAGAGCTGCAGAATGCCTTAGCCAAGTTCACGCTGCATTTCAGCTTTCAGGTCTTGGAAGGGTAACAGGGCTCCACAGACATGTAAACATCCCTAAGTGAAAAGATGGATCACAACACTGGGGAGTCCTGGTGTGGGAGCCCACCATGGGCTTCTCAGTGCAGAAACCCTTGCTCTGAGAAGATTGGCTTCATCTCTGGCTTTGAGAATCCCAGGTATGAGGGAGGAGGCCAGAGAGAAGACACCAGGCCTGCAAATTTCAAAGGTTCTTATAATCCTTTGGGTTGTTTATCCAACACTGGAGGACTGTTATCCACAGATCAACAAACAGGCAGACAGAGGGACCAAATAACAGATGGAGCAGAAGCATCCCCTTAAGCTCTCACCTCTACTCCTCAAGCCTCCCCACCCATGACTAGCCCACTGGCCAGTCCGGGGGAGGGCCCCATCTGCAGAGAGGTCTGTGTCTGACTGACCAGAAGTCATTGCAGATAGGTCATGCATCCTTGGCCTTGCCTCACTCCCCTGGGTTCCTCAGCCCCTGATTCCCTAGATGAGGTTGTGACATCTATGAGGCTGGAGGGCCATGGGAAGGGCTGTTCTGGGCTATCCTGGGCTAGCCACCTCTCTTGCATGGGGTTTCGCCTGCCCCCAGAATGAGTTTGTGAAGTGGTCCTTGAGGTCAGGACCCTTCCTGCCCACCCACAGACCTTCTAGGATGCACTAGAATGGAGTGTCCAATAAAATGTTCTGTAGTGATGGAAAAGTTCTGTGCTGCCTGAGAGCCGCCGGCCACATATGTCCACGGGGCACAACAGCAGTGAGACTAAGGAACTAATTAAAACTTCTTATTTAATTTTAATTAAGTTAAGTATCAGTTTAAATTGCCATGTGTGGTTTGTGGCTACCATATTGGGCATCTCATTTCTACAAACAAAAGGAGACAACAAAAAACAGAATAACTACACCATAATTGGAGCTCCCAAAGCACTTTCACAAGCATCTTCTCATTGTCTGTCCTGTGAAGCAGATGTTAATCCCATTTTGCAGAGGAGAAAACTAAAAGCCAGAGAATGTAAATAGCTTTCATGCTCACAGAGCTAGTACAAGAAGCATGATTTCATCCCACATCTCTTGATTCCAAATCTCTGCCGGTACCTCTACTTAATGCTGTCCACTTATGTACGCATTGCATATTTATTGGGATACCCAGACGAAGATAGATTTTATTGTGTGGGTATAAAATGTGGATATAAAAATTATTTCAATTAATGTAGGTATAAAAATTACTTCAACTGACTTTGAAGCACTTTGCTTTTTTTTTTTTTTTAAGATTTTATTTATTTGACAGAGAGAGACACAGCAAGAGAGGGAACATAAGCAGGGGAGTGGGAGAGGGAGAAGCAGGCTTCCCGAGGAGCAGGAAGACTGGTGAGGGGCTTAATCCCAGGACCCCGGGATCATGACCTGAGCCGAAGGCAGACGCTTAATACTGAACCACCCAGGTGCCCCATTTTGCTTTATTTTTTTAAAAGATTTTTATTTACTTATTTGAGAGAGAGTGTGTGTACTAGTTTTGGGGGGAGGGGCAGAGGGAGAGCAGGAAGCAGGCTCCCCACTGAGCAGGGAGCCCAACGAGGGACTCGATCTCAGGACCCTAACATCCCGACCTGAACCAAACTCAGACAGACACTTAACCTACTGAGCCACCCCATCACCCCGGCATTTTGCTTTAAATCACCTACATTTGATAGCGCTCAGATTTATACTTCAGGCCCCAGCCTCCACCCAGAACTCCAAATGGACACAGGCATATCCCATTTTATTGTACTTCATATAATTGCATTTCACAGGTAGTGCATTTTTTACAAACTGGGGTTTTGTGGTAACCCCAAGTTAAGCAAGTCTACCAGCGCCATTTTCCCAACAACATGTGTTCTCTTTGTGTCTCTCCATCACATTTTGGTAAGTCTCACAGTATTTCAAACTTTGTCATTATTATATTTGTTATGGTGATCATGATCAGTGATCGCAAACACTGAAAGCTCAGATGATGGTTAACATTTTTTTAGCAATAAAGTATTTTTATTTAAAGTATGTAGACTGTTTTTTAGACACGCTATTGCACACTTAGGAGATGACAGTATAGTGTCAACAAAACTTTTATATGCACTGGGAAACCAAAAAATTCATTTGAGTCACTTTATTAGAAATTCGCTTTATTGTGGCGGTAGGGAACCGAGCCCACAATATCTCCAAGGTATGCCTGTATACCACAGCTCATTTGAATGTTGAATTGGCTCTCAAGTTAACCCCAAACTGCCCTTCACCATCTCAGTAAACGGCAATTTCCTTCTTCCATTTGTTCCATGCTAAGCCTCTGGAGTCATCTAGTATTCCTTTCTTTTTCATACCTTTTATGTACTCGCTCAGCAAATATTGTTAGTTCTGTCTTCAAAAAGCCAGAGTGCTCTTTTTCAAAATCTAAGCCAGAGCATGACTCCTCTTAGTTTTTGAAATCAAAAACAACTAGAGACTAGCCTTGAAAATTCCCTGAACAGACAAAATCAGTTTAATCATACAAACAAAGTTTCATTTAGCTTTAAGTTAGCGAGGTTAACTTGACCTGAACTATTTCTTGCTCGTGCGTCTGGAAATCATAAGCGAAACTAAAACTAAAAGCCAATTCCCTATCACTTAGGAAACTCTAATATTATAACCAGTCACATTGAAGAACAAACAATCACTGCTTTCTTACTATATAAGCTGCCTTATGATCACATAACCCTGAGCCTCATTCCAGGTTTTGGTCTGAGTGCTCCCAGTTTGCAAACTGTCTGCTTGGTGTGTGCACCAGACATTTTTACTAATTACTGCTTCAGTGATCCATTGGTTTTACTTCTGTTATTCCTGAACTTCTGACATTTCAGGTCATCTGAAGTGGGTCCCAAAGAAGACCTCAAACACTTTCAAAGCTGGTGAAACAACAGGTGTTGGTACCCACAGAGCCCCCTGAGCTCAGTGCTTTCTCACCCACCCTGGAGCTTGTGGAGGAGTCTGTCTTGGATCCAAGCCCCACTGTTTGTGTTTTGGGCTCTCCAACTTTATTGTACATGCTGGCATTTTGTTGAAGCTTCTAGGTAAGTGACCCTATTGTGTTCAAAAGTTGGAGGGGGCGGAATACATGATTCCTTGTGTTTTGGAAGAACTGTTGGAAAAAATGGAGCCTTGGAGTTAGGATGTCTTAGAGAATCTAAAGCAAAGACGATTTCCACTTGATCTATGGACCATGATCTTGTGCCGTTTCAAAAAAAAATGGGCGAGGGGCGCCTGGGTGGCTCAGTGGGTTAAGCCGCTGCCTTCGGCTCAGGTCATGATCTCAGGGTCCTGGGATCGAGTCCCACATTGGGCTCTCTGCTCAGCAGGGAGCCTGCTTCTCTCTCTCTCTCTCTGCCTGCCTCTCTGTCTACTTGTGATCTCTCTCTGTCAAATAAATAAATAAAATCTTTTTTTTTTTTTAAATGGGCGAACTTTTGGAATTGTTGTGAAAACTTTCACTTAGGTAAGTCCACCTTTCGGGGGTACCCTTAAAAGAGATGATTCCAAACCTCTCAGTGACAGTAAGATGCATTCTTTAATTGATAATGTAGAAGCTTCTAAAAGGCAAAGACTCCAAAAACAGCTCTTAAAGGATTCTTAGAGTATGCAAATAAAAAATCTTAAGTAAAAATTCTTTGGTCATCTGAGCAGATAGCCTTAATTTGGTCTGTCCGCCAGAAACACAGTTTGGATCCAACTGTTCTTTTGAGTTTTGTACCTGAAACATGGCTAAACTATTTAAAACAAAAGTGTTAAGGTCTCTGTTTGTGTTGGTCATCTGTGTATTCATGTATGTCCACATATGTATGTGATATTAATTTGTATTAACTTGTAAAATTTATTTTGTGAAAAAAATTTGTATTGCACAAAATACATTTGTATTATACATAATAAATTTTGTAAAAAAAATTTTGTATTAATCTGTAAAAATTAATTTGTAGAGAGATCTGTTTAATTGGCTTAAAGAAGATTAAGCATTTAGGGGTGCCTGTGTGGTTCAGTCAGTTAAGCGTCTGACCTTCAGCTCTGGTCATGATCCTAGGGTCCAGGGATTAAGCCCAGCATTGGGCTCTCTGCTCCTCAGGGAGCCTGCTTCTTCCTTTCCCTCAGCAGGGAGTCTGGTTCTCCCTCTCCCTCTGTAGCTCCCCCTGCTTGTGCTCTTTTGCTCTGTCTCTCTCTCTCTCTCTGTCAAGTAAATAAATAAAACCTTTAAAAAAATAAAATAAAATAAAAGACTGAAGGACACATACAGAGCAAGATTTTTTAAAAAGAAAACTAAGCATTTAGACAAATCAAATATGCTCTCAGAAATACAGAAACAAATCCAAATGTTTTTCAAGTTCATGTGATTTGAGATAATCTTTGATAAATAAAAGCTAGTTTAAATTTGTTGATTTAATAAAAGCAGGCCTGTCCTCAAATTTGTCAACAAGAAAAATAACAGGATGATCAGTTGTTTAATGTCTAATCCAAGCATAATTGTTAAAAGCAAGTAATTCAACTAAATATAACTAAAAGGTTATACAAAATTAGCTAAATAATGGATATTCAATTGAATATATAAATCATCTCCAAATAAACATTAAATGCTAAACATAAGTTTATCTACTTCTGACTTTTTAATTTTTCACAGAGAGGCAAAAGGTATTTATTAACCATGTTTTGTGCCACATTTAAAAATTTATCATGAGGAAAAATATACTTCTAGAAATTTATGAAATGTGCTTATAAATTCGCTAGTCCAACAATGATTGACTTTTTAGTTTTCACTAGGAATTAAGGATTCTAAGAGTTAAGAATTTTAACTAATATATGTAATGAAAACTGCTAGAAATATTAAGGGTTAAAAAAACACAACTGGCTATGGAAAGCAGGTAAGGAAAGTAGAAGGTGTTTTTGGGTAGGGGAAGGAAAGAAGAACATGGGGAGTTTTTTGGTTTGGATTTTGGTTGTTCTCTTAAGAGAAAAAAAAAAGTAATTTTGTCCTAAAGTAAAACCATTATCCCTGATTAAGAAAGGAAAAAGTAAGACAAAACCTAAATGGATACAGAAAGTTGTATAAGGTTTTGGAAAAGCAATCTTGAGAATTTCAGTCAAGCTGATTAAGATTGAAATGGATTTATGTTCCCCAAAAAGGAGAGGTTTAATATCAAAAGTCAACTAATACAAAATTAGAATTTAGTTTTCTCTCTGTTTAAAGGACAAAGTTTTTGGGATGCCTGTGTGGCTCAGCCAGTTAAGCATCTGTCTTTGGTTTGGGTCATGAGTCTAAGGTCCTGGGATCAAGATCCATGTCAGGCTCCCTGCTAAGCAGAGAGCCTCCTTCTCTCTCTCCCTCTGACTGCTGTTCTACTTGTGCTCTTTCTCTAGCTTTGTTATATAAATAAATAAAATCTTTTTTAAAATAAAATAAATAAAAAGGACAAAGTTTTCTTAAATTATTAATCTGTTCTTAATAAAAAATTATTAACAAAGGTTTTTCTTTACCTTTAATGTAATCTGCCTAGAAAAGATTCTGTGCTTTGTCTTTATCAACTCTTTGATTATTAAAAAATAAAAAACAAAAAACCCAAGTCTTCTTTATTAAAAGAGCTAAGGTTTTTATTTATTTTTTTTTACAACTGTGTAACTTTCTGTATTTGCTTTTTTAATCTTTTAATTGTCACTTTGGTTTAATAGATAACTAAGTATTGTCTCACAGAGATCTATGATTGTATTTTATCAAATGCTTTAAGTCTTTTGACATTTTTAACAAACTTCCCCAAATGAAATTCTTAAAAAGGTAAAAAGAGAAAGGCTAATTTATTTAGGGTCATTTCAGGTGTTAAATTACGTGGGAAGCATTGTCAAATAAGTAATGTTAAACTTTCTTTAGCTTCTACTTATATATGTTAACACAAGTATTCCAGAGATGGTATGAAATCTAGAGTGTTCTGGTATAATGTTATCAGTCATGATTTTAAAATGTATGTCACAAAAATAAACAAATTTAGTTGTCAATAACATCACTCTCTTTGTATGTGTATGTGAACTCTCACCAGATCTTCTAAGGTCTTTTTTCACTTACAGATGGCTACTACTTTACTCCGATGATTTTGCAAAAGTATTCCTGCAAAAATGCTTGATCTTCAAAGAGATTTATGGAAAAGACCCTGACAAGTATTCTAAAATTCAGGTTTCTGACATCTTTAAGATCATAACACAACGTAAGTTAAGAATTTCTAAAGCTCCACTGGAAAACTGGTTGGTTCATAAAGAACCAATCTGCCAACTCAAGATGAAGCAAAATAAAGATTATTTACACAATACTGAATGAACTGATGAGATGATTATAATTTTTATGATATCATTTAAAACAGTGCTAGTTCTATAGTGTTTTATTTTCTAGATTAAAGGACCCCCTTTTCTCCTTCTTTTAATGCTATCACTTACAGCAATTTGGTAAAATGTCTTTGTGACAAAGGTTAAAACATTTTTCTTCCTACCTGATCCCTCCAGGATTCAGAAACTCTTATTAGATATTCTTATTTTTTTGAAAAATATATATTTGCATAAGTTCAATAAGATTCTATCCTCCTTGTAACAGGACACAACTGGACACTTCCTTGACTTGGCTTCCTAGCTTCCAGAGGCTTTAGAAAGTCCACTCTGATAGTCCTTGTGACAATTTCTAGCAAAGCAGATTTATTTATTTTATCTTTTTTAAAGATTTTATTTATTTGTTTAACAGAAAGAGGGGGGAAACAAGCAGGGGGAAGGGGAGAGGGAGAAGCAGGCTTCCCACTGAGCAGGGAGCCCTAAGAGGGGCTAGATCCCAGGACCCTGGGATCATGACCTGAGCCAGGGGAAGCCGCTTAATGACTGGGCCACCTAGGCACCCCTAGCAAAACAGATTTAAAAGAGCCATATGGTCAATCACTATTCTTGTTGAACTTGTTTTGTTTTGTTTTTTAAGATGTTATTTATTTATCTGAGAGAGAAAGAGAACAGGAGCTGAGGGGAGGGGCAGAAGGAGAGGGAGAGGAAGAAGCAAACTCGCCACTGAGCAGGGAGGTTGGATGCAGGGCTACATCAGTGGACCCTGAGCTGAAGGCAGACGCATAAGTTTGATTATGCGTCTAGATCCTGAAGTCTTCCGTTTTCCTTCAATATTTGACCAGAACTCTCCAAACTAACATTTTCAATTTTCTCCTACTCTTTTTGACTCTTTTTGAATCACTATGAAACAAATGCTGTTATTTTCCCAAAGCCATGCCAACTAAAGCAGGACGACTTGATATAAACTTCAGACAGATCACCGCAACAGCTCATGAGTGGACAGACTTTGTGCCTGCTTCTGTGTAGCCACTCAGAAAAATCGCAGAGACATTCATACTGCAAACCACAAAAATCTGTCTGATCGCCATGCTTGCCCTCATTCCACCTGAAGATGTTCCAAACCTGACATCTAGAAATTTTCTCAACTGGCTGCTCTCCAAACTCAGAAACAGTACTTATAATTTGCTTGAGCTATTAACCTTTGTTTTCCTTTTGTTTCCATAGAAATATCTCTCATTAAATTACTCACCTGCAACATCACCTTCTGAAATACAACATCCTCAAGTTCAACTTCCTAACTTATCATGAGGGTATGTGTTTACTAATATGTCGTATTGTGCCTATGTAAATAAATAACTCAGAAAAAATCGAAACCCAATTACACATTATTCAAAAAAAGGTAGATTGGCTTAAGTAAAACATGGATCAGATTATAACCCATTTGAGTTATTTAGTTGGTTAAATCTTCGGTCCTGGGAATCTCTGCTCTGGGAAATTTCTCAGTCCTTGGTTATTGTTTTCCTTACAGTCATCATATTAAACTCCCTAGTGTGTTGTAAACTCTAGAGGGTTTTAAATGCCTGTCAGCAGCCACGCATATGCCAAATGGTAACCATCAGGATCAGACAAATGGATGAAACCATCAATAAGCACATAAATGATGAAGATGGGAACTACATGGCCCTCTAGCCTGATGACTCAACTAGAGGAAACACAGAATGTGTGATTCTTCAGCCTGACTATATCAGAGGTGGTAATTGAGAATAATGCTATACTGGTTGGTCATACTCTCAGGGTGCAGAGACAATGACCAAGGGAGGCAGATTATTCAAATAAAAAAAACAAATGGAGACCAGCCTTGAAAATTCCCTGGGCAGACAAAACCAGCCTAATCATGCAAACAAAGCTTCATTTAGCCTTAAATTAGCAAGGCTAACTTGATCTGGGTTATTTCTTGCTTGTGCCTCTGAAAACCATAAGCAAAACTAAAACTGTTTCCCAAGGTTGGTAGAGGTAACCACTGGCCGATTCCCTATCACTTAATATTTATGGGGCACCTGGGTGGCTCAGTGGTTTAAGCCTCTGCCTTCAGCTCAGGTCATGATCTCAGGGTCGTGGGATCGAGCCCCGCATCGGGCTCTTTGCTCAGCAGGGAGCCTGCTTCCCTTCCTCTCTCTCTGGCTGCCTCTCTGCCTACCTGTGATCTCTGCCTGTCAAATAAATAAAATAAAATGTCTTTAAAAAAAAGAAAATTCTAATATTTATAATTAACCACTGTGAAGAATAAACAGCCACTATTTTATCACTATATAAGCTTCTCTGTAATGATACACTCTTGAGCCTAATTCTAAGTTTTGGTTTGAGTGCTTCTAGTTTGCAAACTGGCTTTTTAGTGTGTGCACAGTACACTTTTACTAATTACTGCTTCTATGATCCATTGGTTTTACTTCTGTTATTTCTGAAATTTTGACATAGCTTTAAGCACCAATGGTTTCCCAAAGTCTTGGCCTACGATCTATGGTCCATAAAGTCCTACAAGATCTGGCCCTTGATGCTTTTCTCATTTCCTACATCTCTCCTCTTTGTTCTTCGGGTCCGGCCACACCAGATCTTCCAGGTCCCTTCTTCCTCGAGGCCATCGCAAAACTGCCTCCCTCCTTTCCTCCTGGTATCTGACCAAATGTCGCCTTATCATGAGCCACTCCCTATCCCCTTATCATATTTCAATTTTCCTCATAATATTCATCACCTCCTGACATTTAATGAATTTGCCTATTATTGCTCTCCTCCCACTAAAGTATAAGCTGCAGAAATGGGGTTGACAGATAAAATATGGGACACCCAGTTAAATTTGAATTTTAGTTTTAAAAAAGAATTAGCTTTTGGGGTGCCTGGGTGGCTCAGTCGTTAAGCATCTGCCTTCAGCTCAGGTCATGATCCCAGGGTCCTGGGATGGAGCCCCGCATCAGGCTCCCTGCTCCTTGCAGGAAGCCTGCTTCTCCCTCCCCCAATCCCCCTGCTTGTGTTCCCCCCTCTCACTGTCTCTGTCAAATAAATAAAAATCTTTTAGAAAATTTAAAAAAATGAAAAAAGAATTAACTTTTCATTATGAAGATGTCCCAGATGTTGCATAGAATATACTTACACTTTGAAAAAAAAATTCGTTCTTGATCTGAAATTCAAGTTTTCCTGGTGTCCTGTGTATGTGTGTGTTTTTAAACCTGGCAATCCTACACAGGAAGGCATGTGGTTATTTAGTTCATTGCTGTGTCCCCAGTGCCAGAGCTGCCCCTGACAAGTAGTAAGCTCTCAATAAATATTTATGGAATGAATGTGTTCAACTGGGTCATTAATCTGTAACACGCCTAAATTTTTCACAAACAGCAAGTGAGTCAGAAGGGCGGAGCCTCTGGACTGTGTCAGCCCAGATCACAACTAGGGGTCTGGCGGCTTCTGAACTTTCCAAGCAGGTCAAGCAGCTGAGTGTTTTGCCAGGAGCAGGTATTGCTGCTCCTGGTAAAAGATTCCAGCCCCGGGACAGGTCAGCGGCAAGGCCCAGGCAGCCTTCCTGGGGGCGGGGCCTCCTCAACCGGTAGGCGGGACCCAGCCCTCGCCGGAGCCACGGCCCCTTTAACGCCCCGCCTCCCACCAACTCTTGCGCCCCCTGGTGTGACGTCACCGGCGGAGGGCCAATGGAAGCGCGGCTTACTGGCAGGCGGTGTCGGCGGCTGCTGCCAAAGGGGAAGTGAGCTAGGGCTGGAGCGATGGCCCGGGTTTGGAGCCTGCGGCCGCCGCCGCCACCACCACCACCAGCAAGTTGGGAGCAGCTGCGGCTGCAGCCGGAGTGGGGGCCGGAGTCGCGGCTGGAGTGGAGGCGGCGCGTGTGAGTTGCCCAGAGTCGCCAGAACACCTCAAACTCGGCGGGAGCGCTTCAGGTGGGCTGAGCCGCTGTCGCCCCTCCGCACCGCACTACCCTCCCGGCCCAGTCAGTAGGGCTGGGGTCTCCCAGGTGCGGGACTGGCCGTTGGCAAGCTGAGCCCTCGGAGCCGTGTTCTAGGCCTTCTTCAGTCTCGGGCCCCTTCAAACTCAAGGCGGAGGCCGGAGAACGGTGATCACCCCAAGACCGGGTCCTTTTCTTTGGCGCCCAAGCTGTGTCGGGTTGTAGGGGCTTCGAGCCCTCTTCTGCTGCCACCTCTCCAGCTAGGGAGCGACTAGCGCGTTCTCACTGTTCAGCTCTGCACCTCCCCTTCTTCTCCCATCAAGAACAAGTTTCTTTTCGCTCTCTGCTGGAAGTCCTGCCCCAGAAGGCCAAAACACCCATCTGCGTGTCCTTCCCCAGCTCCCAGAACACACTTAGAAATATAACCTACCTATTCGGAGATAAAGATTGCTTCCCTTGCCACCCACTTATCTGAGACTCCATGCCCAGAGCCTTACCCATTTTTATCACCAGCTCCTTGGCCATCTCTATGTGACCTCCCCCACCCATCTGAGTATCACTTTCCTCTGGACTCCAGGCTCTAGCCCCCCCGGATCTGGTCAGTCCCACCCCTGGGTGGGAGTGACCCAGGGCTCTAGCCCAGATTCCCCACCCTGGAAGGCAGCTCCAAGGCAGCGAGAGAATTGGGCGTCGGGTACGACCCTGGCAGCTCAGGAGTGGGTGCACCACTCACCCCACACAAAAAGATGAAGAAGCGCAAAGAGCTCAATGCATTGATTGGCTTGGCTGGGGACAGTCGGAGAAAGAAGCCCAAGAAAGGCTCAGGCCACCGCCTCCTTCGCACTGAGCCTCCTGACTCAGACTCTGAATCCAGCTCCGAAGAGGAAGAGGAATTCGGCGTAGTTGGAAATCGCTCTCGCTTTGTCAAGTGAGTGATGCAGTGGGGAGGGGTGGGTGGGGAAAAGGCATTACCTTATACTACCAGTGGGGAAAATTGAAAGGAAGAAGGGTGTTCTTAGAAAAGAAGAAGGGTGTAGACCTTGGGCGGCAAAGAGGAAGATGTTAAGGTGATGAGCTCAGGTTCTGAATGAAGGATAAGTTAGATCTGTTTTTAAGTGTATGAAGAACTCTGAATCCAGGGTAGCAATATTGACTTGGGGAATGTGCCAAGAGCCCAAAGAGCAAGCTGGGAGTGGCAGTAAAGCCAAGAATAGGTACCCGGGAGCAAAGAAGCTTTGGGAACTAGAACTTTTTAAAACGTGTAGTAGAGACAGGAACTTTAAGACTTCAGATTATTCTTTGCACTCTTGATGAGTCCAGATCTTGAAAGTGAGGTGAAATGGTGAGGAACTTACAAAGTATGAGCCTCGAGAATATGTGGAGAGTAGGAAACAAAAAGAAGAGGCAACTTCCTCCCAAACCACTTTTAGATGGTGCAGCCCCCTAGGCAAATCCAGTAGTGAGCTTTGAGGACATTAAGAATTGGGTCCCAGGGTGGGAAAAGGCTGAAGGGAACCTTGAAGGTGTCCTTGGACCCTCTCAGGGAGCACACTGAAAGGAAAGAACATTAGTCTGAGGATGAGGAAGCAAGGGCTAGACAGAAGGTTGGGGCGCTGAAAGAGATTAAATCCTTTGAGTTTTTTTGTTTAGAATGTCTTTGTCCTTTTATTTTGTTAAAGGAAGATTTTGGTTTCTAATGAGCTTTGTCAGATTAAGTAGTTAAGGGCGATCGTAGATTTGGGATATGAAGGTCTGATGAAATGGAACATTTCCACTGGAAGAGTTGCCTTGTTCAGTTTGTTTACTCTTTACTGTTTACTGCCCTGTTGAGTTTGAGTGCTGTTTGAAGTTTGGTGTGAAATCTAACACCTTTCCATGTTTCCTGCCTTCTAGGCCAATAAGCTAGAGTATACCAGGTATCCACTTAAACCTGCAGTGCCGATTTCTTTCATGCACTTGCAGTAAAACTTGCTCAAAAGTTTATGAAGTTTCAGTAATTTGAAACAGGCTCCCCTGGAGAGGATACATGTTAGAAATCAAGAAATAGAAAAAAAAAAAAAAAAAGAAAGAAAGAAAGAAATCAAGAAATAGGTAAATTACGGTGCTGTGATTTATTGCAGAGACGCTCTGATCTTGACTCTTCCCTAACCTGAACTTGTTGGGAAAGTGACACTTCCCTAACCTGAACTTCGTCCTGAACTTGGGGGAAATCCGTGATGACGGTTGTGGGCTGCAGTGCCCACAGGATCTCTTTCTGTGTCGTGTGAAGTTTGAAACCTTTATATCCAAAAGATGAACTCTTCATAGGTCATCTTATTTAGTAACTTTCAACCTGCTGTTCAGATTTAAGAATGTGGTACCGTGTGTTCTCTGGTAAATAGCCATATGGTGAAACATGTATGCTATTTCTAATACAGCTATACTCATAATCACTCTTGTACTCCTGGTTGAATTTGTTCTTATGATCAGGGGAGACTATTTACGATGCTGCAAGATCTGTTATCCCCTCTGTGCTTTTGTCATCCTTGCCGCCTGTGTTGTGGCCTGCGTTGGCTTGGTGTGGATGCAAGTTGCCCTGAAGGAGGATCTGGATGCCCTCAAGGAAAAATTTAGAACAAGTAAGTGGTTGCCTTTTTCAGAATTTTATCTTACTTCCAGGTTAACACAAAGTGAACCATGCAGAATTAAGAGTTTTGCCCATGCTGATGAAACAATTATATATTCCTTCCAGCCTTCTTATACTCTTTCTTAGCTATCAGCTTGAATGTGGGAACAGTTGTTTGTTTGCTTCTTTTTAAACCCACAAACAAAAATGGTGCTTATGCACCATCAGTGCAGATAGCATCTGAAATACTGGCATTGCAGTCAACACCTAAAGTGCAGAAAGGAAGTGCTAAGGTCCAGGAATCTAGAACCTTGGTCAACCTCCACCTGTTGCCACTTTACACTTCCCCAAGTATACTTCCTCAGGTATGAAGTGGCAATACCAACATCAGGCTATTTCCTTCCTCCTCGTAGGGCCATGTGGGAGTATTTGTCAGACAATTTCCTTCTCAAGAAAAACTGTATGGAATGGACAATAATAATAGCTAGCATTTATGGAGCGTTTAATGTGTACCAAATCACAAATAAATATTTTTCTCATGAGTTTTAAAGCTTAAGAGACTTTATGTTGTAGAGTTTCATATATTCTAAATTAGAAAGTTGTATTTTGCTGCATCTAAGGTACTTTATCCGAAAGGTGTGTTTGCATAGTAGCTTCAACCACATTTGACCTATCTTCCTTTAGCAACACAGATCTTTGGTTCGAGGTTTCAGGGTTTTAGCTTTTCTAAGCTAAAGAACCAGTTTCAAGTTAATCACAGATGCCTTAAGGTTAGCAGCATTAGCACATGGGGAAACTGACCACTAGGCTTTCTCAATGCCATAGCAAAATCTGGCCCCAGAACTGGAATCAGAGTTGTGTCCTCATTTCCCATCTTAAGTCTTAGGAGATCACAACTTCCAGGCTGTCCTTCACCCCAGCTTCGCCTTGCTGCCTGCAGTTAGTCAAGTTCCGAACCTGACCTAGGGGCAGCTCACCTTTAGTTACTGTGTTAATGATGTTCTTACTGATGTTGCTTGAAAAAAATGTTGAAATACTAATTTTGGTTTTCTTCTGATTCAAGAAAAGGAATTGGGTAAACCACAGTTCTCTGCCAGAATCATCTTGACCTATATATTTAATCAACTGGTGGAATCAGAGTACAGTATAAGAAAGAATGAGATTTTGTATTCTAGTTAATTTCCTTCTTTAATGATTGTCCATACCAGAATTGCAAAAATTTTTTAAAGCCGGTGTTTTCTTTGTAAGTGGTAATGGTAACTTGGAAGTGAGGTTCTCAGAAAGAGTGTTTAACTATGAATAATCGCTGAAGACCCCTATCTGTGCCCTCATCTCTCTGTAATTAATTGGGCCTACTAGGCTTGTACTAGAGCTTGTTTTGATCACATATAGCAATCATTTTTTTTATACATTTCAAAACATTGCTCACTTCTACCCCCAGGGACTCCTTTCCCTGACTGCTCTATGGCTGTGTTTACAGGACGCCCATGTAACTTATACCTTAGCTGAGCTTTTCAGGGAATTTCTTTTTTTAGAAATGTATATTTAAAGTGCACACAGGTCATAGACCTGGCAGTCAGTCCTAACAAATATTTGTCAATCATTTGCTAATACCAATCCCTGGAAACACTATATTCAGGAGATGCCAGGACATGTACTCTGAACTGTGAGACCTGCATTCTACCACTGAGCAACAGTCCCCTGGGACCCTGACTACATTTGTTAGCCAGCTGAATGAAGCAGATTTGGAATTGTCAGTCCAGCTGCTTTGTTGTCTTTCATTTGCTGCAGTAGAAGTGCCAGCCTTGTAATTTCTGGGGGTGGAGCCTGGGGCATAGTCAATCCATTGGCTGAACAATTGTGGACCACTTGCCCAAGAGTTTTTTGTGAAAACCATCATCTTGAGTAAATGAGGTCAGTCTGGTTAAGCTTAAATAGTCTTTCTTTGAATTATATTTCTACTTTAGATATATTTCAGTAAGTTTATTTTTATTTCTTGTTTTTCAAGAGGACAGTGGAAGTCACAGATTCAAAGAAGACCACATACTGGTCTGGCTTTCATACCTTTTTGAGAAATTCAGAGCCCTTGTTCTTTATTTCAATAAATTTTCAAAGACATTTGTCAGGAAGGGAGGCAGGATTGCTGAAATGTCTGAAATAGAAAGCAAAGCAGATAGAGTTGGTATTTTTCCTTATGGTCAAGGAGCAACTTGATCCTTAAGCTGAAGGTACTCATTGGTCTTGAAACTTAGTTCTTTCCAGAACCAAGTACTTCAGAAAACCTCCACAATTATTCTAAGGGAGATTCTGTTCTCAACCATCTCTCCCTGTCACTCAACAATGGAACGCTAGAGTGGAGGGAAAGAATTCAGAAGAGAAGGAAAGAATAAATCAGTCCATTTCCTTTTCGATTACACGGCCAGGGTAGCAGTTTGGTCATTTAGTACAGAACTTAAAAATGGTCTTGTAGTAAGGAGGGCATTAGGGTGTAAGTGTCTGACAACTGGAGTACACTAGAGAGAGTGCTGGTCCTAAGAGCAGAAGGTTTGACTGTCGAATCCTGGGTTGCTCATTACTAGCTATAAAGTATGGATAAGTCCCTTATTCTTTCTGAGCCTACATTTTCCCATCCATAAAACCCAAAGACATATTTATGCCACCAAAACACTTTGGGCATCTCTCTGTCATACCATCCATCCCACTGTGTAGTTACTCTGTAACGACTCCTTGCCTCACTCCCATCCCCCAGACTGAGAGCTTCGGGGTCTAGTGCTAGTGCACTAGCACTAGTGCTGAGTGCAGGGCTGGGCACATGATAGGGACTCAGTAACAAGTTGAATGATTACATAAAAGTTTATTGCAAACTGAAGGCGTTTAAGTATAAAATACTGCTGTTAGCATTATATGTCTTCTGACTAAAGAGTGTGTGCAGAAATCTCTATTTCCTGATCTTCGAGATCAGGAAAAGAGGTGATAAGTTCTTTTGAGTATTAATGTACTGGATTTTAAATGAGTTGCTTTCCAAGTTGAAAGAACATAAATTATAATCATAAGTTGTTTGTTACACTTCCTCCCATTTAGGTAGCCAAAGTGCCTTGACTTGGCTACTGTCTCCTTAAAAGCCCCAAGTCATATAATGAAAATGACCCTCTCTTGGCTCATAGAATTCTAAGTTATCCAGAGAGTTTTCAGGGCTTGTCAGCTTCATATGTTTGTTAGTTAATAACTGTAACCCAGGTTATTTATGTTTTGTCTTATTTCCTCTAACACTTCCACATTCTACTTCTACTTCTACTCCCACCCTCACCCCGGCTCTTGGGACATTTGACCCCCCGAGAACGGCAGACATGAATGGTTTTACTTGTGGCAGACAAAGTTTTGCTTTACAACCTCACTGAAAATGTAGAAGTAAATCATTGAAATGCTGTATTAATTTGGACTAACAGAATGTTCTCACTCTGTAAGATGCATGTACTCCTGCAAACTGATGTAAATCAAATGTTACAGTAAAAGCACTGAGGGAAATCTTTTACTTATACAGAAATCCTTTCATGCATGTTTTTGAAAACTAAAAATATCTAATTTTCTTTTTTAATAATTCTGAATTTGGAGAGAGTGGGCTTGTTTCTGGCAGGGATACCTCCACCACCCCGCCCCCGATTTTTGTGGGGATTTTTTGTTGTTGAGTTTGATTGAATTTTCTTTGTTTAACTTAATAGGACAACACTAACTCCATTTCATACCCTACAATCATTTCCCTGGACAAGCACTAGAGTGCTTCTGTGTACCTGGCACTGTGCTGGGCCCTGGAAATACATCACAAATAAGTCCTGGTCCCTGTCCTTTAGCAACTCTCTGTCTCTCTTAGTCTGGTAAAGGAGACACGCAAGTAAATAGTTATAGCACAGTGTGTTAAGTGCTTGATAGAGTTTGCAGTGGTGAAGTGGTGGTGGGCGTCCAAGATGGGAGCCCAGCTATTTGTGGTGAATCTTAAAAGGAAATAAATAGGCTAAGGTAACAGAAATGGAGAAGGGAGAAGCCAAGGGCATCTAGGAAGAAAGAATAGTGTGTACAGAGTCACTGAGACTTAAAGAGGTCGGTATGTCTGGAAAATCCACTTTACCAGAAAATAGATTGAAGAGGAAGGTAAAGTGATGCAAAAAGTGGTTGGGAGGTAAGCAAAGGCCAGATTTATGCAGTTAGTGATGCTTAACGAGTGCCTAAAATGTGCCAGTTGTATTCCAAATGCTGACCCTACAGAGAGGAACCAAAAAAAAAAAAAAAAAATCATGGCACTTAAATTTTAGTAAATTGTTTTATATCTTTCCTGTATGCCAGGGTTTTTTGGTTTTAAAGAAAGTATGTAACAACTAATCAGGCAATCTGTGGCTTTAAAAAAAGTGATGTGGGTTTTATTTTGGAGGATCAGCCATGATCAGTATTTTATTTTTCATGAAAAGGAAAAATATCTTTAAAAACAGAAGAGAAAGCACTCTTTCAGGCTTCTGCCTTTAGGCTGGCAAATCTCTAAACCAGTCAGGAGATACTTTTTCCCAAAGGAAAAGCCAAATATCACCCTACACTTCACCTAACATGTTCGTTTATCTTCTGTTTCACTTTGGGCTTTTGGGTTGATTTAAGATTTAAGAAAACACTATTTGCTGTTTATGAAAAAATTTAAAATCATAATCCTCATAACAGCACTTGAAAGGTGGTTAAGAACCCATCTTGCATTTGACCAGTTTGAGAGAGAAAAAAAAAAGTTAGATTTAAGCATTTAGGGATATAATTTTTGACACCACCTTAAGAATTAATGGAGTGAGGTTTATAAATCTCCACTCGACTAATCACAGAGCTCCTTAATTGCTCTGGTTAATACTTAGTATTAATTTATGACCTGTTGTATGCCTGCTCAGCCCTGTTTAGTACTTCACAACCATTCTTTCACTTAATTCTAAAAATCCTATAAAGTATATTTTATCTCTGTATTACAGATGAGGAAACTGAGCTCAAAGAATTTGAGTAATTTACTCAGGATCACAGTAAGTTACAGAGTCCAGCTGTTTCTGCTGATACTTTGTTATCACTTTTAGCCATCTGACTTTTAATTAAAAGTTGTACTCCAGTAGTGAAGTAGCCCAGTTAAAGTGGTGCTTTCATATTAAAAATATACATTTACATAAATTTTAAAAAACAGTGTAGCTGGTAGATAGGAATTCAGTCGTCCTACCAGGATTGACTTCTATTAATCTGTCTTCCTCCCTACTGTAAGATCATCTTTTCATCTTGGAGTCAAGAGAGTACTCTGTGGTTATTTATTATTATTCGTATTTTTGCTTTTAGTGGAATCTAATCAGAAAAGCTCATTCCAAGAAATTCCCAAACTTAATGAAGAACTACTCAGCGAACAAAAGCAACTTGAGAAGATTGAATCTGGGGAGCTGGGCTTGAACAAAGTCTGGATAAACATCACAGAAATGAATAAGCAGGTAGCAAATGTGTGATTTTATTTCTGTGTAAGCTGTGAATGTTTAGTTTTGTTTAGTATGAATTTGTAGATATAGAGCAGCACTCACTTCTGATTGTTTTACTTTTTGAGATGACATTTTACATACTGTGATCCCAGCACATTAAGGTTAGGTAAAATGGATAATAGTAATGCATTACCAAATATATAAAATGTTAACCCTTTCTGCAAAGGAATGGTTTTATCAAGTAGAGTAGTTTGGAGGGAGTTGGAAATTCTTGAGTCAGTTTTTCCTAAGGAGCAGTGTAGGTATCAAATAGAATGTCATTCTGACCTCAAAGAAAAATGGGTAGTCTGTTTGTATTAGGTAATAAGAGCTCACTTGGTTTAATAGAGTTCACAAACTCACAGATGCAGCTTGGGTGTAGTGGTGTACACTGTAGTAAAACAAGCCTATAAACCATCTGCAGCTAATGATAGTTATTCTAGACTCACACAGGAGGAGGTAGCAGAGTTGGTTAAATACCTTGGCCAGGCAAGGAAGCCTAGAGCAAAAACATTTTCAGTCCCTAAGTTGACCAGATCTCAGTAGGCATTGATTCCAAAAGAGGGATTCTGACAGAGGGAAGGGGCTAATGCAGAGGATATTAATTGAGCATCTCCTGTGTATCAGGTGCTAGAGTTGTCGCTAGATCCTGTAGCCGCCGTTCTCAGTTTTTGCAGTTTAGTTAGAAAAGATGTACACTGGCAAGAAGAATCAAGCACCAGAGGAATGGTACACCTGTGGAGTGCTTAGAAACAGATGCACTGCGGGGCTCAGTCGGTTAAGTGTCTGCCTTCGGCTCAGGTTGTGAGCCCAGGGTCCTGGGACTGAGCCCCACTAAGGCACTGGGCTCCCTGCTCAGCGGGGGGCTTACTTCTCCCTCTCTTCCTGCAGTTGGTTCCTGCTTGTGCTCTCTCACTGTCTCTCTCTGGCAAATCAATCAGTCAGTCTTTAAAAAAATAAATAAATATACCATCTTCGTTGGGGCTAAGCAGATACTCTGTTCTTCAGAAGGGAGTCCTAAAGTTCAGAACCAGCCACTGGCAGAGAGCGCCGTGCTGGAATTAAGCGCTTACAGACATTTCCAAAGCTACAGCCAGCTCTCAGCAGCAGGGGGTAGTGTGGCAGGTCAGCACTTAAGGCCAGGGGTCAGTGGCCTGTAGCAGTGGCTTTCAGAATTCTCCTGGAACTCACAAGAAGAAATGTTTTCTGTCATTACCCAATAAACACATACCTACATACATATATGTGTAACTAAAATAAAAGTTTCTGAAAACGATAACTTACCCTTAGTATGCCTTGCGATATTTTATTTCCTATTCAGTTCTGTTTCACTTTTTTAAATTACTGGTGAAATAACTGATGGGTTGTAGCACCCACTATTTGCTTGTTATCATTTATCTTTGGATTCTCAGTAATTAGGGAGAAGCCAATATTCACTCCCTTTTGTAAAAAGAATAGGATAAATTGTGGCCTTGCTTTTATTGACAGAGCAAATTAGCAGTTTGGTCAGAGATGATATCAAGTGAAAACAGACCACAGTGAAGCACTGAGAAATAGTTCATTAGCATCTCTCACTGGGCCAAACCGTGGATTCCATTGAGAGAATCCATCACGGAGATCACTCTTCTGAGGCAGGGATGAAATCTTTCAAGATGAAAAGTCTATGTCAACTCTTTCTCATCTCATTCACGTAAATCAGCATTGTGGAAAGAATCGAAAGGGGAAATTGGTACTCGGTGTGAAAGGACATACAGTTTATCAAACCTTTGCTACATATTTTGGCTTTGTTTTTCCTCCATATTTTGGCTTTGAATTCTCTTTAACCAGGGATCTAGCAACAAAAGAATCATTTTGTTCTTGGATTGGCTCTTAGTTTTAATGCAATAAGTACCTGGGAAGGCAGGTATGCAGGAAAAGTTTACTCCAGTCCCAGTGCTTCATATATAAAACAGGGAGAGACTGAACTGAAACCCTTTCCATTTTAGTCTCCTAGACCTTCAGAGCTGAGGGTGGTGACTGCTGAGACCACCCAGAGCTGGCATGGGCGCAGGAGGCTGGTGGTAGTGCAGTGAGCTTCATGTTGGTCCAAGGGGAGCTCTTCGCTCTCTGAGTGATTTTCTGAAATTACTGTTACACATTATCTGATGGTCTGTTCAAGTAAAAGGCATTCGTCCTAAATCAGAATAGATATAAAAATAAAATCCGTATTTAATTTCTATGTTTCTGTGTCTAAGGGTAACTGTCAGTTAAGGTGCTTTTATTGGCAAATTATTTTTTAAAAAGCAATTCAAAGTGGCTTAATAAGAAAATGGAGTACATCAGTTAATAAGAACTGTCCTTAGCCCAGTGTGAGCTGAAGTTAATGCTAACTGGAAAAAAAAAAAAAAAAAAAAGCCTTAGTTTGAAATAAGTTAAAATCAAATTTTATATTAAAAACTTTTAAACTAGTAGTTAAAAATCTTGCTTACTTTTCTGTTTTATTCATGAAACCTCTGATTTCATACCCATTGCCTTTCTTAGCTGGTACAGGGAGTGTCCTCCTCCTTCTTTGAAGACTATTAATTCAACCAGTGCTTAATGAGCTGCTTTTTATAGAGTTAGGCCTTGGATTCAAAACCAAAAATGATGATTCCTGTCCCCAAGGCTCTTATAGCCAAATGGAGGAGACAGAAAAGTAAACAATTATAAAACAGCCTTATGGGCAATAAGAAGTAGGTCCAGATGAGTGCTAGATGGACACTTTTAAGGCTGTGTCTATCCAGAATGGCTGGGGCCAGGCAGGGTTCTCTCACATCATGAGCTGAGTCCTGAAGGGCACATAAGAGTTGGCCAGGGGAATTCTGCAGAAAGAGAGAAGGGTGTCCTAGATAAAACATGAGTAGAGTTGATCCTCATTTGCAGATTCCATATTTGTGAATTCACCTACTTGCTAAAATTTGTAACCCCAAAATCTATACTTGTACTGCTTTTGTAGTCCTTCACCAACAGGTGTACAGTGGCAGAATATTTGAGTCACCCAGCACAGACATTTCCAGTTGATGTCAAGCAAGGTGACATTCTGCTTTGTTTCAGCTGTCATACTGTAAACAGATACCCTTTTCGAACTATATTTACTGCCATGTTTTCACACCTCATGGGGTTCTTTTTGGTGACTACACTGCTTGACATGTCCCCCTAGCATAGTGCTCAAGTACTGTCTAGTATTCCTAAGTGCAAGAAGGCTGTGATGTGTCTTTTTTTTCCCCCTTTGGTCAGAGAGAGAGCACAGGAACACATATAGGCAGCGGGAAGCAGGCTCTCTGCTGAGCAAGGAGCAAGGAGCCTGAAGCAGGGCTCCAACCCAGGACCCCGGGATGAAGGCAGAGGCTTAACCAACAAGCCACCCAGGCGTCCCAAGGCCGTGATGTGTCTCACAGAGAAAATACATGTGTTAGATCAGCTTCAGGCATGAGTTCAGCAATGTATATTTAATAAGATGTCTTTAAATAGAAACAGCTATAAAACAAGGTTATATATTATATTGAACAGTTGACAAAAATGTGACCAGACAGCTCTCAAGAACCTAACCCTATACTTCCCTTAGGAGCAGTGGTTCAGTATTCACTAATTCAGTGTTTGCTGCAACTTTCTAGAGCATAACTATTGTGAATAACGAGAATTTACTGCATGTCCAGAAGAAAAGACAAATGAAAAACAACGCATTTGGGGAATTTTAGTAGTTCATCATAGCTAAGTTTGGTGCAAAGAGGCCAGAAGTAAGGATATGTCAGGAAGAGCCATATCAAGAAGGACCTTGAGTGCTCTTCTGTATGCTCTCTTTGTCTTGGCACTCAGTCCTGATAGCTTATATGATAGTTATTTGTGTATGCCTCTAATTATACTAGAACTTGTGAGTTTTAAGCATGATGATGGCAATAATGAGAACAATTAAGATGATAACTGCCATTCATTAAATGTTTTCTTTGTGCAGGCCACATGTGAGATCTCCTTTTTTGCTTCAATAGCCCTATGAAGTAGGAGGTGGTATCTCCATTTTACAGATAAGAAAACTAGGCTCAAAGAGGTTAAATGGTTGGCTCAAGGTTGCACAGCTGTGTAGCAGTACTAATATTAAAATATTTAAGGCCTAGGAGCATGTTTTCTTTCCAGTTTTTCATTCTGCCTTACATCTTTATATTAAGGATGCAGTAGGTGTCAGTAGATCGAGTTGGAAGGCTGTATATCAGGTCCTATTAGGGCACATATTCATCATTGATGATTATCTGTTTTAGTAACTCTTTTACTTACTATATAAAGAATCCTTAATTTTAATCCCAAAGTTAAAAAAAAAAAACAGCGTTTCAGGCTCTATAGTATAAAATGGTCTAATAAGCAAATGGTCTACAGTAGTTATTTTTAATTCTGCTAATGAAAAGTCATGTAATATGCATAAAAGTCATGATTCATCTTTTGGCAGGAATGTGGGTTTTTTTCTTAATGGTTTCTACTTAATTCAACTTTTTAGACTCTTTGAACTATATTTTGTGACTTTTAGAGATAGATTCTGTAGTGCTTGAATCTGATCTGACATTCTAGAATATCTATCAGAGACTAGAGCAGTAAAAGGAGAGTTCCCCTTGTCTCTCCATTCTAGTTAAACATGTAGCTTTGCTGTACTTTTCCACAGATACTGACTTTTCTTCGCTCTCACAAGAGGAATGCTGAAAAATGGAATCCGGCTTTGCAGTTTGAGAATGTAGCTGAGTCTTAGTGACCAATGTGGGGTTCAGGTCTTGTAAATGAGTAAGAAGTCCTAAGTGATGTTTGGTATTTAGAGAGTTAATGGTCAGCTCTCCAGGGCATACTCTTTCAGGGAAGCAGCTGATACCCTAGGCCTGGGGTGTTTGGGGGATGGGGAGAAGTGGAACAATACTTTACCTTGTCCTACTTGCATTGACTTGCACCTGCTCCTCTGCTTTTGGGTGAAGTGGTAGCTGCCTCCAGCCACACTGGCCATTTGGGAGGCCATTACCATTCTTGAGATGCTTCTGATTAGCTTCAGGATCTATTCCTGGGAGAATAGTTTCTACCTAGATCACTCCACCCAAAACACAGTTTGTGTCTTTTAGGATCTGGCCAGTTGTCAGTGGAAGCAGTATGTTCCCTTAGGTCTCCAAAAGATAACCACACAATTGATAGGGCATTTGGAATTACTGTATTCTTGCCCATCAAGTTGGTATTGAGTCAATTGTATACATACTTTGGGGCACTGAGTAAAACATACCTGGGGAAGGCCTCCTTCCTTGCACTTTATGACTAAGCACATTAAGATAGTCTTGGAAGACCCAGTGAAGGGCATGGAAGAAAGGGCCAGCCTAGGAATTCTGTTAAATGCTTCCAGAGTCATGGTGTCTTTTTTCTATGTGTGTATTTCTCTTCCATCTTTTGTCTTTAAAATTTTATGAGTAATATATGTGTGTATTCTTACATAAGGTTTAAACAATAAAATACATAAGGAACTCCTTAAGAAAATTTCCCTTTAATGCACATCTCAGTGTGTTCCCCCATCACACACATTTCCAGGCCCCACAGGTGTCCACTGCCATTAGTCTGGGCTGCATTCTTCTAGCCTCCTTTCTGTGAAAATCTTAATAGCTTTTAATAAGAATTAGTTTATGCATTTGTGTGTGTGTATGTGTGTGTGAGAGACCAGATGGATGGAGTTATTCCCTGTATATTGTCCCACAACTTCCTTTGTTCACTGAATATATCTCCTCATCCTTAGTAGACATTTGGGTGGTTTCTAGGGTTTACTGTTACAAATAGGGGAAACAGTGGATTCTGTTGTGCATACATCTATGTGTACATGAGCAAGGATTGTGTAGATAGAGTTCTAGAAATGAAATTGCTTAATTAAAGGATATTTTTATTTATTTTATTTTTATTTGCCAGAGAGAGAGAAAGAGAGCAAGTGAGCCGAAGTTGGGGGGCAGAGGGAGCAGCAGACACTCTGCTGAGCAAGGAGCCCAATGGGGGACTCAGTCCCAGGACTCTAGGATCATGACCTGAGTCAAAGGCAGACACCCTATACATAAGAATGCCTGTTTCCTTTAAGTCCTTTTCAAACCTCAGTATTATGCATATCTTTTTAAAGGTGTGGATTAAAACAATCTCCGTGATGTAATCGCTACCCTTAAGAGGTTTATTGTTTGCTGAGAGTATCTCTCTGTTTGCTGAGGTTTCTCACCCATCTTGTTTTTAAATGGCTAGAGTCGGGGCGCCTGGGTGGCTCAGTGGGTTAAGCCGCTGCCTTCGGCTCAGGTCATGATCCCAGGGTCCTGGGATCGAGCCCGCCCCGCGTCGGGCTCTCTGCTCAGCGGGGAGCCTGCTTCCTCCTCTCTCTCTGCCTGCCTCTCTGCCTGCTTGTGATCTGTCGAATAAATAAATAAAATCTTTAAAAAAAAAATAAAAATAAAAAAAATGAATGGCTAGAGTTGGAATGTTGAAGATTAGTCTGAATATTTTAGCGCATTTATGGAGAATGACATGTTTTAAGTGCTTATTAAATTTCACTGTTAAAGAACTAATACTAATTTGGTATTTTGTTTGTACTATGTACTGTGCTAAGAGCTTTAGTTACATATCTCATTTCATCCTCATGGCCTGTATTAGTCATCTGTCTCTATGTTACCTTCATCCCAAAACTTAATGACTTAACAGAAGAAGCATTTATTGCCTCACAGTTTCTGTGGGTCAGGAATTTGGGAGCTGCTTAGTTGAGTAGTTCTGGCTAAGATCTCTCTAAGGTTGCTTTTAAGGTCTAGGCCAAGACTGCATCATCTGAAGGCTTCCCTACACTTGGAGGATCTTCACCCACATGGCTGTTGGCCACAGTTCTTAGTTCCTCTCAACGTGGGCTTCTCCACTGGGCTGCTTGTGTGTTCTCACAACACAGCAGCTGGCTTCCATGAGTGAGTGATCCAAAAGACAGCCAAGAAGCAGCCCTGGTGCTTTTAACGAACTAGTTTCCAAAGTTGCCCATTTTCTCTTCCACTTTATTGGCTAAAAGTGAGTCAGTGGGAATGGGCCATGTTCAAGGGAAGGGGATTACGTTCCAGCTGTTGAAGAGAAGACTATCAGAGAATTTGTAGACATATTTTAAAACATTCATATATCCCTATGAGATGATTGTTAAACAATTTTTATTGTTCCAGCCATTTTACTGGTGAGAAAAATGAGTCGACTTCTTATTTAGGCGTATCTCCTCCTTCCTGGCCTCTATCTTCTACTCTGCTTAGAGTAGTCTTCTCACTGTCCTCCTAGACAGAGTGTTCTTTCTCAGCCATACGTTCATTCAGTGAATACTTAACTGATGCTTGTCTGTATGCCGGGCATATTATGGAAAATGCTGAAATAGACATGGTCCGTATGTCATGGAGCCTATAGTCTAGTGCAAGACAGAATCTTTAATCAAGTCATCACACAAATAAGTAAGTCATTGTCTCTTTGAGAAAGACCGTGAAGAAAAGGTATCCTTGGGCCTATTCATGCTGTCGTTCCCTACTGATATCCTAATGCCACACTCACCTATTTAACCTAGAAAGGAAACCTGTTTTATTTTTATATATAAAAGTCTTATTTCTCCATCAGAGTCTAATTTGAATCCCACTTCAGTGAAGCCTGTCCCTTTTGGCCTACACAAATATCTTTTTCTTTGAACTTTATTCAGTATCACATCTAGTACTTAATTATTTCTTTAATGTTACCTAACAGGGCACCTGGGTGGCTCAGTGGGTTAAAGCCTCTGCCTTGGGCTCAAGTCATGATCTCAGGGTCCTAGGATCGAGCCCCACATCAGGCTCTCTGCTCAGCAGGGAGCCTGCTTCTCCTCTCTCTCTCTGTCAAATAAATAAAATCTCTAAAATAAAAAAATGTTACCTACCTACCTCTACTCTTCTACCTCCCCCTCTTTGTGTCTCCCTTCTCCTCTCCCTTTCTTACTCACATTATGTGTTCCTCCCACCAAGCCTCCTTTCTGTTCTTCAAATATGCCAAGCTCTTCCCTGCACTGGGGCATTTGCCCTAGCAGTTCCCTCTGCCCTGAAATGCACTCATTCAGTCTTTGACTAATTCCTTCTTGGTATTAAGATCTCAGTTCAAATTTTATCTCATCTGACAATCTAAAGTCACCTTATTTAAATTTTCTTCTAATGCACCCCACCATCCCGTGTTTTTCTTATATAAAATTGTCTGTCTCTTTGCACTAAAATGTAAATACTGCAAGATCACTGTATTTTCACCACTGGTATGGAATAGGGCTCATTTGTTGCAGTCATGAATGAATGAAAAATGGCCTGAAGCTCCTGCATATATCCCTCTTAAAAAGCAAGAGGGAAAGAGGCCTGAGATCCTGGGCTTCAGTGGACTTCCTGGTTCAGAACATGCTGCCGCTTGCTCCAGGATGCCTGTTGAAATTCCTTGCTCATCTGATACTTTTCCTCTTTATTTTTCTTTCACCTTCTACTAGGATGTAAGCTCCTTGAGAGTAAAACCTCACGGTCTTGTTTGTGACTGTCTGCACAGTGCCTGCGGCAGTGCCTAACACAGAGGCACCCAGCACTGGTTGAAGGAAAGAAGAAGGGATCAGGTTCACTTTGTCTGCTGTCCATCTGCTACTGCCTACCACAGTGTTAGGCACATAACAGGTGCCCAGAAACTTCAGTGGTTATTGTGTGAGGCCATTCGGAATATAATTGCTATCGGTAGATCTTTGTCTTCATCCTCGAATTTGGGGCAGGAAAGCAGTTTGGAACTAAGACTCTTTGAAGAATGTTTTGAGCCACACTACAAAGGTGTTAGGATGTGATCTCTGCTGCCTGAAATTATACAGGTTCCCCCAGTCCTCCACCAAGAGAGAAGTCTAGCCATTTAGAATTCTACCCCTACATAGCAGAAGGGAAGACACATTTTCTTTTTATTCAATTCCTATTTTAATACAAGTACTGCATCAGTCAGCGTGTCAGTGGGTATTTATGGAGCCCCTTTAGGTACAGAATAGTACTTTGGTTGAGCTATTGAGTTTGAAATATTAATCACATTGTTAAACCAAACTGAATCTCCAAGTAGTTTAAAGTGTTGCACAAGTTTCTGTAGACTGTATTTTGTGGTGATGGGCTTTTACTTTATAATATATGTTCCCACTTGGTCAGGAACAAAAGTTCAGTAAATAACCAAGGTGTTATTTTTTACCAAAATGAAATCTTTCCGGGGTTCTTGATCATTAGCTTTCTCCCTGTCCAATTGTTGAGGGATCGTGTTGTAATCACTGCAACTTTTCGGTAACAAGACTTGGATCTTGTAGCTGCCAGGAGTAGGGTAAGGAATAATACTTGCCTTTCCCTCTTTGGCACTGGTGTTTAAATTGGGCAGGGAAAGTGTGCCTGGGTAGCACATTGGTTAAGCGTCCAACTCGGGGTTTCCACTCAGGTTGTCATCTCAGGGTCCTGAGATTGAGCCCTGAGTTGGGCTCCACACTCAGCATGGAATCTGGTTGTTTTTTTCTCTCTCCCCCTCTCTCCCCATCTCTCTCAAATAAATAAATAAATCTTTATTATTTTTTTTAAATGGGGGCAGGGAAAGAAGAGGTATTACAGCTGCCTTCTAGATCTCAGCTCTATCCAAGATATTACAGTTCCTCCACTCTTGTGAGGTGGCAAGGTATAATGTCTGGATCACAGAAATGCTTAAAAGCCGAGGGCGCCTTGAGTTTGTGGAGGAAGTATTCATTCTCCAAATTCTCTTTTCATTGTTACTCTCTTCCTTTCAGATTTCCCTGTTGACTTCTGCAGTAAACCACCTCAAAGCCAATGTTAAATCAGCTGCAGACTTAATTAGTCTGCCTAGCACTGTAGAGGGCCTTCAGAAGGTAAGTGCTACATGTGCGCACTGAGATTAACTTATTGCTACAGCTTCTAACAAATCTTCTTTGAAAGCATGGCATTTGAAATCAGCTATTCCCAGAGGGCAGTAATCGAGTATATCACTGTGTTCTAAACAGTTCAGAACTTCTCTGTTTTGGTTTGGTTAGTTGGGCATTTAATTTGCAACAGGTGAGTTTAGTTGTTTTTGTCTTTTTTTTTTTTTTTTTTTTTTTTTTTTAATGGATTTACACCTTTTTATTTGGCTCTCTGAATCCCGAGATTGCTGTTCTGGGGCTCCTAGAGGTTAACATACATGGGTTTGCTTCTCATCAC
Source organism: Lontra canadensis (assembly GCF_010015895.1). NCBI lineage: Eukaryota > Metazoa > Chordata > Mammalia > Carnivora > Mustelidae > Lontra > Lontra canadensis. Next base: position 12,754,421 of record NW_022631054.1, on the reverse strand, counting down.
TTGCATTCTCAATTCATCATCCACAGTGTCTTCATGAAAGCAGACCAACTGTAGAAGAGAGTTGCTCTAGATGGCTATTTTTTTTTTCATGGTTGACAAAGAAATTTTTTTAAAAACATAAGATTGATAATTGGAGAAAATGCAGAATTTCACAGTTTAGGGTATAGTAAGTGTTGGCAAGGATATGGAGCAAAGGTAACTTTAAAACAGTCTTGCTGGGAGTATAATCTAGTACAAAGCATTTTGGAAAACATTAGATATTATTTTATAAAGGTAAAGGTGCACATCCTCTAAGTAATTCACTCTGATGTACCCTAAACTCTAGGGCCTAGGAAAAAATGATTTGGAACATTTATTTACTTGATCTCTAGGATTCAGGCACAAAGCAAGAGGCAGCAACCAACCAGACAAATAGTATACAGCAGTCGGGAGAGCTGGATGGGGAGAGTGGATGGAGGTAGGAAGGAAAGAAGGGTACCTAATTGGGACACAAACAGCATCAACCCCTGTAGCAGGAAATGGAAGAAGGGATTCTGGAGTTAAGGGGACCTTAAAAAATGTGTGTCAAGGGCGCCTGGGTGGCTCAGAGGGTTAAGCCTCTGCCTTCAGCTCAGGTCATGATCTCAGGGTCCTGGGATCAAGCCCCATATCGGGCTCTCTTCTCATCAGGGAGCCTGCTTCCCCCTCTCTCTCTCTGTCTGCCTCTCTGCCTACTTGTGATCTCTGTCTGTCAAATAAATAAATAAAATCTTAAAAAAAAAAAATGGGTGTCAAATCTAAGATCTTTGACTTTTCAAAGTTAGTGTATAGAAGTTTGATTTGACTATATGCCAGGCTCTATAAACATATCAATTGTTTCCACATGCAGAAACAGAACTTGCTACTTTGTAGTCATTCCACCTGTGTGTGCTCAGTCTTCACAGTTTGCTATTTATCCAAGATGGTCATCTGCTTACAAGTTAAAAGTGGGGTGGGGGGGTGGGGGAGGATGATGGGAGTAGGGGAAGGCAAGGAAAGAACTGTGATGAGGCAAGTGCTTGCTATTATTCCCCAGGGTCAAATGGAAAAAAGGTAGGCTTCTGTGGTCTTTAATACAGAAGCAACTATGGCAGTCTTGCATTAGAAAATGATACTGGTTTATTATCTTAATTAATTCAGTAAACATTTGTGGAGCTTCCTCCAGTTTGTGCCAGGCACTTTGCTGTGGTGAGAATACTAGTTCCAGAGTATTGCTCTAGAGTTCACATGGCTCTGTCAGCTGCTTCCTTTAAAAAAAAAAAAAAAAAAAAAATCTTAAACAAGAGCTTACTATCCTGCATCCTAATGGGCTCATACATCCAGCAAGGCAGGATTGTCTAACAGTAGATGTCTTTGAATGCCCATAGCTTCTCTAACAACAGAGTTCTCATACATAACACCCCAGCTTAGAGACTTCTACCCAGTGTGTTTTCTCTTTGGGAATCTGTACACTTAAAATGTCAGATACTACTTTTAATACAAGTGGCTCCATTTTGAAGTGGAAGATCTTCTCAAACACCTGACTTCAATGTATCTCGTGATTTTTTATTTTAAGGTTTATTTATTTATTTGACAGATAGAGATGACAAGTAGGCAGAGAGGCAGGCAGAGAGAGAGAGGAGGAAGCAGGCTCCCTGCGTAGCAGAGAGCCCGATGCAGGGCTTGATCCCAGGACCTTGGGATCATGACCTGAGCCGAAGGTAGAGGCTTAACCCACTGAGCCACCCAGGCACACCCTGATTTTTTTTTTTAATTTTGAAAATGTCATTTCTTGGTCTTTTGGGTTCTTGGCTGTCAGTATAATAAAAACAACCTTGGTTAAAAATACTAATGTATTTACCATAAAACTATAAAACTGGAACACCTGGGAGGCTCAGTCAGTTAAGCATCTGCTTTTGGCTCAGGTCATGATCCCAGGGTCCTGGATCGAGCCCTTCATCAGGCTCCCTCTTCTTCCTCTGCCCCTCCCTCTGCTTTTATGCACATGCTCTCTCTCTCAAATAAAAAAACAAAAACTTAAAAAAAAATAAAACTATGAAACTGCCAGTATATCTTAATAATAGGTCAACACCCACCAAATAGTCTTGTGGATGTTCTTTTAGGACAGGTCTTTTTAAAATGATGGTTTCTGAATCATATTTTCCAAGTACCAGTCCCCTTGGGCTCCTTAAGCCTAGTGAAGACTTGCATCTCATTCCACTCAGCAGTTGCTGGTGTGATTCTAAAGCAAAAGAGGAACAAATGCTGCCAAATGGAATTTTTCCTTCATCTCTGCAACACTGGGTTTCCCAAAGCCAAAAATGGTTCTACCCATTGTCATTCAAAAGTCATCATTTGCTCCTGACACAGTAGCAGTATATCATTAGCTGTGACCTTCTGCTACCTACCACATGGCTTGGTAAGGGCAGTTTGTGGGAGACCCTTATCAGTGGGTCCCAGATTTATGAACTAGTGTTTGTTTTTTAAGAAAAAGAATCGTTTTTCTCTAGGAAAATCCTTTAAATTGGGAAAACTATTTGTTTTATATATATATACATATATATATATATATATATATATATATATATATATGTATTTTACATATACAGGTGACCCTGAAACTATGCAGTCCACTTCTCTGGATTTTTTTTTTTTTTTTTTTGGTAAATAGAGTACAATACCATAAATGTATTTTCTCTTACGATTTTCTTAACATTTTCTTTAGCTTTATGGTTAGAATATAATGTATAATACATATAATATATACAATATGTGTTAGCAATTTATGCTATTGGTAGGCGTCTGGTCAACAAGCTATTAGTAGTTAAGTTTTGGGGGAGTTAGAAGTTACATGTAAAAAAGTTACATGTAGATTATCATTCGCAAAATTGAACAACTGCGTGGTTGAAGGGTCAACTATATATAAACAAACGTGTAGTTTCCTGTTAATTGTGTCTGCATAAGCTACATGAAATTCAGTTTGAAGAGACTTGAAATAATTAGAAACACTGAGCTTCTTTAGGTCAGTGTTTGATGTAAAATAAAATAACAGTGATAGACCACTGCATTCCTAAAAGAATGGCTTAAATGTAAAAGACTGAGAGTACCAGTATTGATGCATATATGAAGAACTGGAATTCTCCTACACTGCTGGTAGGAATGTAAAATGGTATAACCATTTTAGAGCACATCTTGGCATCTTTTTACAAAGTTAAGCATATATCTACCGTATGATTGGCCATTCACCTTCTAGGCATTATGATGATGAAAAAGCATACAACAGAGAGAAATGAAAACACAGGCCCACATAAAGACTTGCACATGAATGTTGATAGCAGCTTTGTTTGTACTAGTCAAATACTGAAAGCAACCTAAATGTCCATCAACAGGTGAGTAGTTAAACTCTGTTGTATCCATGTGATGGAATGCTCAGCAACAAGCTAAGTGGCTACAACATGGATAAATCTTAAAATGTGAAGCTGAGTGAAAGAAGAAACAAAACCAAAACCCACATACTCACTCACTGGCCCTATTTATACAACATTCTAGAACATGCAAACTGATATATGGTGGATCAGTGGCTGCCTGGAGGTGGGGGAGGGAAGAATCACAAAGGGGTCTAAGGAAACTTGGGCAATGATTGTTCGTTATCTTGATCATGCTAATGGTTTCCTAGGTGTATATGTCAAAACTTGCCAACCTTTTTGAATATGTGCCGGTCATTGTATACCAGTTACATCTTAGTAACACTGTTAGAAATTTCAAAAAGAAAAAGACACTGGCCTTACAACGTATTTCTGTTCAGAGTGTAGCTACCATTGGCAACACTTTAAACAGCGTCCATCTTGCTGTGGAGGCAATACAGAAGACTGTGGATGAACACAAGAAAACCATGGAGTCACTGCAGAGTGACATGGTAAGGAAATCAAATGCTACAGGAAGTCAGCATTCTGCCTGCCCTCTTCTGTGTAATAGGAGTGATGCCATCTTCCCATTCATCTCAACAGACCTTACTGTGCACCTTTTTAAAAGATATAATCTGTAAATTATACAGTCAAGGAGGATAAAATTGAAAGCTGAGTCTTCTGTGAACATAGTGGAGAAAGTAACAGCAGTAAGATACAGTTCGAATGTATAGAATAGAATGTATAGGAAGGAGAATGGAGTAGAAGGAAAGGGAAGTGTCACAAGTATTGATTGCTACATAACAAATCACCCTAAACTTAGTGGCTTAAAACAACACATTATCATTTCTCACTGTTTTGTGGGTCGGGAATTTGGACAGAACTCAGACTATGAAATGATGAGAGGCCAAGTGAAAAGGACTCTATAAATGAAAGGCTATTTGGGATGTCCTGGCACTAGCCAGACACTCAGTTGAATGCAGCCGTGTGTGTGTGTGTATGTGTGAAAGAGAGAAAGACTTGAGCCTGCACCATGTGAAACAGAAGAATACCCCCACCCCCTGAGCCCAGTCAACCCACGAATCATGGCAAATAATAAATTGTTTTAAGCCACAAAGTTTGGGGATGATTTGTTATGCAGCAGCAGATAAGTGAGACAGAAGCAAACCCCTGCAGTGCTCAGGAATTGTTTTCAAATGTCTCTTTATGTTGTGGGGTCTAAGTGGTCTATAGTCATTCAGAGACCTTATCAATCATGGGGCAGAGTACTCTGTCCCATGAAAGATTTATAAAGGGAGAAAAGGATGGCATAGCCCTCGCCTTGCTATATGTACATGAAATCAGAACTGTTCAAGGCACACAAAAGTTCCCCAGCTTTTCCACTAATTTCTAGGTCTAGCCCACATACTCTTTTCCAGCTTTGGAGTTTTAAGTTTAAACTGGGCAATTTGTACCAAGGAGATCTGGGTTATATTAGAGCTCCAGAAGGTCTAGAAGGGGGTTTTCATTTCTTCAAAACAGGTACTCCTCACTGATATTTAATGGGGCTGACCCAGAGGAACAGACATTGAGCTAGTGTTCAGACACTCTGGATTCCAGTTCTACCTCTGCTGCTGAGTAACAGTGGGGTACATAATAATCTCAATAATTTTTTCATTACTCTTATGTTAATATCTTGAGCATTTTCTCAAAGTAATAAATATTTTCTAAAATACATGTGTTTCCTAAGTCAAAAATTCAGCTCTAGACCATTGGGTTTTTTCTCCCACCTCTCTTTTTTCTTTATTGTTGCCTTTTGTTTCTTACAAAAGCAGGATTGATAAATGTCTAAGATTTCAAATTTCAGGGAAAACTGTTTATTTTCCCTAATTGCATTTTGGTATAATTAAATCTGCGTCTTTTAAACTTCCATGGTTGCCAATGGTAATCCTTGCCACTGGCACATTTTATACTAAGTCATAGATACGAGCTCTGAAAGATTAAGCCATCCAGAGTTTTTCCACTAGAGGAAAAAAGTGTATATCAATGTGTTATACTTCAGTCTCTGCCAAGAGAGACTTTAGCAGTGGGAAGGAGATGGGAAGGGAAGGGTAACACTCAGACATAAATCTTGGCATGTGCTGTAAAAGCTGAAAAATGAAAAATGTATATGATTGGTTGTTGTACTTAGAGCCCAAGGCTAGTGGTTACATGACTGGCTATTCCTTGAGTGCACAAACCTCTTTAGTCCTGGGGAAGTGATGACACTAGCCAGGTCCAGACTGAGTTGGCCCTTGGGAGGTTCTAGTGATTCTGTAGTTTCTCTGGGAGTATAGGTAATAGAGGAGAGAAGGACTGGTTCTGGGGAGTTCATTCCATTCAGAGACAAGAAACAGACTGGGCAGATCTCAGTTCCCTGATGTGTCTGGGTGCTGCTGGTCCAGTCCATGCTTCAGGCTGGCATTCCCAAAAGAATCTGCTGCCCCACAGTCTGTCACTGTGACCAGTGACAAGACTGGTCACACTGTAGACTCCTGGGAAATAATTATTGATTAATCTGTGAATGCCCTCTCTGGGAAACTAGAACATCCTCGGACCATCCCAGATGGTTAAGTAGGCCTGGTAATTAGTTGTTGCCTATACTAACCTCCATTTCTGTTAACAGAATCGGCACTTCTTGAAAGAGACAAGTGGAAGCAACCAGCTCATTCCATCACCTTCGGCTACATCAGAATTTGACAATAAAACCTACAGTGAGAATTTGAAACAGGTACTTTTCTGTTTCTGGCTTAACTCCCTGTGCCCACAGTGGACTTTGGGGGCTGCCTGAATAATTGGGCTCAGTGTTGTCACGCCTCATCCCAGGCATATATTTGCCTGCCTGAGAGCTGAGCAGACAGCAATGTGTTTTGCTATCTTAGGAATCCAAGATGCCATCCTGGCTCTTCTTTGGCACTCTGCTTTTTTCCCCTGCATGTCAATCAGTGGAGTAAATTCCTTTTCACATCTTGGAAGACATAGGATAGCCACATTATCCTGAAACTGTTTATGAAAAGTAACAATCTGGGCAAGTTAACATTTCTAAAATGTTGGAAAGCATATCCCTGGAAGTCAAGATTTTCTAAAGACAAGAGGAGGGAAAACGCTATTGAATTCAGAATCACATTAAAGAGAATAAAGGCAGTCTTCACTAAGAAGAATTCCTGTCCTGAGTTTAATGCCCTCTAAAACCTATAGTCATCATTCCTTTTTAAGTGGCGATCAGTACTAGAGGATGTCAATAAAAATAATTGAATCTTGTACTAAATAATGCACTACTTGTTATGGTTTTGCTACATGAGCCAATTCGGTAATTGGTATTGTTCCTAAGGTAGTTTTGTTCTGACAGATTAGGTTAATAGGCGTTTCAGTTAATAACCCAGCAAGCTTTCCTGCCAGCAGGTGAGGTAAACATTGGGAAATCAATTTCCAAGCTCTCAGCTTTCTGGGACCAGAGAGTGAATCATGTAGGTAGTCCCCTTTCCCCTCTTGTCTAGCTGAGGTCAAACAATTCCAGAGGGAGTGACTCGGAGCAATTTAGAGTGGAGGAACAAAGCCAAGACAGACAATCAATGGTCTAAACCAGGAAAAGGAGTTTACTTCAGTAACGTGACATAGTAATGGTTGTTTAGTGCTCCTGGCCTGCTTGTCGAGTGTATGTCTTTAGCTGGATTCCACAATTTGATTTATTTCCACTCCAGGATATCCTCTACCTTCACAACTCTTTAGAGGAGGTAAACAGTGCCCTAGTTGGGTACCAGAGGCAGAATGATCTTAAACTCGAGGGGATGAATGAGACAGTCAGTAACCTTACCCAGAGAATCAACTTGATAGAAACAGATCTTGTTGCTGTGAGCAAGGTAGAAAAGCAAGTGAACCTGTCCCTCAGCATGGTAAGCCTTTTTGGATCCTTTGTGATATGTTCTGTGTGGCAGTGTGTTTTGTCTGTACGTGGATGACACTCCACAGACTTTCCAGATCCAGTCCCCTGGCATGTTTGAGAGGCTACGTGTTCATACCATGCTTCACACTAGCTTTGTGATAAAGAGTAGCACAGGCAGAGTTAGCCCTGATCTGGAAAGGGAGGTGTGAAGGAGGAGTTGCATGGCTTGCCAGGGCCACACCACAAGTCATTGGCAGGAATGACAAGCCTCCTGTCATGTTACCAGTGACCAGTCTGGTGCGGAAGCTCTGGCACATACTTCCAAGGGAGGTCTTCTTGCTCTTTTTTAATAAATTGGTAAGGGTGGGAGCATTGACAGTGACAATGACTAAAGAATCTTTTGCCATTGCTTTAAGCCTGAACTTGACTTTCAGATTTATCCTGCTTGGTCTGCATGTTAGGGTGAACCTTTTACATGTAACACAGGAAAGCCATTTAAAACAGACCAGACCAGCTCCTCCACTTGAGAGATCATTGAGTCCATCCTCTCATTTTACACAAGCATACTAAGTAACCTAAGTCACTGATGCTGGCAGACCGTGGGTTTTACTGGTTTTCATGTTATTGTCAATAAAATGTGTGCTTTTTAATCCCCTTCATATGGACTTTGTGCTGGGATCCACAGGGATTATTTTTATTTTATTTTTAGATTTTTTATTTATTTATTTGACACACAGAGAGACATCACAAGTAGGCAGAGAGGCAGGCAGAGAGAGAGGGGGAAGCAGGCCCCCTGCTGAGCAGAGAGCCCTATGCGGGGCTCGATCCCAGGACCCTGAGATCACGACCTGAGCCGAAGGCAGAGGTTTAACCCACTGAGCCACCCAGGCGCCCCTCCACGGGGATTATTTTTTAAATAGCTGCAAGCCCCACCCTTAAAGATGTCCTGCAGCAAAGACACAGGCATATGTAAAGAAATGCAAACCTAAAACAAGAAATTGTACCATAAATGGGAGGAAAGTAGCAGAGCTAGAAGCAAGCCCACGAGGAAAATTGAAGCCCGACACCCAGACATCAGGTTGTGAGCCTGCTCAGGCACAGTGGAGCCGTGGCAGCTTGCTTGGAGGGTGGGATCAGAAGACCTGTTCCCCCTCCTGCTTTACAAAGGTGTGTCATATACTGCAAAGCTGGGAAGATTAAAGGAGCCTTATTTTATTTCATTTTATTTTATTTTATTTTATTTTATTTTAGATTTTCTTTATTTGACAGAGAGAGACCACAGGAGAGGGAACACAAGCAGGGGCAGAGGGAGGGGGAGAAGCAGGCTTCCCGCTGAGCAGGGAGCCTGACTCGGGACTCGATCCTAGGACCCTGGGATCATGACCTGAGCAGAAGGCGGGCGCTTAACGACTGAGCCACCCAGGCGCCCCAAGGAGTCTTATTTTAAAAAGCACTTTTGAACTCAGCTAAGTCAGGGCTAGGAATTTGGGGTGATTTTATGAGTTAGTAGGCCTTGAAGGATTTCAAGGCTCACAGTGAGGACTTTCTGCCCCAAACTGCCCGTCCTGTCCCTCTCCTCTCCACTTTTTTTTCCTCCAGAGAGGAAATTGTTGGTAGTACCATTTGTCCTGCTGTGTCTTCCAGCAGCATCCTACCTAGCATGCTTCTGGGTGTAAGTCCTCTCACTGTTTATGCTTCAGAAGTTTTAAGGTTTGTGAGCACCAGTTTCAGCTTTGTATCTCAGCAACATTTCTCCCTCCCCTCTCGTTCACCTACTGGTATTTCTGTTGAAAGTGCTCTGAGAACCTTTAAAGAAGTTTGACCAGTTTGTTTTAAAAGTGTTAGATGTTGTTTAAGTTGTAATGTTTGCCTTTAATCTTGTTGTTTTTACCCTTTAAGATGGATGAAAGAGCCACCACTCTGAAAAGAGAGTCCTTGCATCAAGTGACCAACAAACCAGATACATTAAAAACCCAAAGCATCAAGGTATATAAGGGGGGCTTATTTTGAGGTAAAAATGATGCAGTATTATCTCCATGCTTTTGAAGGGTGCCTGGCCGGCTCAGTTGGTAGAGCGGGCAGCTCTCGATCTCAGGATTATGAGTCCAAGCCCCACATGGAGGATAGAGGTCACTTAAAAACAAACCACACCAGCATCTTTGTGCTTTTGAGCTACTGTTTCTTTCTCAAAATGAGCACTTTGGTCTCCCATTGGCTGCAACTTCAAGACAAAGTGATAAGTAAATTAGTATATTAGTGAACAAGAGAGTATTTTATCAGGCATCTGCCCTGTGCCTGGTCATTGCAAGGAATTGGGGTGACCACAGTGAACAGGACAGACATGAGACCTTTATTTTGGTAGAACTTAAAGTCAGAAAATCATTAATACCTAATTGAACAGATAATTAGTTAAGCAAGAATATGATATGTGCTACAAAGGAAAAATACAGGGTATGATGAAGATGTTAGCAGGGACCAGGAAAGCTTCCCTAAGGAAATGAATTTTTTTTTTAAGATTTTTTTATTCATTTATTTGTCTGAGAGAGAGAAGGGGAGTGCACAAGCAGGAGAGGGAGAAGCTCCCCAGTAAGGAGCCTGATGTGGGACTCCATCCAAGGACCCTGGGATCATGACCTGAGCAGAAGGCAGACACTTAACCAACTAAGACACCCAGGCGTCCCAGGAAATGACTTCATCTAAGAGAGTAAATTATCTGTACTCATGACAAAGAATAGAGGTGGAGATCATTGAAAACTGGTGTCTGATCAGCATTTATTTTTAGTTTGCCGACTCAGTACATACATAGTCCATTTAAGCCCCAGCCCGTTCCTTTCACTGTGTCCCTTCCCCTGTTTTTTTAAGTTCTTACCTGATAGATTGTCAAGGTAAGGCAATCTGTGATATGCTTTGATATCCCAGGAAAGAAAGTTTATTTGCAACATTCTCTGTGATTAGAGTGTTAATATTATAAGATATGGACTAGGATAAAGTAAAAGCCAGGAAGATTGTGGCTGAGTGACTAAAATACCATCTGAGATGCCCATTGTATGTGAGGAGCTCAAGGATATGAGGTTCAGAGGAAATGCACTTGGAAATGAACCATAGGTACAGGCAGTTTTCAATGTAATACTTTCCATCTCTATTCGTTCTTCTTTAACTGTTTCATATAGTCTAGATATATTAAGATTTTAATGCTTTGTGAGCTAGGCTTTTGTTGAATTTTCTAACTGCTTCTGCACAAAAATGAATAAAAATAATCCACCTGGGGAATGACAAGAAAAACCAAAGATCCATATGTAAATGTTGAGCTCAAACAGTAACAGGTGGTTATTGCTGGAGATTCATAATGATATCAGCAACGGTCCAGATTTTAATAGTAAACCTCAGAATCATATGCAGCTCTTATACATTTTTTGCCTAAATTTCCTGGTTTTGTTTTCAGACTCTTTGTGTTTTAAACTGTCATCCCAGTGTGTTGGTCCCTTTGTCCTAAGCATCCCTCATCTAAGCATCCCAAGTGGATATAATTCCTCTCAAATTTCTTTGTAATTCAAGTATTTAGTACCTAGCTTTAGTCACCTGTGTCCATATATTAGCTCCTTAATAAACCAAGAGTGGTCTTCTATATAGTAATTATGAGAGTAGAAATAAAGATCAGAGAGAAATAATTAAATAAAAGAAACATGTAATAAGTCGGTGGTCTAATTGAATATAAGATCAGGATGTTTCACACTAGACTGAGCAGTTTAAAAAGCCTAAGCCTCATAAAACCAGACTTCTCTATTTTTTTTTAAACAATTAAATGTATTTTTTATATGCCACTTGGATCATCCTGGGAATGAGAAAGGGCATAGAGAAGAAACTTTTTAAAAAGATATAAGTAAATCAATGAATTAGGAATTTTGCAGTTCCTTTTGCATGTTTTCAGCAGTTCCTGCCACCAGTTGAATCCTCACTGTGGGGGGAGAGAAGGAAAAGCCAGGATTGGTTGTTTTTTTTTCTTAAGGTGATAAGAGTATAATGCTGTTCCTAAATTTGTCTAGTCACAAGGTGAAGTAAGATATCAGGAAAATTATTTAGTGTGAAATAGTTCCTAGAAAATAATATCTACTCATTTAGGAAATGGGTGTTGCATGGCCACCTGAGCAAGGGTACATTTCCTTTACTGCTGACACATGCATGCCTTCCCCCATCAGCCAAATGTTCACAGTGAACCAGGTCATCTGTCGCATAATGTTCCCCTTAATGGTCTAGCCTCAAATCCTGCTAGGCCCTTATCAACTCTGAGTACCAAAGGTATCTCTAGTATTTGTTGATTTATTCTTTTTTACTTTTAGTAGGGAACATACTGGAAGTCAAGCACTACATGCTAAATGGGCTCTGGGAATATAATGAAGAATCAGATAAGGTCTTATTTCCACCTTAAGCCTTTTGTGATCTTTATTTTGGGCAGAAAGAAGATAGTTCAGATTCTCAAGTATCCAAGCTAAGAGAGAAACTGCAGCTGATCAGTGCTCTCACAAACAAACCTGAGAGCAACAGGCCTTCAGACACTGCTGACAAAGGTGAGATACTCAGGGCTGGCTCCTAAATATTTCACGCAGGCTTGGGCAGCTTGCCTCCCACACAGGGAGTGGGGAAAGGTGTTGTAGCAGGACCGATCAAACTGAGGGAATGATGCCTGAGTGCATCGACATGAAGCTGATACACTTTGGTTTCATTTAGAAAAAGCCCATTTTGTACATGATTTGTATTCCAGTCTATTAAGGAAAGAATGGGTAATGTTTAGCTTGAAATAGACTTCTCCATGCTGTCTGCATCCAATTATAGGCAAAAATGTAACTGTCATAGCGTATATTAAACCAGGCCTAAATGTTGTTTACGGAGTCTTTTCATTACTCTAAGTGCATAAAATTTACTTAAAAATGAATATTAGTCCTTCTGAAAAACCATTAACAAATAACGATAAGTAGGATCATAGTTGGAAAGGCCCTTGGCTCTAGGTAGGGACATACCTAATCAATATTAGCCCCAAGGATGTAACTGGACTGGGTTGGCCTTGACCCCCACTCCCCGCAAATACTTTTTCATTTGGGGGAAAGCATTCAACCTCTCTTACTCTCTTTTGGATGGGGGACACTACAATGGGAGGCCTTGTTCTAACATCACACTGCATAATCGTATGAAAGCCCTCTTTCCACACCAGCTGATCTGGTGGCACATACCCCAGATCAGGCTTATGGTATGGCTCCTGGGATATGAAATATCCAGTGGTGTTCTCACTTGCAGCTTGAACTCTTAGCACGTCAACCTATAAATGCTAACTTGTACTGTAAGAGTTTCCCATGGGCTTCCCACAGCTTAAACCTAGTGTTATATGATACTGATTGATCTTCACTTGTCCACAAAACATATCTCAGTCCATGCCTTGAGCTTCATGTAGTCACTGTGCTACTTAATTCTCAACTATTTCTCTTAAATTAAGTACATACGCAATTGCCCTAAAAAGTAACCTTCAGAACTCATTTAATATAGTGTCAGATTTGATGATGCTACAGCAGTATGTGTTTGTTACAGAGCAAGTACAGAGTTTCACATCAAAGCCGTCGGCGTCGCCAAAATTTCCACAGTCTCTTGGAGGTCAAACTGAGAAAGCTGCGCAGCTAAGACCTATTGCCCTACCAGGAATTTCTAGCATTGAAGGTAAATTTTTATACCATGGAGTAATAGGGAAAATGTTCAAAGCTAAAACTTCATAATTTTTTTAACTTATAAGAAAAAGAATCCTATCTGACATTGACTGAGTACTTCCTGTGAGCCAGATATTTGATATACTGTGCCACATCATATAATCCCGTTAACAGTCCTGGGAACATAAGTATTTTCATGTGTTACACCCATTTTTCTCGATAGGAAGACTGCCTAAGTCCACAGAGCACACAATGGACTGAGGCAGAATTTACACGGAGACAGTCTGACACTGAAGTTTGCACTCTTAACCAGTGCATTAGAGAGCCTTCATTCCTTCAGTGAGTGCCTAATTAGGCCCAGTGATCAGCACTGAAGATACAGTTTAAGATACGATCTCACTCTCCTCAAAGATGTGAGTTTAGTGGAGAAGGCAAACAGGCAACCACAACACTGTGAGATTAGGGAAGTGCAAGTTGACCCTGTTTGCTAAGGCCTTCCAAAAATGAGCGTCCTTTGGCTGAAAATCAGAAAGATAAATATTAGTAGGAAGGAGATGATTCGCAGTAAACGAGTCTACCTTGCCTCCAGCAGCGTATGTGCTGTCCTTCATTGTGCTGCTGAGTCTCCTGATCTTGCATTTGCCAACTGCCTGTAAAATCTCCCATTCCCACCGCCCCCTACCTTCGCTGGGCTCTCCACCTTAACTTAGGTGTCGTTCCACCAGGAAACATTATCTTACCTCCTAGGAGTGGATTAGGTGCTTCCCGTGTATGCCCTCTTAGAATATTTTATATTTACCCCTGTTTAGCACATGTCACTCTGTTGACATGTAATTTCCTGGGAAGATAGAAAATTAACTTTACTCCCAGCCTCTAGCATAGTGCCTGGTACACGTATTTGTTAAGTGAATGAATTACCTACAGTCTATAATTAATGCTTAAAGCATAGAAGACTTTCATTTATATTGCCATATAAATGCAATTACTTTTTCCCCTTATCCCCAGTTTTTTTTTTTTCTCTATATTTTCTGGGGAGACAGGAGAGTGTTAAATTGTTTATTTTTCAATACAAGTATCTCCTCCCACTTGCTGTTTATTACATCAAGAATTGATGAGAATGAATGGAAGAGAGACTATTAGAGCAGATTAAGAAATAGGCATCTTAACACTTGTACTTCAATCTCTAACGTAGGCATTATGTACTTTGGATGACTATACTTTTGAAATGACCCAAAGCAGCAATAAGATTTTTATTTGACTACTACTACCAATTTTATAAGCTCATGCCCCATATACACAAAAAACATTTTCCAGCTAGCCACTTGGTGGCAGGCAGTCCCACCTGCTTTTTCTGGCTTTCGGAGCTTTTGAGATTTTCCTGCTGCTTCTCTGGATCTGTCTCAGGACTGAAAGCAGGACCTTCTTCAAAAGCTCACCACCTTATCCCCCCAGGCCATTTCCATTCTTCCTAAGTACCAAACAGCAGGAGGCCTATAGAATCTAGGTGTGGGGTTAACTAAATGAAAAGAGGAGAAGGGTTTAGGGAAGAATTCTAAAGAAACAAGCCTCATGACTATCTTCTAGTATTAGAGACTAAATCTATTAAGTCATTCTGTGCGGACATAATCAAGTCCTTTTAAAATATTATGTAAGTAATCAGCCTTCCTAAGTGTTCATTATGAGGCCTTGGAGAAAATACCAGAAGAGACTATTGATAGAAACTGTCCAGTCTTGTTGGTTGACTCAAATAATATCTTTGAAATCTGAAAGAAGCTACAGATCAATGGGTGATACTACTCTCTCAGGTGGGAGAGAGAGAAATAGCACACAGGTGCCTGACGCTTTATATATACTGTATGTATCACTTCGAAGAGATCTGTAGTCTTCTGCCTTTTCTTTTTAATTGAGATAGAATTCACATACCATAGTAATCACCCTTTTAAATAATTCACAGTTTTTAGTATATTCACATGTTGTACAACCATCACCACCATCTAATTCCAGAACATTTTTTATCATCCTGGAAAGAAATCCTGTACGCATTAAACATTAAATCGTCACTCCCTACTCTCCAACCCACTAGCCCCTGGCAACCACTAATCCTTCAACCAAAATTTGGGTTTGCCTGTTCTGGGTATTTCATATAATTGGAATCATATGATCCATAGCCTCGTATCCATGCTTCTTTCAACATGCTTCTTTCCCTTAGCATAATGTTTTCAGGGTCCACCCATGTTGTGGCCTGTAGCAGTGTTTCATTCCATTATATGACCAAATAATAAATATTCCATCGTATGGATATACTACATTTTATCCATTCATCGGTTGATGGACATGTGGATTGTTTCTACTTTTTGGCTAGTAGGAATAATGCAGCTCTGAACATTCATGTACAAGTGTTGATGTGGGGATATGTATTCATTTCTTTTGTGTATATACCTAGGAATGGAATTGCTGGGTCATATGATAACCCTGTTTTGACTAATAGTATGCCATAGTTTGTTTTACAGGCTCAGCTCCTATCATTAGCTTTTAAGGCTTCTCCAGTCCTTTTTACCCATTCAGCAGAAGAATAGAATCTGGCAAATCTAAAAGGAAAGCCGTGGACAGAGAGAATGCCAGCCCATTCATTTCTCTCTGTGATTATCTGTCACTGCTTCTATTTTGGAAGGATAGTTCCAGTGTTCCTCTTGTTCCTTTTTAAAAGATTTTATTTACTTATTTGTCAGAGAGAGGACTGAAGCATGGAGAGCAGCAGGCAGAACAGGCAGAGGAAGAAGCAGGCTCCCCACTGAGCAAGGAGCCTGATGTGGGGCTCCATCCCAGGGACCTGAGCCAAAGGCAGACACTTAACCGACTAAGCCACCCAGGTGTCCCTGTTCCTCTCATTCTTAAAGAGTCAAGAATTCATCTGATTCAGTGAGATAGTAAGCCTTACCTTTTGGAAACAAAGTCCACAAAATAGCTTTTAGTGCTTTGCATTCAACTGAGACTACTTTTTAAACTGTTGAGTAAATTTAGCTATATGTATAGACATAAACATTTTTTTGTAATTCCTTTTTAACAGATCTTCAGGATTTATTCCACAAGACTGGCCAGGACATGGATGGGAAGCTGACCTACCAGGAAATCAGGAACTCCTTAGGTTCTCCTGTGCCAGAACTAGAGACTTTGAGAGCATTTGATTCTGATGACGATGGAAGATACTCTTTCCTGGAGCTAAGGGTAGCTTTAGGTGTCTAGCCTCATCAGGCATATTTTAGAAATGGGTATATACCCAGGACTACCTAACATCTACTCACCTAACACAAACAACCCTTTTACTTACCCATCGATCCTCCAGTCCTCCAGACTACTGTAGCAGACACATTGCCACCTTTTAACTTGTTTGAAAAGCTATAAAGAAAAGTTATTTTTTTAAAAAAGGCCATTTTACCTATATGATATTCAGAAATCTATTATTTCCTAATGCCAATAAGATCTTAATTTCAAAATTGCCAGGAAAAAAAAAAGTCAGGCCCTCTTTTTCTTTTCTCTTTCCTTTTTAAATTTTTTTTTTAGGGAAGGAGACCTTCTCTTTTAAAACTGGAAAATGTGTATATAGAGAGACTAAGCCACCTTTTATATTTCACTTAAATTTGCCTTAAATTAGCTGCACTTTATACAGACTCAGAAAATGTCTTCTTTTAAAAGCTAGACCTTTTCTGTTTGTAAATATTTAAAATGAAAGAAAGAATTGTGCATATTTTGTGGGACGTCAGAAGAATGGCTTGAAACAGGCTGTGAACAAATGACTTGTTAATTAAAAATCACTAATGTGGTAACAGCTAAAACTATGTCCATGTCTCCTTAAGGTACCTCCTTCAGGTGCTGCTGTGGGGTTTGGCCTGGAAGCTGGAGGACCAGATATGGGGAGGTGACCCTGTCAGGACTGTGCTGCCTCCAGGCTCAGGAAAGTAAGAGTCTGGCTCTTTGTTGCTGTACCCTCAGCTGATCCCAACCTGTGAACCAGACAAGTCTTATTGGGGGTTTTTCTCACTTTTAATCCTATTTCAGGGTTTATGAGCATAAACAGTTCTGCAGTGGGGAGCTGCATTTTCCCCACTGAGTGAGCTACGTTGTCTTCCCCCACCCACCCACTCAACCCTCTCTCAGCTGTAAGCTGGCTGCCGCCTCAGGCCCAGCCTCCAATTCTGAATGGCAGGTCTGTGCTCCTCCGCTCACTGTCTCCACCTGGCTACCCAGGTGGGGCTTTAGGGGATAGCTTTGCCCCTCATTGTAACCCCGGAAACCCCTTGACATTTCGCCTGGAGGCTTACCAAGAAGAACTTCGTATGTTCTTCTGTGGGCTCTGCTGTGAAATGCAGCACATGAAATCAGGTCAGGTTCCCTTACAGTTGTCAGCTCAAGGAGCTAGAGGCATTCTGTCCAGAGGATGCTGAACAGTATCAAGCAGGGGGCATCACATGATGGTAGCAAGTTTTTTCAAATCTCATAACAAGCATGTGCAATACTCTTCCCTTTGAATGCTTCCATGGGTCTGGTACAAAAGGTCCCCAGACTGGAAGGAACCACATCTCCGTGTCACCTGTGTGTGTGTGTGTGTGTGTGTGTGCTGTGCTGTTCTTAGAAACAGGCCTTGGGCAACACAAAAGGAAGAATTTTGTGGAACTTAACTGTTCTGTAGACCAAGTCAGGGAGAAACTAGAGCTTTCATGGCACAGACTTCTTTAGTAGAGCTCGTTTCCATTTTAACTTCATCCAAGTTGCCCTGTTACCCAGGGATGCCATTGAGCACCTTCAAACATTTAAGGGCTGGTTTTTTCTTTATGTGGTGTTCAGTTTAATGTTGACTTTGATTTTTTTTTTCTGAAAGGATGAACATTTAGTTAAAGCAAGATGAAGTCTTTTCCCATGAATGTGTCTGCTTACCTCACTATGGCTTGTGTTTCTCTCTTTAAAAAAAAAAAAAAAAATTTTTTTTTTTTTTTTTTTTCCTATTGAGCTCTTTCTCTTTCTTAGAAAGGTTAAAATATAGCATAAAATTAGCCTGGCACTTTAGGCAACTTGAAGACAACTCTTTTTCTTCTGGCTGCCTTCCATGAACACCCCCTCCCCTTTTAAATATATATACCCTTACAGATTTTGTAACAACCAAATAAAATTCTAGCAATAAATTGAATTATACTGCTATATTTGTATATACTGTACCATAAATAGTATGTCTGTACCTGGAAGGTATTTTTTTGAGAACTGATTTATATGAAATATACTTGAGGGTAATGTAGCTTGTCCATTTTAGTTTCAAATTCTTATTCATGGGCAGATACTCTGAGGACCCCTTAACTCTTTGTGGTCTGTACTTTTCTTTTGTATCAGATAGTTCCACCTGGAGAATTCAGTTTTGTTCTTCAGTTTCTCAGCTGTTTGCCCCCACCTCGAGCTCATCTGGCTCGCATGGTCCTGAAGCCCGCTGGACTTCCTGTCGCCTTTGGCAGAGGTGTTCCGGCCACACTCTCAGACTGTGAATATCCTTGCCGTGCCACTGCCCTAGCTTCCAGGCAGAACGAGGGCATCTGGAACTCTTGTCCCAGGTTGAGGAGATTCATTGGCTTAAAGAGTTTGACGAACCTATTCTTCAGTGACAATTTGGGAGTTTTCTTTGGAAGTTGTCTTAACTTCCCTAACCTGTGACTTGAGCTGTACTCAAGCCTCTTTGCCTCACGTCTCAGCTCTGAGAGGAAGATTGGATTTTGGTGTTTGTTTTAAATACTTTCACCTTTTCACCGTGGCAGCTCCTCCTGCTGCTTTCCTTAGTGACCCAAAGCATGGCTTCTCGGTCCTTTTTTTTTTTTTTTTTTTTTTTTTGCCTGTACTCTCTGGGATAATGTTTACTTCGAGAGCCTCCCTAGAAATCAGAGGACCAAAAAGGTCTTCTAGGAAGAGAAGAGTCAAAGGAGTAGAGAACCTGACTTAGGGGGAAAAGGTAGCATCCTCTTAAGGGCACCAGACCCGGCACTTAGGACAGGACACCCTACACCTGCGGCCATTTCCTCATTTTAAGTTGCTTTGCTGGATGGAACTCCGATGCTCCCACCTGCCACTGCTGGTCTTGCCGGTCACAGTTGAAGACTTTGACTGTGATGGGCTCATACTCATAATGGGCTGCTGTTGAGTTGTTTTTAGTGACAGCTTTTGTTTGCTACACACCTCATTGGCTTACTTACCAACACCAGCTAGATGTGGTCCCTTCTTTCGTATCCAAACCAGAACACATTTGGGTATTCCTGAGACTTATATAGAGTGTGTATTGTTTGTTATACGAACCTAACCTACCTTTGTTGTTTTCTCATATTAAGAAATGTAAATCTACTTTGCTTTAGCGGAGCTATTTTGGTAATGTCTGAGCAATTTTGCTTCTTTGTGGAGAGTGAATTCAAGGTGTCTGTGACTTGAGCTTTGCTTATTTCATATCAGTAATACAGCTATTTTAATTTATCTAAATAAAACATTTCCTTTTTCTCCCACTGTGTCTGTGACTAATGGTTCCCCCTCCCCCGCCATACCTTCGATTACTAAGAAAACAAGAATCTACTTTGATCCCTATTTTTATAGACTCTCCTTTTTAAAGCAAGAACTAACAGATGGTGAAGAATCTGCCTTAAGAACTGCAGCATCTAGGGGCGCATGGATGGCTCAGTTGGTTAAGCCTCTGCCTTCAAGTCAGATCATGATTCCAGGGGCCTGGGATCAAGTCCCACATCAGGCTTCTTGCTCAGCAGCAAGCCCGCTTCCCCTATGCTGCTTCCTCCCTCTTTCTCTGGCAAATAAAATCTTTAAAAAAAAAAAAAAAACTGCAGCATCTAGCCTGAAGAAGAGAAGGCTGCTGCTTGGGCATCTTCGGGGTTGGAGGGGGTGGGTTAAGCGGGGAGGGAGTCCCTTCCTCTCTCTGTATCAGCCAAGCTCCACTTGGGTCTTCATTGGTGTTTGTGTTTTGGGTCTTTTTTTTTTGTTTGGTTGGCTGGTTGAGGGTTTGTTGGTTTTTTGTTTTGTTTTGTTTGCTTCTTGGAGGTATTTTGTTTGTTTTTTAAGATTCAGTAGAAGAGAGTGTTGACAAGGAATGTTCCGTTGCCTTCTTATACCGGGTGGGGGCGGGTGTGTGAAACCCATTCCAAGAGAATGGTCATATAGGGGCTGGGGCTTTTTCACACACAGAAAAAAGAATAAGAAAAATTAACTCTACAAGTTTGCTGGTGTTCTAGGATCATACACACATAAGCAAACATACCCGGTCAGGGTGGCATTTCCTTTCAAGGAAGACAACATAAAGCTTAACTCATTTACAAATATGGTCAGATGACTTCCTCATTCCCAAAGTGAAGGGGAAAATTTATCTCCTAGGGATGGAGCTGGGATCTTTTTTTTTTTAAGGTTTTATTTAATATTTGAGAGAGAGAGCACAAGTAGGGGGAGCAGCAGAGGGAGAGGAAGGAGGAGGCTTCCCACTGAGCAGGGAGCCTGATAAGGGGTCTCCAGCCCAGGACCCTGGGATAATGACCTGAGCTGAAGGGAAACACTTAACCAATTGAGCCACCCAGGCGCCCCTGGGCTTGCTTATCTTTAAAGTGGGACCAAATAACCAGTATTCTCTTTGTCTCTCCTTTTAGGATTGTTTCCAAAATGCACAAAAATATCTCCATATAGTCTGGATGTTAACTTTTGGAAGGTCCATGGATCCCTTTGAGAAAGATTTAAAAAAAAATACATTTTGTGTGTAATTTTGAAGGGTTCAATAACCAGCCCTCCCCCTAAGCCAATCCATGGTCCAAGTTCATTATACCCTGCAGATGTGCATGTGCACACACACAAACACAATCATTTGCCACGTGTTTTCTAACCGGACTTTTCATCAGGAAGGGACACTATGGTGTATGCTGAGAAGACCAAGAACTTGATGCCAGGCAGATGTGAATTTGAGACCTAACTCTGCAACATGAAAACAGTATGCCCTTGGAAACTCTTTTATACGTGGAGGATTGTGAGGTCCATTTGGCAGTTTTCTTGTATTAGACATGTGGAGACAACCGTAAAAGAACTCAGTACATCATCAATATTAATAAAGAATGTGATTCAGCCAGCAATGCAGCATGGCTCCTGGATGTCACGGTGACTTGTTTTACATGTGACACGGCCACTGTGAATTGCCATCGCTCATGCACCCCCAGCAGCTCGCTCTCTGGTGACAGCTGTGCTTAATGTCCCACAGAACAGCAATACCACTGGATACCTGGCCCACAGTCTGGCATACATTTTTGGTCTTAAATACTGAACAGAGGGATGGTGAACTCATGTGTACTGATTGGTGTCTCACCCCACATCCAACCCTCCAGTTCCCATTTACGACCTTCAGCTGTTTTGCAAAGTGCCCCCATCAAACAGGGGAAGGACATTGCCCTTCTAACGACAAATGAGACACAAGGGAACCTTGGGCTTTTTTCAGTCTTTCATAATGTGACATCCAGATGGGCTCTGGCCTCTGTGTCAATCCCACCTCCCTGGGATTAGCTGTATTTTCCTGCCCTGCCCCCGGTCCCTCCAGCTCCCACCCTGGAGAGGAGGCTATAATTCTGAAGCGAGAGGCTTGGTACTGAAGCAGTGGTCTCCATGGGCCATAGTGGGGAGGGAATGGAAGTGGACATTCCTTTCAGGACAGGTGTCCAAAGGGTAGGAGACTGAGTGGTTCAGCATTGGGGGCAGGTTGCACAGGGAAGGAGCAAAGGGTACCTCCTGAAAGATGGGAATCGGAACTGGGTCACTGGTGTGGGATGGCAGCATGGGGGAAGGTAGGGGCTGCAGCGGAGGTTGTAGCAGGGTGGGGACCTCCGGCTTGGGACTGCTGTCTTGGGCAGCAGAGCTCCTGCTCTCGGGGATGTCCAGCTCCCACAGAGGATCTGCATTCTGGACCTCAGTCTCGGTCTTGGTGACAGTAGGGGGAGGGCCTGTGTTAATGGCTGTGTTCATGCCATAATGTCGACGCTTGTTGATCCAGTACAACAGCGGGCTGTAGGTGAATGTGGCAGCTCTCATCACCTCCACCCACTCCTGGGCGCGCTCTTCCCGCCGCAAGTTCTTCCTCCAGTGCAGAAAGAGAATGCAGCCACCGGTTACGACAGAACACAGCCCCAGGAAGCCGAAGTACAGTGAGACCCACACTAAGGCAAGAAAGAAAAAGAGGCAAGTGGGCTGATAACTCTAACTTGGAACCTGAGCTATTTCTTATGCCTCTCCCTAACCCAGTCATCAGTTATCCCATCCACTCAACCACTGTCTCCATTCCTCCCTTCCCTCCTCATTGGCTTGTCTCATCATTCTCTTATTCGGTCAGTGCTATGATTTCAGGCCACTGCTAGCCCTTTACAGATCAAGAAAGCTAGGTCTGGAGGGGGCATGACCTGCCCAGACTTGGTCAAGCCTCTTGTTCCCAACCCTGGACCCATCCAATCCATCCGATGTAGAAGACTTATTAAATAAAGGCAAAGCCCATCAAGGAAGTAAGTCTAGAGGTAAGTCTAGAGTAAGTCTAGACACCAGTGTCCCATCCCATTCCACCATACCCCTTACCCATTCAACTGTGATGTTTCTAGGGTATTCATCGTACCCTGCCCCCGCCCCCGGTTCAGTAGAGAAACATAATCTCTGCCCTCAATCTGTAGTTTTCTAGAGGAAAGTATATCTTAACTGCTTAGCACTCCTCCATACGGGCTACCCCCCCCCCCCCATCCATGTAAAAGCTCTTCCCTGAGTGTCTGCCCCTTGCTAAGGGCACAAGGCAAGAGGCGGGGACTAGAAGGGCATTTACCACCAGGGAGGCTCAGGTCCTTCTGCTGGGAATCCATAAGGTCAAGCCTTGGTACCCAGCTGATAGCTCTGGGGAGAGGGAGCTCACCTACCCATCTGCCCTGCCAATAGAAGGCCCTGGAATACTTAGTCCCATTGTTCCCTAAAGGTGAGGTCTCTGGATTCTGAGCAGTAAACATTCTAGGGGCAGGGCTTGTGAAGTCTTGGGTTAATGGAAGCAAGGGACTCTATCCAATGATGTCTCATAGGCCTAGTGTGTCTCTACTGCTGGGGAATGACCCACCCACTGAACGGTCTGCCCTCCACCTCTTATGATGAGCCCACAGAGAAGCCCCCAGGAAAGAGCCCCCAGGTGTTTCAGGGGTCTATCCATGTTTCTGGGCTTCAAGAAACAGTTGATGGTTACCTGTCGCCAGTGGAGGAGTGGGGCAGGGAGCACACACAGCTTTGGGCAGCCTTGCCTTCAAAACCTTTTTTTTTTTTTTTTTTTAAGATTTTATTTGAGAGCACAAACGGGGAGTGGCAGGCAGAGGGAGAAACAGCCTCCCCATTGAGCCAGGAGCCTGATGCGGGGCTCTATCCCAGGCCCCTGAGATCATGACCTGAGCCAAAGGCAGATGCTTAACCAACTGAGCCACCCAGGCGCCCTGCCTTCAAGACTTCTATGACCAAGTTGCAGGAGAAAACCTGCTCAAGGATACTAAGTGATCAGTGCCTCCATCCTTGGCTCTTACAATCTCTCTTTTGTTTAGTTACCTTCCTTCAGCAAGTGTTTCCTGGGCATCAGGCCCTGTAGGAACTCCCCACCATCCAGCCCTACATCTCTTTCCAGCCTCACCATCCTCCCTATCCTTCACACACCTTGCCTTCTGACCAGACCAGACTCTTGAAAACAGACTCGGCCTCTTCACATCTCTGGAGTTCTGCCCGCGCTGCTCCTCCACCCAGGAGTGCCTCCCCACTTCCCCCGGACTGAATACCTACTTATCCTTCAAGGCCCAGCTCAGTCCCCCAACTCTGTCACAGTCATTTCTGTTGGCTTCCCTGAATCCCATCCTCTCCAGTTCCAAGGGCAGTTCCTGTCAGATGCTTGAGCCCTGGAGGTAGAGGTCCCCCACCCGGGAGTCAGCAGGGCAAGGACTCACCCAAGAGTTGGAGACTTGCCACGCCTCCCGGGGCAGCTCAGTTAGAAAGCCTTGCCTTAGTGAAGCCCAAGTCCCCCTCCCTGAGGTTGCACCCCTGGGCCTAGGCCAGCGAGTGGGACCACTTAATTACTTCACCCTTTCTAGTCGCCCAGCATGGGCCTCGGGGCACTATTCAGCTCTGATTTCCCTCCAGGTTCCGCTTAAGCTCAGCTCTCTTAGCTCACTGGCTCCTGCTTTTCAGTCTCTTTGCTGATCTCTCTTTTCCCTGATTTCTAAATGCCAGCATGCCCCAGGACTGGGTCCTCTGCCCTCTGTCTCATTCCTTCTGTCAGTGATCACCTCCAGACTCATGGCTTTAAATATTACACAAGTACTGACAACTCACACTATCTCCAGCCCAAACGGCTCCTCCAGACTTTGGACTCCTTCACCTAACAGCCTGGCTGACAGGCCTACCATTAAGGGGATTAAGTCTATTAAGTTATCTCGAAGGAACACACCCCAAACCAAACTCCAGATCAGCCATCCTCCAAAACCTATCTCAGCCTTCTCCTGTCTGTAAATGGCAACTCTGTCCTTCCAGTTGTTCAGGCCAAAAGCCTGTAAGTCACCCTTGACTCCTTTCAGTTCCTCATAGCCACATTCACTCCGTTCCACAATCATTAGGTCTTACCTTCAACACACATCCGGAACGTGACCCCTTTCCCATCACTATCACTGCATTCTACCCACCACCCTCCACCACTTGGAGTACTGGTCTCCCCGTTGGGTGACTAGCCATCCCACTTTGCCTGAAACTGAGGAGGTTTCCAGGACATAGGATTTTCAACGCCAAAACCAGGGAAGTCAGGTAAACTAGGACAAATTGGTCACCTTTGGGAGAGCTTCCATCCTTGCCCCCGCCTCCCTCCACGTTCTGTATTTTGCCAGCAGCCAGAATGATCCTTTACAAAAGTAAATTTAAAAAATAAAAGTAGAGCATGTTACTTCTCTGCTCAAAGCCTACAGTGACTTTCCATTTTACTTAGAAAAAAAACCAAAGTCCTTAACCAAGGTCTACAGGGCCTAGAGTGCTCTAACTGCCCCTCCCCATACCTCTTCACGTAAGAACCTCCTTGCTATCCCACAAGCAGGACAAGTACGCTCCTGCATCAAGGCCTGTGCACTTGCTCTGTCCTCAGTCTGGAAGGCCCTTCTCCCAGATAGCCAGACAGATGATTCCCTCATTTCCATCTGCATTCTGCTCAAGCATCCCCTTATCTCTCTCTCTCTCTCACTCTTAACCTGCTTTGTTTTCCTGCATAGCTTATATCATCACCTAACCTTACAATTGACCCTGGAACAAGATGGGGATTAGGACTATGATCCCCGCACAGTTGAAAATCCATGTGCAACTTTTGACTCCCCCAAATTTAACTAATAGCCTACTTTTGACCAGAAACCTTACCAATAACACAAGCTGTTGATTAACACCTATTTTGTATGTGTATTATATAATATACTGTACTTTTTTTTTAGATTTATTTTGAGAGAGCCCATGCACACAAGCGGGGGGAGGGGCAGAGGGCAAGAGACTCAGACTGCATGCTGAGCATGGGGTGGGGGGTGCACCTGAGATCATGGCCTGAGCCAAAATCAAGAGTTGGAGCTCAACCGACAGTTGCCCCCATATGTCATATTCTTACAATAGAATAAGTATTCTTACAAATGAAGTAAGCTAGAGAAAAGAAAAATGTTAAGGAAATCATAAGAGAAAACACATTTACAGTGTTGTAAAAAATCCACGTGTAAGTGGACCCCTGTGACTCAAACCGGTGCTGTTCAAGGGTCAGCTGTTTCGTTTTTTGTCTTTCATCCTTCTAGAATGTAAGATCCATAAATTAGTAGTAATCAAGGAAATAAATACCTAATCATAACTACTATGTCATAATGACTACGAAGAAAATAAAATGAGGTAATGGGATAAAGAATATAAAGGGACAGCATGGATCAAGAAAAGTTCCTTTGAGGTGCCAACCTATGAACTGAGCCATCAATGATGAGGCCACCACATGCAGATCCAAGCAGAGGGATCATCAGCCAGTGCAAGAGTCCTGAAGCAGGTCTAGGTCAGCACACTCGAAGGACTTACTAATCTCGAGTCCACCACACTACTACTAGCACAGGCCAGGGCCTAGGGCCAATCTCTATGAGTGCAGGCTGGACTGAGAAAAGTTGAAGGCACTCTGTTCCTGCCCGGGAGGAGTCCACCATTCATGAGGGGTTTCTACCAGGTAAGACCCAGACAGGAAGGACTTCCGAAAAGGCAAACTGATCATGCCATTGTAGTGGGCTTGCTCCAGGCCTGGCCCTGTCCTGGGAGAAAGTGAGATACAGAGATGTTGATGTCACTGTGTCTGACCCCAGGAACTCCCACTTGGTTCAAGAGGATGAAGAAGATGGTGGTATTGGGTCAACAGGGAAAAAAAGAGCATTACAAGGATCAAAAACAGCCCAAATCAATACTTGTTAGAGACAGACACAGGTGTCTCTTTGGAGAGGAGGTTTGGCTCTAGGTCAAGGCACAGGAAGACAAGTCTTTGGAGGCAGCTGGCATCTTGCAAAGAGTTCAGTCCTTGGGTAGAACTTGGGCAAGTCTCTTAATGACGCTCAGCCTCAGTTTCTGCACCTGTAAAAAAACAGAAAAGGTCTGCCTCACAGGATATGAAGCAGATGGTGTCCTACACAAAGAAACACCCAGGAAAGAGAAGCTGCTACTGTGATTATAGTTGAGGAAAGGGGCTTGGATGCTGAAGGACAGACAACTACTGCCGGCGAGCGCCAAGAGAATCTGCAAGGCAGCAGATCTGAGCGGCTTTTCCGGAGGAGAGGGAGCGCGGAGGCTGCTGGATCCGAGCGGGAGGGCGTGGAGCCGGGCAGACTTGGGGCGGGGGGAAGGGAGGAGACAAGCGGTGGCACCCCGAGCCGCCCGCCGAGCGGGTGGCGGAGCCGCTAGCCCTGAGCCGCTAGCCCTGAGCCCCCGCCTCCCCGCCCCGGGGGGCCCGGAACCTTGCGAGCGCGGAACCTCGGTGCCGGAACAGGGGCGTGGCGGACCCGGAGCGCGATGGAGCAGGCGCGCTGGCCGCGGGCTGAGGCCGACGCGCCGGAGGAGGAGGAGGAGGAGGCGGGGGCGGCCATGGCTGCCGTGGCCGCGGCAGGTGGTGCAGGCCCGGCCGTGTTGCAGGTGGCTGGTCTGTACCGGGGCCTGTGCGCCGTGCGCACCCGCGCCCTAGGCCTGGGGCTCGTGTCCCCCGCGCAGCTGCGCGTGTTCCCGGTGCGTCGCGGCTCGGGCGGCCCCGCGGGGGGCGCCGACGGCAGCGGGGTCGGAGCCGAGCTCGAAGCCAACCCCTTCTACGACCGCTACCGAGACAAGATCCAGCAGCTGCGCAGGTGCGGACCCCGGCCGGCCAGTGGCGGGCGGGGAGGGGCGGCGCGCGACCCGCGTTTCTGGTGGACCCCACGCCTTCAGTGCTTAGAACAGCCTTGCGAAGCAGGCTCGGTTACTGTCCGCACTCTGTGGGTGATGTGTCTGTCTGTGGGCTCAGAGAAAAAGGATGACTTGCTAACATCACACAGCTAGTCCCAGAAATGAGAGTCTCCGCAAAGTCCTGGCTCTTCCCCGAGTTGTCAGTGCTCTAGTTCTCAAAACGCTGAGGTGGAGTCCTGTGTCAGCCTTAATGAGGTAGACGGTTCCAAGAAACCTGCCCTGATTATAGAAATGGGAACATAGAGCCTTCTAGAGAAGGGACTTGACTTGCTCAAGGTCACATATTGAGTCACTGAGGCCTGGCCTAGAGCTCGGGTTCCTAAGCTTCTAGCTACAGCCCTGAATACAAGGAAAGGAGGCTGGGGAGAGAGCAAGGCATCAAAGACTTATGGAGTCACAGATCATCCACTGAACCGTCTCATTGAGAGGGAGAAACAGAATCCGCAGCAAAGACCTGCCAGAGGTCACACAGCTCCTTGGGATTCATCTGATCTGGAATCCAGGGTTTCTAACACTACCCCTCAGCTTCCAGATGAAAGGACTTGGAGATCAAGAGGCTTGAGGTAGGTGCAAGGGGACCAAGAGACGGTCTTAAGAGTTAAAGTGGAAAGAGGTGAAGAAAATGAAAGGTGAAAATTAGAGTGGCTTTGAAGAGAATCTGGCAGGGTAGGCAAGCAGTTGTCTTAGAAAGGAAACCAAAAACTGCATACCGTAACTTCCTTGAGTTCTGTCTCATCTCTACTTCCATGGCCTGAACATACTTCTCCATCATCTTCTGGACTCTTGCAGTTATCGTCTAGCTAGTCTTCCCCTCTTCCACCCCGGTCCGTCTCACTGCTGCTGTGGTGACCTTCCTCCCTTTTTGAAAAAAACTGACAGAATAAAGGAATGAATATTTTTGCCTCTTTCCAGCAGCATTCAAATATACTCAAGGATTTCTCTTCTTTCTTTTTTTTAAAAGATTTTACTTATTTATTTGACAGAGATATAGAGATCACAAGTAGGCAGAGGGAGATGGGGAAGCAGGCTCCCCGCTGAGCAGAGTCTGATGTGGGGCTCGAGCCCAGGACCCTGAGATCATAACTTGAGCCGAAGGCAGAGACTCAACCCACT
The DNA here is from genome assembly GCF_010015895.1 of Lontra canadensis. Lineage (NCBI taxonomy): Eukaryota > Metazoa > Chordata > Mammalia > Carnivora > Mustelidae > Lontra > Lontra canadensis. The sequence continues at coordinate 12,725,787 of NW_022631054.1, read as the reverse complement.
GAGCCACCCAGACGCCCCAAGGATTTCTCTTCTTTAAAACCTTTCGTTGACCTACATTCCCCTCTGGCCTTTTCTCATTGATCCTTTTCACAGGCTACATCTTAGGAGAGTTGTCTACTTATACTTTGGATACTTCACAGTTCCCACTCATTCCCACTCATGAACCAACGAATGGCTGGTTTTATTCTCCTTCCCCACCAGATCATTCCCATCAATATTTTCACACACTGCTGTCTCAAAGAGTGAGCATCCCAAAGCACCCTCAGTGACTCTAGATAATGTCCATATTCCTCAGTGTTCTATACAAGGTTTTCATGCTGTAGCATCTGTCAGTCTCTCTACATTCACTAAAACCTGGGCCCTTGGAGCACCAGCCACAAGTTTGGTGTGAGCCAATAAAAGGACAAGGCTATATGCCCTCTTCACCCCTTCATCCCAGTATCTGGATTTTTGCATCACACTTTGCATTGGTGAGTTGGGAATATTTGATCTAGCTGCAGGCCCACTTTATCTAGAGTGTGGACAAATTGGAGGGTGTCCAAAGAGCAGGTTTACAGTGAGGAAATACTCACAAATCACATGTATGAAGAAGGGCCAAAAGAACTAAGGAAATTTAACTTACAGAAAACTTTCAGGGGTGTCATAATAGCAATTTCCAAGTACTCAGATAAAAGGGATTAGACATTTTTTCTTATTCTTGAGTGTGAAAGATATAGATGAATAGATTTAAGCTCAGAACATTTTAATAATAAAAGATGTCCAAGGTGGGAATGCATAGACTCCAGTGCCTAGGCCACCCCTCACTCTCTATCCACTCACCATGGCAGCCCAGGTTTGACTGTGGATGCTTGCAGCACTAACCCTGGTCCTGGCATTTGCAGCCACAGCAGGTGCCACACCCCACAGGACAGGACCCCTGGAATGACTGCACTGAGTTGCTGGCCTGCTGTGGAGGGAAGGAAGAAGATCTGCCCATGTAATGGCATGAAGGACATAGTGTTTAATGTCACTTCTGGAACTGATTTTTATGAAAGAGGGGCCCCATACAATGCCTTGACCAGGAATCACTCCACCAGAAAAGTGATCAGGATGTTCTTGGATCCTACAGACTGCACCTATGACACTACAGGTCTCATGGCCCAGGAGCTGTAATCCCTGTATGATGTCTTCACCAAAGTGTCAAATATCACATCCACATCGTTGACTACACAGCCTAAAGAATTCTTTTTTTCTTTTTTAAGATTTTATTTATTCATCCGACAGACAGAGTTCACAAGTAGGCAGAGAGGCAGGCAGAGAGAGAGGAAGGGAAGCAGGCTCCCCGCTGAGCAGAGAGCCCGATGCGGGGCTCGATCCCAGGACCCTGAGATCATGACCTGAGCCGAAGGCGGAGGCTTTAACCCTCTGAGCCACCCAGGCGCCCCAGCCTGAAGAATTCTTAACAAGGATGGCAGCCCCGACCTGGACTTGGGCCGGAAGACCAGCTTCGTTTTGACATAAAGGACCAGTTCTAATGTTTCATCTGCAAGAGCCAGTTCTTTGGAGAGAGAGTCAGGGAGAAACTCAGGTGCTAAATCTTTTCCTACAAAATGCCTCTAAATTACCTGCATCTAAATAAACAGATGTTTAACCTTTGCATGGGCTGAAGAAGATGTCCAGAGCTAGATGTGTTCATGTAAAAGCTTGACACCGGCTAGGCTACTGGATTTCTGCCTGAGTAGGATGACCAAGCGAGATGATTTCAGAGTCCCCTTCCCGTCTTGAGGATTTGAATTCCAAGTACCCAGAGTATTAGTACCTGAGGGACCAAGGTTTACATCTTCTAAGAAGTAACCTGCAGGAGAAGAATGTTATGCAGGCCCCTTGAAGGTTAACAATAATTAAATAACTGGATTTATTTTTCCACTTTCTTGATTTATAGGCAAATCCTTCAGCCTTTGAATGCTTGTGTCCTCTCTCTCTCTGGAAGTGCAACATGATACTTAGTTATTTCTAAATTCAAAAAGTCCCAAACGTTTTCACTTTTGGTTTACCTTTAATCAGGTCTGACCCAGCTGCTTTTGAATCCCGACTGGAAAAGCGCGTTGAGTTTCGGAAGCAGCCAGTGGGGCACTCCAGGCAAGGTGACTTTATCAAATGTGTAGAACAGAAGGTAAGACCTGCTCCTCTTTGTGGTATTGGCTCCCCAGTGTGCTACACCCCCATCCCCAACCCTATGCTGGGAGTGGGCTCACTGATGGGTCAGCTGGATGAGCTGAATGTAGCCTCTCTCTACACAGCTCAGTCTCCAACCATAAATGGTATCCTCCTCTTTCTGGCAAAGTACTGTGGTCATGGTAGAGGTACAGAGGGATGAAAATGACAGTCCATGCTCCTGGCGGGTGTGGTAGAATGGTTAAGGCAAAGCACACATGGCAAGGGGACTCTGGAGCTCCAGACAAAAAAGTGCCTAATAGCTACTCGCCCTAAACAAGAATCAAAGCCGGGAGGGAGCATGTTGAAATTTAATACAGTGCTTTTCAAACGAAGTGATCTGCAGTAAGAAACCTATTTTATACTGCAGTTCAGCATATACATGTGTGTGATTATAACTAAAGCAGAGCTATTACAAAGCAATGCTTATTTTTATTACATGCAGTGCACTTCTTTTTCTTTTAAAAACTTTGGCCACAATCCAGGAAATTGATTTCACAACCTGAGATTTGAAAAATACTAACCTAGGGTGGTACACAGAACAAATTGGGAGTTGGAAAGGCTGAAACCAGGAAGGATATGCAATAATCCAGGTGTGAGCTGTTTGGGCCTGAAATAACATACAGTGGAAAATTGGGATTCTGCATTGTGTTTTAGAATGAAAGATGTTTATTTAATTTGGACAGTAACTTTTTTGCCTTGAGTATTCTAAATTTTAAGAGAGTCCACTTAGTCTTTTAATTACTGGTTGAGTTCATGAGAACAAAAGCAAGTCACTGGGTTAATCATTATAAGGTTGGGGAGCAAATCCAACCTCCTATCACAAACATAGTTTACAACCTTATGTGAACAAACAAGTCTCTATTACAGATATTTTAAGAAACGTAATTTCCTATGGTAAACACAGTGCCAAGGTTACAAATCAGTAGCTCTTGGAATATTACTGTATTATAGACTTTGAATATGACATGGGAAAGCTCTTTGCCCTCTTTTGTAAACAGGCATAGAAATTCACTTTCATGATGATAAGATGCAAACGTAAGTCAAGATTTACCTTAAAGTATGGCAACTCTTGGGTAAATAATGACTTACTGTCTTTCTTATTTAGCTAGATAAAGGGGGCTAATGACTCCACTCACAAAGCCTTTTCTTTGCTCTGAGTCATTGGCTCCCTAACACATGAGACCCAGCATTCCCCGCAACCTGACACAGGGCTTGATGCCAGGACCACAAGATAATGACCTGAGCCAAAGTCAGATACTTAACGAACTGAGCCATCCAGGCACCTCAAAAACTTTTTTTTAAAGATTTATTTATTTATTTGAGAGAGTGTGTGCCTGAGTGTGCAAGAGAGTGTGCATGATTGAGCACAGGTAAGAATGGAGGGAAGGGCAGAGAGAGAGAATCTTTAAGCAGACTCCCTGCTGAGCATGGAGCCCTGATGTAGGGCTCATGCTTGGCTCGATCTCACGACCCATAGGTCATGACCTGAGCTGAAACCAAGAGTCAGATGCTTAACCAACTGAGCCACCCAGAGGTCCCAAGGAAAGAACTTTTAAATAAAATACTTATTTGGTAGATGATATGAAATTTCTACAATGAATGAGTAATATAAATGAAATTTTTATGAGTGAACTTTAGTATATAAATTCTTGAGCACAATTATGCTGTGAAACCTAATGCAGTCATCAGAGGCTCTTACCTGTATGTGAAATCACCATGAATACGTAAGCAGCAAATGCTGACTGGTATAGGGGTATTGTGTTACTACTTTTCAAAACTCCCAAACTGTGAGTGGTGTTATCAGTGATCCTCATGAGATTTCACACTATGCAACCTTTTAGGTTATATAGTAGTTGTGTTTGTAAAAAACTCGGGTGTTTATTAAAGCCATGTTAAAAAAGAAAAAGGAAAAGCAAAACAGAGGTTAGAGTCTAGACCCAGGTAATTATAAAAAGGTTTTTCACTTATGAGGACATCTGACTAGACACTGAAAAGTGCAGAGTGAGGGAAAATTCTTCACTATGTGGAATTCCTTTATAAGATTGCAGCTCCTGGCACTGCTTACCCGCTCACAAATACAAATGTCCTCATCCAGTGAACTATTGTGATAACAGAAAAGTTGTCCACACGGATTTCCAAAGCATCTACATGGAAGTAGTTAAGTACCCATTTAAATGTTTTATTAAGGGACCCTGGGTAGTTAGTTGGTTAAAGCATCTGAAACACTTTTGGCTCAGGTCATGATCCCAGAGTCCCAGGATTGAGCCCCCAGTCAGGCTTCCTGCTCAGTGGGCAGTCTGCTTCTCCCTCTCCCTCTGGCACTCCCCCTGCATATGCGCTCTCTAATAAGTAAATAAAATTTTAAAAAAGATAAATGCTTTATTAAGTGTTCTTAGGGCTTTCGGCACATACCTTCAACTATAATTTTAATTACCATATTTCATTGGTTCTAAAACCCACTTTTTTTTTTTTTGCATTTTAACATTTCCAGAATTATCTTAAAATTGAGGTGATATGACAGTATTGTGCTATTATTTAGTTGGCATCATTTTCTGATAGATAAAATAATGGTTTCTCTTAAGTAATGTCTTAATTTAAAATAAAATGCAATAAGCTTATACTTGGAGCTTAAATTTGTTATTTCTGAAAGTACAAATGGAAATAAAGAATGGATTGGAGGGACACTGTGGGAAAAGAATATACCGGGTTTGGTGATTAAACACTTCTCCAATGAAGACATACAAATGGCTATCAGACACATGAAAAAATGTTCATCATCACTAGCCATCAGGGAGATTCAAATTGAAACCACATTGAGATACCACCTTACACCAGTTAGAATGGCCAAAATTAGCAAGACAGGAAACAACATGTTTTGGAGAGGATGTGGAGAAAGGGGAACCCTCTTACACTGTTGGTGGGAATGCAAGTTGGTGCAGCCACTTTGGAAAACAGTGTGGAGATTCCTCAAGAAATTAAAAATAGAGCTTCCCTATGACCCTGCAATTGCACTACTGGGTATTTACCCCAAAGATACAGATGGAGTGAAAAGAAGGGCCATCTGTACCCCAATGTTTATAGCAGCAATGGCCACGGTCGCCAAACTGTGGAAAGAACCAAGATGCCCTTCAACGGACGAATGGATAAGGAAGATGTGGTCCATATACACTATGGAGTATTATGCCTCCATCAGAAAGGATGAATACCCAACTTTTGTAGCAACATGGACAGGACTGGAAGAGATTATGCTGAGTGAAATAAGTCAAGCAGAGAGAGTCAATTATCATATGGTTTCACTTATTTGTGGAGCATAACAAATAGCATGGAGGACAAGGGGAGATAGAGAGGAGAAGGGAGTTGAGGGAAATTGGAAGGGGAGATGAACCATGAGAGACTATGGACTCTGAAAAACAATCTGAGGGTTTTGAAGGGGTGGGGGGTGGGAGGTTGGGGAAACCAGGTGGTGGGTATTGGAGAGGGCACGGATTGCATGGAACACTGGGTGTGGTGCAAAAACAATGAATACTGTTACGCTGGAAAGAAATTAAAAAAAAAAAAAAAGGAGAAGGCAGCTGTGCAAATGGAGGGTTCCTTTTGTTTTGTTTTCACAGTGCAACTGAAGGTGAGTGGTATGAAAAGCAAATCAATTCTCTTTTTCTGGAAAGTTTATGAGTGAAGGACAGACTACATTAGGATGCTGCCACTATATAGGGGTATGACCAAAAAGACAATGGTATATCCAACAGATTTTTCTACACCAGACTTTTGCCTAATTTGTTGGTACTGGTTCTGTGGGCTTCCTTCATTAAAGGTTTGGATTCCTTGAGGCACATAGTAACAAAAGACAAGATTTTATGCAGTGTTTCTCAGCCTCGGAATCCCAGGTGTAGATTGTACTCCTCCTGAAAGGCATGGGCTTGAACTGAAAAATTGAGCGAATGACTTAAAACAACACATCCCTGTTATCAGCAATCTCATAATAGGATTTCCTGGCCGTAGCCTTTATCAGAGATAGTGAACTAGGAGAAGAAATAATCACTAATTTAATAGAGGGATAATAAGAGTGAGTGCTGGAAAGACTAGTCTGGTAAGGATGCCTGCCATCAGAAGTGTGTCACAGATGAGAAACAGCCTTCGAAAATACAAATTTTCCATTGCTCACCTCCTTGTGGCTCGCTGTGGAGCAGATCAGAGAGCAGAGCACAGGAAACCCAAGCAGGCCTCATTCTGGGAAGGAATCCCTCATTATCCGTAGTGGCAGGTACAGAATGGACTCTATGTACTGGAACATGGTAGTTACTAACAAGTCTTTTCTCATCTCTCCATCTCAAAAGCTTAGTCATAGAAAAGCTGTCTCCAAACGATAACTCATAGAACAGTGTGTACAGTTACTATATAGAATGTAGAAAAGTGAGGTTTTAAGTGTCAGATTACTAAATGAGATATTGTGCACCTCACCCAGCATGATGGTCTTTTTTCTTATGAGTAAGGTGTACAGATAAATATCCTGTCTCATCATGTATTTCAGACAGACACCCTGGGGAAACATCCTGTGAGCAGAGGATTCACTAAGGGCAAGGTAGGTTTCTAAAGATCTAAATCTGAAGTCATATAGAATATATATAACAGGAGGCTGCAGATTTGAACATACTTACTGTGGTTCAGTGATTTTGTGATTTTTTTCCAACTGTGGAGATGAAAAATATTTCTATGACTTTTTATGTCCTTGATATAATTTCTGGCATAGTGTGGGTCCTGGGGTTGCTAGAGGAAATATGATGGAAATCCTAGTCATATGCTTTCTTTCTATAGGAAGTAATTTTTAAAAATCAAAATATGTTTACTCATTTAATTTGCAAATAAGGAGCCACCCCAGTAGAATAGCAGTTAAAGGTGACAACCAGATTTTCTCTTCTTACCAGCTGCAAAATGCTGCAGTGCTCATCAGTGAGGGTAAAGCATTTGGAAAGTACTTATATATACCCCCCAGGAATAGGACTGTGAAAACCTGCCTGGGCTTAAGGGTTCACTTCTCTGAGCATGCAGGTTTTATTATACACACTCTGTACTTACTGAAGATCGGCTCCACTGTCCCGATCTGTCGCTTCCCACAAGGCTTACAGGTAGCTAAACTGTTTTATTTTTTTAATTGTGGATGTTAATTGCCTTTTGTTTTCTCATTCAGACTCTCAGTTCAATCTTCAACATTGAGATGGTGAAAGACAAAACTGCAGAAGAAATAAGACAGGTAATGAATGAAAATGGGCTTGCATACTTCATGAAAATGTGTGCTCTCTAAGCCAAATCTGAAAGGAGAAAGGAGCATATATTTCTTGACCCCTCTTTCTAGCCAAAATGAAAGGTGGTCATAGAAAGCAAAAGTGATCAATTACGTGAAACAAAATGGCAGAAGAAAACTTAACCTTTCTTGATTTTACTCCTATATGTCTAATCAACTCATATTACCCCCTTCTCTTTCATTACCATTGCCCACATCTTTTTTTTAGGATTTTATTTATTATTTGACAGAGAGAGACACAGTGAGAGAGGGAACACAAGCAGGGGGAGTGGGAGAAGGAGAAGTGGGCTTCCTGCTGAGCAGGGAGCCTGATGCGGATCTTGATCCCAGGACCCTGGGATCATGACCTGAGCTGAAGGTAGACGCTTAATGAGTGAGCCACCAAGGTGCCCCCAAACCCGTTGCCCACATTTTATTTAAAATCGTCAGTACTGTGTTCAGAAACCTAATTAGGTTTCCCTGCTCTTATTCCTCCCTGCTTCTCCACCTCTCATAGCCTTGCCAGTTGAATGCTCTTAAAGTTCTGCTTTCATATGAAAAAGCATAGTGTATTCGTTAAGAACACAGACTCTAGGGGGCCTGGGTGGCTCAGTCAGTTGAGCACCTGCTGGTTCTCCCTCTCCCACTCCCCATGTTTGTGTCCTCTCTCTGTGTGAAATAAATAAATTAAATCTTTAACAAAAAAAAAAAAGAAAAAAGAAACCAAGACTCAGAGACTCAAGAGCCAAGCCACGAGTTTTAAGTCCTAGCTCTGCCACTTACTACGTTAATGACTTTGATAAGTTATAACCCTACCCCTAACCTGTCTGAGTCTTAGTTTCTCTCTGTAAAGTGGAGATAATAATACTAATAGTGGTATTAATAGTACTTATCTTGGGGCACCTGGGTGGCTCATTGGGTTAAGCCTCTGCCTTCAGCTCAGGTCATGATCTCAGGGTCCTGGGATCAAGCCCTACATCAGGCTCTTTGCTCAGCCCAACAGTTCTCTGCCTGCCTCTCTGCCTACTTGTGATCTCTCTCTCTCTGTCAAATAAATAAATAAAATCTTTAAAAAAATATAGTACTTATCTCATAATAGTTATGATAGTACTTACTTGTAGAGTTCTTTGGGGAATTAAATGAGTTCATATTTGTAAAGCACATAGAACAGTGCATGGCACAGAGTAAATGCTACATTTTTGTTTTTAAGTAAATGAATAAAAATAAATATTATGTCAGTGACCTGCTTGCAAATGTTCAGTGACTTCCTGTATTCCTTTGCTTGCCATTCAGAGTCCTTTGTTATTATAGGACCTTCTTCAGGGAGCTTTCTGGACACCTTCCTTCAGAGCACTTATGTCCTACCTGTTTGATTATTCCATACACCTTAATTTGCACTGCTGTTTACATTTTCATATCTGTGATCCTTTTCTCTCTAATTAGACTATTATAAGCTCTTTATTGGCTTTTCTTGTAATTCCATGAATTATTTTAGGTATATTGAGAAAATCAAAATAATAAAGCAGTAGACTGTATGCCAGGTACTAAGTGCTTCCTATGCGCTATTTCATTAAAGTCTCATAACTGTCTTGAAGTGCAGGTGCTATTATTTACAGTTTACAACCACGGAAACTATAATTTAAAGAGATTAAGTAGCTTAGGGTAGAGCTGGGACTCAAACCCATGTCTCTTTGACTCTGCATCCTATTCCCCTATGGAAAGTTGTGCCAATTGCCATGAGTTTCCTTTGGGTACTGTGTCATTTGTATCAGCGGAAGCATTTATTGAATATCTACTAAATACCAGGTTGTATGCCAGACATGGAAATAAATGAGAGAATCCCCTACTCTCAAAGAGTTTTAGCCCGTAGAAGGACAGAGACAGAAACAGACAAGAACAGCATAGGGTTCTAATATGTGTTAATAGAGGCTTATGCAAAGTCTCAAACTGTGTCTTTGGGAAGAGATGCCAATAGAAAGCGGACACCAACCATGTTTTTTAGGGGAGAGAGAGAGAAGCCAGGCCCAGGAGCCTTGATCATGTGATGAATATCATGCAGACCTATAATTTTAAACATAAGTTTGTGTTTGTTAAAATAATTTTGAGTAACCAAGGTCAGTTATGTTAGGAAACATCTGTCTATAAGTTTCATTGTTGATTCATGAATTATCTACTAATATAGATTAAATAAAAATAGCAGGATATGTTGTCGTTAAAATGAAAAGACTGTCTGACATGTAAAAAAAAAAAAAAAAAAAAAAATGGGAAAACAACCTTGGGCTGCACTGATAGTGGTTTGCCCAGGTCCTGGGAGGTAATAGTCCTTCCGTACCCTGTGTTAGTTAGATTATACTTTGATTAGTATCTTCACTTAGGGCCCCCCCTCCCATTCTTATTGAAAATGTTGGCAAAGCAGAGCATCTCTGAAGAGGATGGCCCTGTTCTTCAAAAGCTCACTCGGGTGTCACCTTGGCTGTGATGCCTTCCCTGACTTCTGTGCCTTTGCTAATGCTGTCATTCTTTACTTAAGATGTGTGTCTTCTATCCTACCTGTTCATCTTCCTAGCCTCCTTGTTCACTGGGCTAACTCCTGATCATTCTTGAGGATACAGTTCAAGTGTCCCCTCCTCTGCCATTCATTTCCTAACTTGTGTTAAGTGTGTCTTTGTTGCCCTCAGAGCACCTTGGCTGTGGTTTGCACTGTAATGCTCTCGTGCTAAGCACAAACATACTAGTCCTCACAATAATCCTGTTAGATTGATATTATTGCTGTTTTACTGATGATTATGTTGTTTAGTATTATGTTATTTAGTATTTTCAGTAATTGGCCCTAAGTAGCATGGCCAGCAAATGATTGGAGCTGGGATTTGCATCCAGGTCTGCCTGACTCCAGACATTGGGTTCTGAATGACTGTTGTCCTGGCTGTCTGAGAAGCCCACAGTGGGCTGGGGAATATGGGTTTTGGGGAGAAAAAGAGAAGATATGAGAAAAGAACATGTCTGTTGCATACAGGCACATCTTGAGAGAAATGATTAACAAGGTCATGGAATCCATTTGTCTGACAGGAATTTATTATTAAGAGTTACAGTTTAATCATCTATAACAGTAGATGGTATTAAATCTTTTTTGTAATCATTTACTAGTAATAAAAGCATTACATTGGGGTTTTTTCCTTGTTATCAAATAGCATGTTAATTCTGAGCAATGAAAGCTGTCACTGTTTCTTGGCACAGGTTGAAAAGATTACCCACATGTCACAGACACCCTCTCTTTTTTGTACAGATTTGGCAGCAGTATTTTGCAGCAAAAGATACGGTCTACGCAGTTATTCCTGTAAGTAGTTTGGAGGGAAAATGAATGTGTTATAGCATGAAGGTCAGGGCTCTAACCTTAGCAGGCAGTTGTCTTTACTTTTTCTATGTTTATTGCCTCTTGAGAACTTATATTTATAGCTCCAAGGGTTTTTATTATGCCCTAAGCACCAAAGATTGGAAGCTCCATATGGTATATTTATGGCTCTTGTTTTCCCTCTTTCTGGTTTAGAAATGTCTCTTTGACTCAAGTCTCTGACAAGGGAGCATGGTGTAAGTTCATGTTGCTGAGCAATTGCCAAATGTGTTTTACTTCTTTTTGGTGTTTTCTAGCCACGCTGTTGGAATTTCAGACAGGGCCTCAAGCATAGCTTTCTTCCCCTTTGTCTATAAGTGACCTATTACTGAGCTGACTTTAAAGCCTCTTCCTAGGCTTTTTCTGGCATTTTCCCTTAGCAAGTGGCATTTTCTTTATTTTTTTCCCTTCTTGAAATTGCTGTCTTTGAGATAGTCACTGGCCACTCTTGACCACTGAGGTTTGTCAGGTGCTGTTAGCTTCTTCTAGTTAACGTCCTCACACTAACTTCTGCATAAGAAAGCATTTGCCGTCCTGGGTTATTGGCTAGTTCTTTAATTGTTCTTCTTCCCTGAAGAGTAAGTCGTTTAGGTTAAGTTTACATCAAACATTGAGTTTACATGTATGAGTTCAAGATTAAGGAGGAGAACTTAGAGACAGAAAAGTAAAGCCGGGTCTTGTGGTTGGTCTGAGAGTACTGCTACCCCAGCTCTTACACACACAGACGCTTGCTCTTGAAATGTTCCGCCGCCAAAAGGATCTTCACTTTTTGTGATATTTTAGATCTGCAATACTGACTCATTGCTTGAATAGGCCTTCTTGGCTCTCCCTTAGCCTCAGTGGCCTGAAGTCTCTGACAGAGTCTGGAGGCTTTGGAGTATCCACTTCTCATGGATTCTGACATTGAGCAGCCAAACACACACCCGGTTTTTCTTTCTGTCATAAGAGGGACTTAAAAATGATAGAATGTAAGAGATACTTTTAGTTGTATCTTCGTCCTGCAGTTAAGTTTGGTGAATTTAAATGTGGTTGCAGCCTTACATTTTCTTGGTTTTGAATTTTATTCTTTTCTAACCTACAGAAAGAGAAGTTTGACTTGATCTGGTCCCGGGCTCAGTCCTGTCCAACAGTAAGTTTCCAGTGACCAGATGAGGATTGCTTATCAGTGCTGCCAAACAAGGATGTTTTCTGACCTACCCCTTCATAATCCATCCTGTCTCATGTGGTATAGCACTCTGTTTATTTAACAAAGATGCTCACATGTTGACTGGACTCCATAAGTGAGATTTTCAGCTGTAAGGAATCATGTGGGTTTGTCCCAGTAGGTGGCTCAGGCTTTTTAGCTCTCTGACACAGCGCAGCCCTTTCTGATTTGGATCTCTGTCAGTAAAAGTGAACATGGGAGGCAACACCTGAGCCCTTCGCATTTTCACCCTCCTTTAAGTTCTGTTTTACTGCCAATGTCTTTTCCTTTTTGGCCATGCTATTCTGCCTGGGTGTGCCTAAGGAATTATGATATTGTTGGAGTCATGAGCTGCCAGAAGACCCAAGGGAAAAGGAATTGGTGAGGTGGACCATCTGATTTGGTGTCAGTAATAATTTCTAGGATTTTCAGAAAGATTTTCCTAACATTGCTGAGAGAAATTAAAAAGCATCTAAGTAAATGGAGAGGGGGACTGTGATGGTGGATTGGATGATTCAGTATTGTCATCGTTTCTCCCCAAGTTGATCTCTAGAGTAAATATCCCAGTCAAAATCCCAGTAGGCTTTTTTTTCTTTAAAGAAATTGATAGGGGTGCTTCAGTGGCTCAGTTGGTTAGGCAGCTGCCTTTGCTCTGGTCATGATCCTAGAGTCCCGGGATCAAGTCCTGCATCAGGCTTCCTGCTCAGCAGAGAGTCTGCTTCTCCCTCTGCCCCTCTCCCCTCTCATGCTCTCTCTTTCTCTCTTTCTCTCTCTCTCTCTCAAATTAAGAAAGAAAAAAAAAAAACTTAAATTGACAAGCCATTTAAAAAAAATATACATTTGGATATCCAAAGGACCTAGATTAACGAAACAGGTTTGTTTTTGTTTTTGGTGGGCAAGAAACCAAGGTTTATTGAGTGATAGTGAAGCAAAGTTTATTGAGTGATAGTACAAAGCTCCCAAAGAGGTAGGGGACCCAAGGGAGTTGCCCCAAAATAATTTTGAAAAAAATAAAAACATAAATTAGAGGACTACATTTCATGATTTCAAGGCTTATTATAAAGCTACAGGGGTGCCTGGGTGACTCAGTCAGGTGAGTGTCTACCTTTGGCTCAGGTCATGATCCTGGGGTCCTGGGATTGAGCCTAGCATCTGGCTCTCTGCTCAGTGGAGAGTCTGATTCTCTTACTCCCTCCCCTCTGTGCTCTCTCTCAAATAAATAAATAAAATCTTTAAAAAAAATAAAGCTGCAATAATGAAGATATTGGCATAAAGATAGACCTGTGGGGCGCCTGGATGGCTCAGTGGGTTAAGCCTCTGCCTTCGACTCAGGTCATGATCTCGGGGTCCTGGGATCAAGCCCCTCATCAGGTTTTCTGCTCAGCAGGGAGCCTGCTTCCCCCTCTCTCTCTGCCTGCCTCTCTGTGTATTTGTGATCTCTGTCTGTCAAATAAATGAAGTCTTGAAAAATTAAAAACAAAGGGACGCCTGGGTGGCTCAGTTGGTTAAGCAGCTGCCTTCGGCTCAGGTTATGATCCCAGCATCCTGAGATCAAGTCCCACATCGGGCTCCTTGCTCAGCAGGAAGCCTGCTTCTCCCTCTGCCTCTGCCTGCCACTCTGTCTGCCTGTGCTCACTCTCTCTGACAAATAAATAAATAAAATCTTAAAAAAAATAAATAAAAATAAAAATTAAAAATAAATAAATAAATAAAATTTTTTTTAAAAAGATGACCTATATAGATCAATAGAACAGAACAAAAAATCCAGAAATAGACCAACATGTGTAGTCAGTTATTTGTTAATAAAGGTGCCAAGGTAATTAAATGGAGAAAGGATAATCTCTCCAATTTGGATATCCATATGTAAAAAATGAACCTCTAATCTTACCTCATACTGTATCCAAAAATTAAAATAGATCATAGATATAAATGGAACTTCTACAAAATACTATCTTATGTTAGTGATCTCAGGCAAAGATTTCTTAAATATGTCACAAAAAACACAAACTATAAAAAAAATAAAAATTAGTAAATTAGATTTCATCAAAATTAAAATATTCTATTTGTATTCTTATGTTTATAGCAGCATTAGTCACAATTGTCAAAAGATGGAAGAAACCCGAGTATCCACTGATAGATGAAATAACAAAATGTGGTATATACACCCAATAGAATGTTCAGCCTTAAAAAGGAAGGAAATTCTGACACATGCTATAGCATAGATGAACCTTGAAGACATTATACTAAGTAAAATAAGCCAGATGCAAAAGGACAAATACTGTATGATTCCACTTACGTATCTAGAATAGGTGTAGGTACCTAGAATAGTCAAACTAATGGACAGAAAGTAGAATGATAAAAAGAAAAAAAAAGATTGAGGGCTGCCAGGGAATGGGGGAAACGGGAATGAGGAGTTATCATTTAATGGGTTGGAATTTCAGTTTGGGAAGATTACAAGTTTTGGAGATGGATGATGGTGATGTTTGCATAGCAACATGAATATACTTAATGCCACTGAATTGTACATTTAAGAATAGTTAAAATGATGGGGTGCCTGTGTGGCTCAGTCATTGGGCGGCTGTATTCAGCTCGTGTCATGATCCCAGGGTCCTGGGATTGAGCCCTACATCGGTCTCCCTGCTTGGTGGGAAGCCTGCTTCTCCCTCTGCCCATTCCCCCTGCTTGTGTTCCCTTTCTCACTGTCTCTCTCTTTGTCAAATAAATAAATAAAATCTTTAAAAAAAAAAAAGTTAAGATGATACTTTTAATGTTATTTTATTTTTATATATTTTATAAATTTTATATACTATTTATTTATTTTATTTACCACAATAAATAAAAAATAAAATTTTCTACTTTGCAAAATACACTGTTGAGAAAACGAAAAGACAACCCACAGACTGGGAGAAGATATTTACAAGACACGTATTGGCGAGTGACTTGTATCTAGAATATGTTAAAAACTCTTAAAACTTAAGATAGGCAACCCAATTAAAAAATGAGCAAAAGACAATTTGCCAGTCAAGTGGAATGGCAGATAAGCACCTGAAAAGATGCTCAATATTATTAGTCACAATGCAAATTACAAATTAAAACCACAGTGAGATACCACTAAAATGACTAGAACTAAAAAGACTGACTGTACTAAGTATTGGTGAGGGTATGAAAGAACTGGAACTCTCATATACTGATGATAGAATAATGTAAAACAGTATAAGCACCTTAGAAAACAGAATGACAGTTTCTTTAAAAGTTAAGCATATACCTGCCATACCACCTAGTTATTCTACTCCCTAGATATTTCCCAAGAATTGAAAGCATATGTTCATATAACACAAATGTTCATAGCAGCTTTATTTGTAATAACCAAATACTAAAAGATATCTATCGCAGGTATATAAAGATATTGTAGGGGGAGAGGGATTGTGTGTACATAGACCTATAAAGTGGAGTAATATTCAGCTATAAGAAGAATGAACTATTGATACATGAAATACCATGGAAAGATCATGAAAAATTAAACTAAATGAAAGATATCATACCCAAAAGAAGTTTAGATTCTTTGGTTCCATTTATAGAAACTTCTAGAAAATGCACTGTGACCAGGAGCAACAGAAATCAAATCAGTTATATGTTAGCTAGGCACTGAGATTATATTATCTAAGAAAAATAAAATAGATAAAATCTGACCTGAGTGGTTGGCCATAAGGAGACAGCTCCATGACTAAGGCGTACTAGACTGGTTATACTTTGTTTTGTCCTGACACCATTCTCTTCACCACTCATCCCCAATTCCAAACATTATAGCGTAAAACTAATCATTCTTTGTGTTTACAGCCATGCTGCAGTATCCGCCTCAGATGATAGAATAGGAAATGATTCTAATTGGAACAAAAGTTAACTCGGCAGCATTAGAACGATTAGAAATTCAAAAACTCAAGTGTTCATCAATAGAATAGATAAGTTGTGGTAAATTTCTATAGAATTCCATACAGCAATGAAAATTAATGAATTTGAGTTGTATTCATCAACATAGATGAATCTCTAAAGTATAATGTGGAGTGAAAAAATCAAGTTGCAAAATGGACATATAATTTGATAAGATTTAAGTTTTTAAGCATGTAGTAGTTCTTGTGTATAGATATGCATGTGTGTGTGTACTTTTAAAGTGTAAAAACCTGAAAGGGAATGACAGACACCAAATGCAGGATAAATGTTACTCTGGAATGGGATTAGAATGGGTTACAGAGAAAGCTTCAGTTAGATCTCTAATGCTTTCTTTCTTAGATAGGTTGGGAAGTTTATGAGTATTTGTTAAATTGTCACTCATGAATTTCATAATTTTTAAAAAAATGTTTAAAAACCAATGTGAAAAAAATGGAGTAAATGATACAGGCAGTTGGATATGGAGCAAATGATTGTGTTTATTCATCTATCTTTCCCACAGTTTCTCTGTGCACTACCAAGAAGGGAAGGCTATGAGTTCTTTGTAGGACAATGGACAGGTACTGAACTCCACTTCACTGCACTTATAAATATTCAGGTAGGTGGCTTGTGCTCATCCCCTAGAAGAAAGAAGCTTACTCCTTTGTGGGACTTGAAGCCCTTGCTGAGGCTTGAGGACACGGAGTATCTACTAACTCCCAGCAGTATTTGCTTTGGTGTTGATGAATTGTTATACTTTGTATATTGGGCTAGCTTTCTAGGCTCTACTCAATACCTAGAAATTGGAAAAGACCCTGAAAACATATTCTCTGACCACATTTGGTCTCTCCTGTCTCTTCCCCCTACCTCTATAACGTTTACTGCTTGTGCCTCACTTAACAAACATGGGTGAGTTACGATGGTTATCTTTTTAACCCTAAGTTAGGCTTCATGTTTTACTTGTATTTTATTAACAGGATCAGCACTTTTCGAGATGCTAGATGCATCATTTCCATTCCAGAGATGTTGTTTTGTTTGCTTCCTTCCTTTCTTTTTTTCTTTGTTTTATTCTCAAATATTGGATTAAGTTCAATCCAAAGCATTTGCAGCTTTTAAAAATAAAGTCAGTATTTTAAATCAGATCATAACTAGGATTAACATTCTATATTTGGAGGCCACATTGCCAAAAAAAAAAAAAAAAAAACCAAGTATATGTTTCAATGGCTTTGAAGGTTGGAGTTAAGGAAATGCAAAATAGAATGAGTGTTTGCTCATGACTGTATCCCATGTAATTGTATCCTAAAATTGTATTACGTTTGTTTAAGAAAAAGGGGGGGAGGAGGAAAAAAAGGAAAAGGCAGAATGAGGGAGCAGTTTTTACTGGATTATTGGGTGAATTATAAAATAACATTTATTGGGCACATCTTGTAATAACCAACATTTGATGTACTTACTATGTGCCAGGTGTTTTGTATACATTATGTCATTTAATCCTCACAGATGTCCCACGAAGATAGTCACTGTTGTTATTGCTATTTATAGAGAAGAGTATGGACTCAGAGCAGTTAGTCCCTAGTGCGGATGAGTGTGGTAATAGGTGGCAGAGCTGGATTTGATTGATTCCATTCTGTGAACTGAATGAACCCTTATGCCACTGTGTTAGAGACAATGCTAGGACTTAGAGACCTGTGAGACCTCCTGAAGCTCATATAGATGACTATGGGAAGAAGATTCAGAAACGTAATTATAATCAAAGTGATCAGTATAGGGGCGCCTGGGTGGCTCAGTGGCTTAAAGCCTCTGCCTTCGGCTCAGGTCATGATCTCAGGGTCCTGGGATCAAGCCCCACGTCAGGCTCTCTGCTCATCAGGGAGGCTACTTCCCCCTCTCTCTCTCTGTCTGCCTCACTGCCTACTTGTGCGTGCTCTCTCTCTCTCTGTCAAATAAATAAATAAAATATTTTTTAAAAAATGATCAGTATATTTAAAGCCTATAGGGGAGAACTGAAAGATGAGCTGAACCCAAGCAATAATTAGCTAATAATTAGAAGGACTTTTGCTGAAATTTAAAGATGAAACCCAGAGATCTTTTTTTAACATACAGTTGTTTCCTCCTACACTATATGAGGGCTTTAACTTTGAACCCCACCTCTCTTCCTAGTCTGGACTGAGGTCTGATAACCACTGCCCTGTCCATTCTTCATGAAATTATGATGTTCCCATTCTTCTTTTCCCCCGTCTCCCATCTAGATTATATTTTAAAACTGCACATTACAAATCTAGCCCATGTGCAAACTCTCCAGCTGTTTGCTACAGCTTAAAAGAGCTCAGTCTTCAGAGCCAGCCAAGGGGAGTAGATTTCAACTGTGAAATGCACTAGTCCATAAAAGTGGCAATTACACAGGCATATTGCTTTCTTTAGAACTTGATTTGGTAGCTGCTTGTGCCATTTTGTTTTTAAATATATGGCATGATGAAGGATTCACTGCCTACTGTAAACATTTTCTGGGAAAAAAGCCAAACCTTTTTCAATTGAAGACACAAATAACACTGTGAGAACTGTCAGTTTCACTGTGCCTTGGCAAGCCTGACCATCCCCCCACCTACCAGTCCTCTGACTCACTAGCCACCCAAGGGGCTGTTAAGAGCCCGAATTTCCTCTAGACTCTCTATTGCTCTGAAATTGCAGTTTTGTGTGGTGGTACCTTATTGAGCCTTGATAAGTGTTTCTCTTACAGACCCGAGGGGATGCTGCAACCAGCCAGCTGGTTTTATATCACTACCCTGAACTTAAGGAAGAAAAGGGCATAGTGCTGATGACAGCAGAAATGGATCCCACATTTCTGGTAAGAATTAATTTTTACCTCTTTGGATTTACCTGGTAGCCCTGAAGGTACTATTCTTCTGTCAAAGATCATGAGAGGTAAAATTCCAGAGACCTACATGTACTTATTTCTTAACATTGACAATAATTTTGTCTTGCATGAGCTCTTCCAAGTTGAAGTTAGTGCAATCACTGACTCAGTCACTTACTCACAATTTTGAAGTCTAAAAGCTCTGAAAACAAAGTTCTCATAATTCATTTGGTTACAAGACCTTATCTGAGTTGAACTTATTTGGTAGCTAAATCTTCATTTAAACTGATAGAAGGCCACTTGTAGTCCTTATTAATCCCACTTGGTGTGGAATAGTCATGCATTTTACTAAGAAAATTTTAATGTGTTTGATCATACGGCGTTACATAATGCACCTGTTGCCTTTCTAGAATACAGTAATTCTGACTCCAAAACACATCTGGCCCTAGGGGTTTCAAGTAAGAGACTGTGGACACGCAAATGGTTTCTGAGTGTCAGGATGAGTTCAAAGTCTGGAATAGTTCTCAATCTTTTCTCTTCCTCCACACTGTTCACATGTACTATATTCAGCATACATAATGATTTCCCTTCCCCCTTTTCCCATTCCCTGGGATAGAGCATTGACCATACGTCCGTAGATGGTGATGCCCATTGTGTTTGTTTTCTCTATATATCCAGGGCCAGGAGCCGTTTTATGGTTGTTATACAACTGGTTTGTCTAGTCCTTGCTCATTTCCGTCTCATTTATCTGGCAGGATTTAAGTTCAGGATGTCAAAATAGTGAACACTGTAGTGCCTCTTCTCCCTAAAATTCTTCAATACAATACCCACTTATTTGTCCTCTCTCTCTTACCAGCTACATACAGAGAAGGAAAAAGTGATGACACTCAACTAGTGTTTCACGGTAGCAATAAGCCTGGGACAGAATTGGAACTCTTCTTTCCATCATCACACTCAGCTGGAAGTCACACAAAATCCTATCCAAAAGAATGGATAGAATGCCTTTTTTTTTTTTTTTTTAACATTTTACTTACTTGTTTGAGAGAGAGAGCATAGCAAGGTAGAGACAGAGGGAGAAACAAGGACCCCAGCCCGCCCTGCTGAGCAGGAATCCCATTGTGGGGCTTGATCTCAGGACCCAGAGATCATGACCTGAGCCAAAGGCAGATGCTCAACCAACTGAGCCACCCAGGTGCCCCTGGAGTTGCCATTGATTGAGGTAGACAAGAATGAAGGAGGAACAGATTTGGGAGAGAGATCAGGAGCTCAATTTTGGACATGTTAAATCTAAGATAGCTATTAGATGCCCAGGTAGTAAGTAGTTAAACATATGAGCCTAGAGGTCAGGGGACAGGTCCAGACTGAAGATAGAAATGTGAGAGTTGTCGGCATACAGATTGTTATTTAAAACCATGAGACTAAATGAAATCACTAAGGAAGTAAATGAAGATAAAAAGAAAAGAGGTCTAAGAACTGAGTCTGGAGCTATGAGGAAGCATCAGCAAAGAAGATTAAAAAGGAATAGTGAGATAGAAGGAAAACTAAGATGGTAAAATGCCTGAAAGCTAAGATAAAATTTTTCAAGAAATTAGGAGGACTCAACTGGCCAAGTCTCACTTGCTGGTAGGCCAAATGAGATGAAGACTGAGAACTGACTAGATGTCACAACGTGGAAGTCATACCGAGCTTTTTAAGGACAGTTTCAGAGGAGTGGTAGGCCAGAAACATCATTGGAGTATGTTTAAAAGAGGTTGGGAAGAAAAATTGTAGAGTAAACATAAGTCTTCCAAGGATGTTTCTGTGGAGAGAAGGAGAGAGTAGGAGCACTAGCTGGCGAGGGAGGGGTGGGAACAAGAATGTGTTTTGTTTTAAATATGAGAGAAAGAACATTATATTTGTATGCAGATGGAAAGATTCAGTAGAGAAGGAAATACTGATAATGCAGGAGAAAGAGGAGAGAATTTTTGAAGTATTTTTAAGTGATTGATCTTTGCCAGAAATATAACAATAGGAGAGAAGCCAAAATAAGAGGACACAAATACAGTTAAATGAAGAGGGGTGGTGGTATCTTGTAGAAGTTCTCTCCAGATTGCTTAGTGAAAAGACTAAGACTTAGCAGCAGAGAGTGAAGATGGAAGAATAGGTGTTGGATAATTGAGTGGAAAAGAAAAAGTGTGAAATTATTTTCTAGGACAGAATCAGCAAACCACAGCCTGTAGGCCAAATCCAATCCATTATCTGTTTTTAGAAGGCCCATGAGTTAAAAATTTGTTCTACATCCTTAAATAATTGGAGGGAGAGGGGCGGAACTAACGAAGAATAATATTTCATGGCCTGTGAAAAGTGAAATTCAAATTTCAGTGTCTAGAAATAAAGTTTTATTGGAACACAATTATGCTTATTATTTACATATTATCTATGGTTGCTTTAGGTCCACACCAGAGGTAAGTAGTTGCAACAAAGACTGTAGGGCCAGCAGAACCTAAAATATTAACTGGCTATCCCCTGAAAGTGTCTACATGTGGTCTAGAAAAATAGAAGAGAGAATGGCTGTGTGGGGACAGGTGTAGAGAGAGAGAGAGAGGGCTGAGATTTGTGTTTACCTGGGGTTATGGTTCAGCCAAGTGATCTAATGAAGTAAGTAGGGAACAGAAAGTTAAAGGTGAGTGCAAAAGAATGATGATAATTACTGACCATGGAATGCAGGCTGAATAAAGAGGAAGGTGAAACATAAAGAAAGTTAGAGACCATAAGAATTGTGAGTCCTGGTGGAGTTAAAGGATTTTCGAAGTTGGGAGTGAGCTTAAGAGATAGGAAATAGCTGGGGTGCCTGGGTGGCTCAGTAGGTTAAGTGTCTGACTCTTGATCTCAAGGTCATGATCTCAGGGTCTTGAATTCAAGCCCCTATAATTAATTCATTAGGAAATAGTAGTAGGCTGAGTGTGGCTGTTTCAAATTGAGATTTGGAGCGAATATAGTTACCAATAAGGACAAGGTTTAAGATTTTCCCACAAGAAGGACGGAGTGACACAGAGGCTTTAGTTTCTGGTCTTCAGCAAAGCCCAGCATCTAACCATAATGAAAGTGGACTCTGGAGGTGACAGGAGGCCCTTCTGTTATGGCATTTCTACCACCTCACTCTGGTGGTCTTACACTGCTGCACAGGCCTCATCAACAATGAAAATTTGCTTCTTGCCATTATAATACTGGAAAACATATCAAACAACATACATTTGCCTCATAGAAATCAATTTGACTGTGAGTTTCTTATGCAGTACAGAACTAGACATGTTAGAATTTATTGTCGGGGTATGCAGTTCAGAGATGGGAAACAGAAATGTAACATATGATCCTTTGCTACTCGTGCATGAATTTACACTTTGGCGTAGTACTTCCAAATACAGTAAAGCAAATGAATAGAAATACACAGAAACTAGAGGTTTCTTCTGCACTAATAACTTTAATGCTGAGATTTAGGAGAATATTTGAACCTTACTTGATTCCACCTCTGTGTTAATAGATGATTTCATTGGAGTGCAGCCAGTGCTCAGATAGAATGCTAGGATGCTCGTGCAGGGGCTCTTCCCTGGCCCAGAAAGAGGAAAAAGAGAAGTCCTAGAGATGACACCTGGGCTGAATCTCAAACATGAGCAGGAGTTTAACCAGATAAAGGAAGTGGGGCGGGGAAGAGGAATGTTCCAGATAGAGGGAATCACATAAGTACATGTTAGGACACATAAAATGACTTGAGGTATTACAAACCGTTTGCTCTCATTAATATATTAAAAAGAAGATATGGTGGGTTGTGTTTAGAGGTTTGGCTCTATCCTGAGGACATGAAAATGTCATGAAAGGGTTTTGAACAGGGAGTGACTGGTAAAGAGTAGGACTTCAAAGCTATTAATCTTAATTATTTGCTTCCTAAATATTTTTTAGTTCTAACCTGGTCATTGTGATCATTTAGGAGACAATTGCAGTAGTATGAGCAAGAGATAGTGAAGACCTGAAGTAGAATAGTAAAGATGATGGAGAAAGAATGACCGCAGAAATACTAGGGGGGCGCCTGGGTGGCTCAGTGAGTTAAAGCTGCTGCCTTCAGCTCAGGTCATGATCCCAGGGTCCTGGGATTGAGCCCTGAATCAGGCTCTCTGCTCAGCGGGAAGCCTTCCTCCCCTCTTCTCTCTGCCTGCCTCTCTGCCTACTTGCGATCTCTGTCTGTCAAATAAATAAATAAAATCTTAAAAAAATATATTAGGGAATAAAATGGGCAGGACTTGGTAAGGTGATGGTATCTGTGAAGATTGAAAGAAAGGGAGGAATCAGGTTTTTTAGTATATCTCCTTTTTGACCAATACAGGAGTTAAATGTTTATCTTCTCAGGTCCTAGAAAGGGAGGAGACTACTGCTTCATGTTGAGAACTAAGGCAGTGGGGAGGGGGCTTTCCATAACCCTCCTTGAGAGACAAATACACATGTCTCCTTACCCAACATACTAGTGGTCTTTAAGCTAGTCGTCAGAACCCTTTATCCTAACAAAATATTATTTTTTTAAAAGATTTTATTTATTTATTTGATAGAGACATACAGTGAGAGAGGGAACACAAGCAGGGGGAGTGCGGGAGGGAGAAGCAGGCTTCCCACTGAGCAGGGAGCCCGATGCGGGGCTCAATCCCAGGACCCCGGGATCATGACCTGAGCCAAAGGCAGACACTTAAGAACTGAGCCAGGCGCCCCCAAAATCTTATTTTTTTTTTAAGAATTTATTTGAGAGAGAGAGCGACCATGAGAGCAGCGGAGGTGGAGCAGAAGGGTGGGGGGAGGGAAAGACGCTCAGTAGAGGGAAAGAGTCTGCTGATGCGGGGCTCGATCTCGTGACCCTGAGATCATGACCTGAGCCAAAATCAAGAGTCAGATGTTTAACCAACTGAGCCACCGGTGCCTCCAAACAAGATCTTATTATGTGAAACCTCTGATACAACATCTAAAACAGGGGTGCCTGGGTGGCTCAATAGGTTAAGTGTCTGCCTTTGGTTTAGGTCATGATCCCAGAGTCCTGGGATCAAGCCCCGTGTCAGGCTCTCTGCTCAGTGGAAGAAGCTACTTCCACCTTTCCATCTGCCCCTCCCCTGCTCGTGCTATCTCTCTCTCTCTCTTTCTCAATTGCTCTCACTCTATCTCAGATAAATAAGTAAATAACATTAAAAAAAAATAGAGCTATAACAGAGGTGAAGGGACCTGAGACACCTCCACAGAGCCCCTACAACTCTGCAGTTTGAACAGCACTGTTCTAGAATGAATACAGCTGAAACTACCCCTACCTCCACTGACCTGAGCCTCAAATTAAATCAGTTATCAGGGACCCCTACAGTTCATGGGCCCAGAAAGTAGTGGTATCTGTCTCCAACTATGGCAATGCACTTGCTTTAGAAATGGTTTCCTCTTGGGGCGCCTGGGTGGCTCAGTGGGTTAAAGCCTCTGCCTTCGGCTCAGGTAATGATCCCAGGGTCTTGGGATCGAGCCCCACATTGGGCTATCTGCTCAGCAGGGAGCCTGTTTCCTCCTCTCTCGCTCTGCCTGCCTCTCTGCCTACTTGTGATCTCTGTCTGTCAAATAAATAAAGTCTTTAAAAAAAAAAAAAGAAATGGTTTCCTCTTGAGGCATGTTTGAGTATAGGAAAGGTAAAATTGATGAAGTGGAGTTACCACCTTGATCAGTCTTAATTATCTTGCCACACCATGAACAGGATCAGGATGAAGGAGAGGGAGTACCAGTCTAGTAGTCCCGCGGTTTGCCACTTGCTAGCCATATGCAGTTTGCCACTCACTAGCCGTATGACCTTGGACCATCCCCGAACTACCTCTCCTTTGGTTTCCTGGCCTATTAAATGAAGACTGGGTGATCTCTGAGGCCCCTTCTAGTTCTAAAATTCTATTAATTTGAAATAGCCAGCATTTTGGAAAAAGGCTTTTGATTAAAAATCCAGTCTCAGAGATTAGTCCCTGCCAGTAAGAAATGACCTGAAAGCCCTGTGGGACGGAGTGGAGGTAAAGGAGCCTTTGGTATTTATAAATCCGTTTTCATCGTTCTGTAGCTAGACATAGCACACTTTTGATAGTTTTGGTGGGAATTTTCCAGTATTTGGGGGGGGTTGAGCTTTAGCCATACAAACACAGTGATAATGCGTAAGTAAGTGCCTCTGACCAGCTGGGACCAGGGAAACGTATGGGAAGCAAAAGTAATAATAGTTTGATGACATTGTTTTGTAAGATGTTGAGAGTAGACCCCACCTCTGTTACACAGAGTGCACCATTTCTCTGCCACTGAGCTTTAGAGAAGGCAGACCCTTCTCTTCCCTGGAGCTTTGCTGATACAGTAGTAAGAAGTAGCTGCAGAATAGATTACTGCTCAACTTAGTGGCTTAAAAAAAAAAAAAAAAAAAGAAACATTTATTACCTCCCAGTTTCTGTGGGTCAGGAATTCAGGAGCAGCAGAGCTGGGTGTCTCTGGTGTGGAGTCTCTCATGAAGTTGCTGCCAAGATGTTGGCTCAGGCCGTAATCCTCTGAAGAAGGTTGACTGGGCTCAAGGATCCACTTCCAAGCCCACTCACGAGGCTGTTGGCAAGGAGTCTCATTTCCTTGTCACATCGGCTTCTTCGCAGGGCTGCTTGAATATCCTCATGACTTTGGTGGCTGACTTTCCCCAGAGCAAGTAATTCAAGAGAGGTGGCAAAACACAAGCTACAGTGTCTTCTGTGACTTAGTAGCAGAAGTCATTCTGCCACCATTTGGAAGAAGGAAGACAGTAAGTACAGCCTACACTCAAGGAAAGGGAAAGTAGGCTCCCTCAAAGAGAAGTGTCAGAATTTGTGGACAAATTGTAGAAGTGCACAGCTGGCTTTGGCACTAGTTTTCCAACTGAGGTAGTACCAGGAACAGGCTTTTCTCAAGAGTATGCCTGGTTAGTTAACAACTTAGTACTGACTCATAAACTGGTTCTAGAAGCTAAGTAACTATTGCTCTTCCCCGTCCTCCCCCCCCCCGAAAATACACAACAGGTTTTTGTTTGTTTGTTTGTTTGTTTGTTTTTATTTATTTGACAGACAGATCACAAGTAGGCAGAGAGGCAGGCAGAGAGAGACAGGAGGAGGAGGCAGGCTCCCTGCTGAGCAGAGAGCCCGATGTGGGACTCGATCCCAGGACCCTGAGATCATAACCTGAGCCGAAGGCAGAGGCTTTAACCACTGAGCCACCCAGGCGCCCCTACACAACAGTTTTTAAGGAACTGAATGAAGAGGGAAATTTCAGACATGTGAGTTAATGTATTCAGCAAACATTGACTAGATAGGATCATGTGCAGGGATGGAAAGCAAGCATATACTTTGAGGGATTCATACTAGGAAAGATGGACAAAAAAGCAAAAGAGAAAAGGACAGATACAATATCGTATGATACATATGGTTGAGGTTAACGTGGGGTAATTGGGTGCATAGACAAGGGGCACCTTACCAAGACTTGGATGTCAGGGAGTCAGAGAAGCTTTCTGGAAACAGTGACTCTTAGGTAAGGCCCTCTACTTGCCACAGGACTCAGACACAGAGGTTTATGGCCCTTTGTAGGGAACGACCTCATTGTTCTTTTTACCTTCCAGAATGTTGCTGAGGCACAGTGCATTGCCAACCAAGTTCAGCTCTTCTATGCCACCGACCGGAAGGAGACCTACGGATTAGTGGAGACCTTTAACTTCAGACCAAATGAGTTCAAGTACATGTCTGTCATTGCTGAATTGGAGCAGAGTGGACTTGGAGCAGAACTGAAATGTGCCCAGAACCAGGATAAGACTTAGAGCTATGAGGGCTGGCTTACAGAGTCTGCTTAGCCCTGATAGTTTTCTGCAGCCCACCTGGCCCCTTGAACTTTTGGGAGCTTAGCAGCTGCAAGGAGCAGTCTCTGATGGGTTGCCTTGTAGGCTTATCGCAAGAAGTAATCGTGGAGGTGAGCCCTATTACTTGATATTCAGGAATGAATGTACCCAAACATTCTGATAATTATATCCCAGCATACTTAAGCCTTCCTTTCTAAGTGTTTGAGGTCATAACCAGAGAGAGCTAAGGATCCACATGATGGTGACTTTATACAGTATAATAGTGCTGTGTATCCCTTTGACCTCATAGCTCCCAAATGATTAGTTCTTCATATTTATAAATTTGTGACAGGATAGTAGGCTTGAAGACCTGCTATAATTTGATGTGGGCTTTGCATACTCTTCCTGTGTGCCCCTTGGCTGGCCAAAGGTATAGCCCAAATATCCTGTTTAGACTCTAGAATGACCAGATATTGCCATCAGGATTCAGACTTCATCTAGATGTTTCCAGAGTTGCCTTTCATGGAGCTGGTTTGGAGGGTCAGTAGATTTCAGGTATAGTGAAACACAAAAGAAATGCCTGCGCATTTCTAAACCATAGTTTGTTACACCTGCTCCTCTCACTTTGCCTATTAGAAGCTGTGTATCTGGAGAGGGTGAATCAGCACAGTGTAAGTAAATCAACACTTTTGAAAAGAGAGGAACCATCCCGATTTGCATGTTGTGTTTTATTTCATTTGTTTTAAACAACTCTAAGCCATGCCAGTACTATATGAAAAAGTAAGTGGAAGCAAATGTTCCCATATTGGGTATGGGGAAAATGTAGCAATAAAATAAAGTCTGGCTTACAGTCTTTTTAACCAAACAGTGAAATCTAACCTATGTGCTATCCTTGGTGTCAGTGTAAATCTCATCTTTGGACTCAGCAGTTGTTTGAAATGCAAAAAATAAGAAAGGTATTCTCCAGCACTGAAAACTCACATTTGGTTTGTAGTGTCACTGCTGTGGCTCCAGGCTCAGCGCTAG
This sequence comes from Lontra canadensis, assembly GCF_010015895.1. NCBI lineage: Eukaryota > Metazoa > Chordata > Mammalia > Carnivora > Mustelidae > Lontra > Lontra canadensis. Next base: position 12,698,077 of record NW_022631054.1, on the reverse strand, counting down.
AAGAAGGCAGTGGTTACACACCAGCCTTCTGAATCTGAGGTCCCAGGGGCCCCCCAGTATTGTTGTCAACCCCTTTTACTATGTGTTTCCTTTTCTTGACCTGGCATGCCCCACTTTGCTGCTCCTGCCTGAGGTCTGCTTGTGTGACCCCGAATTGGTAAGTGGGAAGGTAACCAGTACTTGCAGCCTGTGTGTTTGTGTATTTTCTTTATTACAGAAGTTTGCTTATAGGTTGGACCTGTCCCCAAGCTCTTTAGCTGGGCTTGGACTTGGCATTATTTTCTGAGCTCTGTTTATTTTGTCATACTTCTGAGTCTGCATAGAAAGCGATATTGTTTGTTTAACCTGGAATTGCTGCTACCCTTTCACAGTTTCTCTACAGGCTGAACTGTTCCTAAGGCAAATTCTGGACCTGCCTCTAGTTCTGACAGTTCCTTTTTTGAGAAACTTGACTCTGGATGTTTTGATCTTTGACACTGGGTGGAGTTGCCTTTGTGGGTATCCGGTTATGTTTGCCTTGCCCTTCAGATACACCCAGTTCTTGGCCATAGTACATTTTATAACATCTCCACCAGAGGTGGAAAAGACATAAGAATTGGCTGCTCATTCCTCCCAGCTTTGCCCTAGATCCCCACTTGACAGAAAGGGATATATACATGGACAGTTACATGGGACATGATCAAAATGCCATCTGGCTATTCTTTATATTTACCTGGTACAGTCTGGCAAAGAACAAAAGAAAATCGTTAACAGTCAGTAAGTTTGTACCCAGGTGCAACATGATATATAAAGTGGACAAGCTTGAGTTAAATGAATCTGGGTTCAGATGTCAGTGTTGGGTTTCATTGGCTGTATGCTGTTGAACAAATTACTTAAACCCTCTGATTCTGTTTCTCTGTCTATAAAATGTGGATAATATCTACCTCATAGGATTATGGTGAGAATTAAATAGGCTTATACATACACTATGGTAGAGCTTAATAAATGTAAACACCCTTCCTCTTTTCTAATCCCCCTCCTTTCTTTAAAGACCAGCACAAATTAGCATTTCAGACATGCAGATCATTCTCCATTGCCGTGTCAAGAGCAAACCCTATCTCACAAGTTCTCAAACTTTAAATTGCAGTAGAATTACCTAGAGCACTTTAAAATGCATATTCTCCTGTCCCTCAACCTGCTAGATCATAATCTTTGCCAGAGGTGCTGGGAATCTGCATTTAATACGTGCTCCAGATGATTCGAGTTTAGGTCATTCACCAGTCACACGTTGAGAACCATTGCCTTGTCTGTTCGTCACGAAAAATCTCCCATTAGCCAGATCTCTCTTTCCTATGGACATTAGACTTACGATTGGTTCCTTTGCTCTTGCCGCCCATGGTGTTCTCCCTTTGCATACTTTCCAGTATAAGTATGTGTGTATGTATCTTTTTCCCCACTAGACTGTGAGCTCCCTGAGGGCCAGGGTTTATCTCCATTCCCAGTGCCAAGGACATGGCCTGGAACATAGAAGATACTCAGTTGTTTGTTGACTAAATAAATGACATGGATTTTAGCCAAAACATTATCTTGTTATGTATATGTTTACGTACCTGTATTTAAATACTCTGAATTTAAGAGAATCTCTCAAGACAAGTAGATTGGAACTTACTAAGTAGTAATGTTTGCAAGCCAAGATGCCAGCTTATATATACAGTCTGTGTATCTCACCAATTCCCTGGCATGACCTTGGCAGGCTGTGGGCTCAGGGCAGTTCAGCAGTCCCTCACAGAGCACTTGCTCCAGCCGCCATGTTAGGTGCTGACACGGGAAGATGGAGAAGATGATCCCTGCTCTCCAGGTCTGTTCTGGCCACTGCCTGTGTCTCTCTTCCCTCGGGCCTCAGGTCTGGCACTTGGCCATAGTTTGCCTTGTCCTGTTCTCAGGATGTTTATGCTGCTGCTGCTTTCCTCTAACAGTTTGGAAGCAGGAACTACATGTTCTGGGTTTTTTTGCAGTCTCCACAATGCTGATCTCTTATTCGGTCTTGGAGAAGAGGTATAAATGCCCACCCCCGGCCATTTGATTTAGCATTGATTCAGCAGTTATTAATATTTATTGAGCACCTATTCTATGCCAAGCATAGTTATAGGAAACCAGTGACTGCAGCAACAAATAGGACAAATAAGGCCCCTGTTTTCGCAAAACTTTTATCCCTTGTGGAGAGGACAAATGAATAAACCAATAAGATTATTTCAAATACTGGCAGTGCTATGAAAATAAAAAAAAATAGTGTGCTAGAATGTGGAGTGGAAGCAATAACTTAGTGGTTAGGAGAGTGGTGTCTGCAGAGGTGAGAGCTGCTACATGAGTTGAGGAAAAGTGCCAGGTAGAAAGAATGGCAAGTGCTGAGGCCTTTGCAGCAGGCTCTGGCTAAGCATGATTGTTTCTGGGCTCAGATTTCAAGGTTCCTTCCTTTCCCTGGAGGAGCTCACAGTTCAGCGGGCAAGACACTGACATGAATAATTATAGTATAAGGCAATGGACCAGTGCCATCTCAGAAGAGGGGCAAAGAGGGCTCAAGAACGCTACTGGGTACTGTGGGGAGATGCACGTCTTCCCGGACCATGGCACCCACCATGAAGTGCTTATGGTTCTAAAAGAGAGTAACAGGTAGATGATATCAAAGTTTCAAAGATTATGTGCTCTGTGCAAAGAGATCCAGTGAGTTCAGAGCTGGCCTTAAGTCTATACCCATTAACAGTAACCACTAGCACTGATTATCGGAAACTCACCAAGTGCCAGGCACTGTGTAAGCCCTTTGCATGAGTTAGATCTACCCTTCTCACAAGCCCGTGAGATCAGTAGAACCTGCTGGTTGGTGAGATGCATGGCTGCTCTCTCTGCACCAGCCCTGACCTCCTCTACTTCCAGCTCAGAAAAGACGGTAGTTAGTTACGCCTAAGCCTAGCCCCAGCAGCCAGCTCAGGCCCTGAGAAGTCATGGGGGTTCTTGAATCAGCCCTTGCTCTGAGACACAGGTTTGCCAGTTTTTCCTGCTGTCAACTAAAGAACAAATGCATGTGTTAGACATTCCTGATTTCTCCAAACCTTATTTCCAAAGGCATCGTGTCCTAACCAAGGAGAACTTGTTTTGGGTTGTTTTGTGCTGCCCATAGCCCTTTGGTCTTGGCAGTTCTCCTAATGTGGCAGGTTGGTGGCAGCATTTTTATCCCTGTTCTGCTGAAGGAGAGACTTGGTACACAAAAAGGGAAGAGACTGAAAGGTCACTGCCTGCATCAGGAGCCAAGCCAGGAATAGAAGGCGACTGTCCATGCTCCAGGCTTAATGGTGTCATTTGTGACATCCAGTGAGCCGACTCATCACTTGGGTAGGACCATGTCTGAGTTCTGTGGACATCAGGAGCTGGAAGCTGTGAGAAAAATTGGTTCATACCATTATGAATCCTCCCAGGCTCCCCTGAGCTCTCAGAACCAAGTCCCTTTCCATCAGCTCCCAAGACAAAGGCACTTCAAGATCTGGTCAGCTTCTCCAGGCCCCTCTCGGGCTGGGCCCCGACGTACTCCCTTAGCTCCAGTCATTCTGGATGAGCGGCAGTTCCCAAATTACCCCGTGCTCTTCTCACCTTTGTGCTGGTCTTTTAGGATGTGTCTACCAGCCTCAAATGCCATTCCCTCTTCATCAGGTTAATTCTTACATGCCTTTCAAAGCTCCCTGGAAGCATCCAGAGCCGGCCTGACACCTGCCCTCCTCCCTGCTACCCTCTGCCTCCTCGGTGCTTCCCAGCACATCACATGGTCCTTGTGCTTCCCCAGCATTTCGTGCTTGGTGTTTACAAGGCTATTGCTCCCATAGATTGGACACTTTTTGGAGACAGGGATCATATCTTACTGGACATTATCTTCCCAGAGACCAGCGTGAAGCTTACACAGAGAGATAAGATACCAGTGAATGTGGATTAAATTTATCTTAGATGACTACTCAACTCAGGCCATCTGCACCCATAAACATCCCCCACACCATGAGATCTAGCCTTAGCAAAACATACTGTGATTATGTCCCAGCCCAGGTAGTGGGCATTTTGCTTGCTCTTATTACAGAGGCTGCACGTAGAAAACAAAACCACGGGGCCATCAGAGAAGGCAACCAGGTTCAGGGTATATAAGCAGGAGAAACTGAGAGACAATGTCCAAACTTTTGGAGCAAGATAATTATTTTAAAGCATGTTCAAGCTCCTATCTTGGCTTCCTAAATCTTAATGGTACAAAAGACTTAGAGACTGTCCAGTTGCTAGTTTGCAACACTGCTTCAGGGAATGCCAACAGTTCCTTAGAGATGGGGCTTCCAGAAGCCTGGTCCTTATTACCCCTAACTCAACCAGAGAAGCAGTGTTTTATTTTCTGGGCTTCCCCTAAGCTGTCATTCAAAAAAACAATTTCTCCAAGAAAGACTGAAAAACCGTGGTCTAGTTAAACCTCCCACCATGACAGCAGCCCTCTCTACAATATCCCCTAGCCACCAGGCAACTATTTAGAAACTTCCAGGGCCTAGTAGCTGTCCACCTGCTAGCTGGTCTGAGCGCTGCTGAGATAGCTCTGAGTAATGACAAGTTCTTCCCCACCCTGCACTGAGACCTAGCCACCCCTCACTTCTTATCTCACTGGCTTCATTCTGCCCACCATAGCTGGAGGCCCCCAGAAAAGTCTGTTCACTTTTCTACCTCACAGCCTGTCCTGCTGACGTATAGCAACAGCTCTCAAGTTGCCTTGAAGTCTTTGCAGCAGATTAAACCACCTTCTGTCTTTCCTTATATGAGTCAAAATCCCAGCCCCTGCTTATGCAAAGTCGAACCCACCAGTGTCTGCCTCACACTGGGGCCTGGAGCTGAGCCTAAGATGACCTTGTAGGGTAACAGAGTGGATTTAAGGTGGCAGTCCTTTGGGAGTTGCCACGGCCCACCTGGCAGTCATCTCCCCACATTGCTGCCACTCACCAAGGTCACCTTTCTGACCCCTCCACCTTGTCCTTTTCTCACTTTTATCCCCACTCCCACCCTCCACTGTCTTCCCACGATCTGCTGTCAAACATGGCTTTTCCCATCTGGAACTCTTGACTTCAAGGCTTCTATACATATCCCTATTTCTCATCTGGCTGGTTGCAGGCCAGTGTTCCCAAAACATCTTGACTTGAATCTTGACTCTTTTGCCCAGCACCTGTGTCCCTCTTAACGTGTGGTACTCACTTTTGCTTGGTCTTCTACCTCTGCAATGGCAGTGATCAGGTGTACCCTCAAGTGTTTCACTTAACCTCCCCCACCCCAATAAAATCCTTGCATCACCACTGGGTCATTTTTCGCTTTTGGTCCACTGTGATCCCCACATCACTTTTGCTCTTGTTGTTATTATTCCTACATTTACTGCATGGCATGAATTCCTGTCTTGCATTCATATTTCTTCAACCCACATTTATTCTCCCATGTTGACCTCCTTCTGGCATGGTGGGAAGTAGCTGACAGATCTTGTATTTTGCAGGGAAAGAGAGGGAGCAGAGAGGGGTTTTGCTGAGCCTTGCTTGGTACACGACTCCCAGGAGACTCTTGAGATGTTTGCTTCCACTACTTAAGTTTCTTCCATTTGATCTTTTTCAACAATACTATCAGGGTAATATTACTCCCATTTTACAAATGAGGACATTGAGAAGACAGCATCAGAGACCTAAAGAGTAAGGTATAAATTAGAATCCCAGGTCTGCCTTTGGATAAGTTACCCAGTCTCTCTGAGCCTTTGTGTTCTCATCTGTAAATTAAAAAAAAAAAAAAGTCCTATCTCAAAAGAACGGATTAAATGATATGGCGTATATACAGCATTTAGCACTATACTTCACACATTATAAAAGTGCAACATAGTAGCTGCTAGATTATGTACTTCATATTTTCAAAGCACACATCTCCTATAGTGAAGAGGTAGGATCTGCTTTTGGAACATAGATCTACTTCTAGAACATGTACCTACTTCTTTTTTTTTTTTTTTAAAGATTTTATTTATTTATTTGACAGACAGAGATCACAAGTAGGCAGAGAGGCAGGCAGAGAGAGAGGAGGAAGCAGCCCCCCACCCCCGAGCAGAGAGCCCGATGTGGGGCTCGATCCTAGGACCTGGGATCATGACCCGAGCCGAAGGCAGCGGCCCTAACCCACTGAGCCACTCAGGCACCCCAACATGTACCTACTTCTAAATACAAGTTTCTTTTGTACTATTCTTCCTGCACTATGTTGTCATTTCTAGAAATTCTCTTCCACAGATATGAAGAGGCTTGAGCAACAGTTATCATGCCAGAAAGCATGGCAGGAGGAATTTGGGGATCTCAAGACTGGATTCACAAACTGGCAGGTGGGAGCAAGGAGGGGAAGGCTGGGTTAAGCCCAGTCCAGGGCACACAGGTTAGAATGAGCACTATTTATTTCTTCTGATCACCAGCTGGGTGGACCCAGTGCCCATATTTAGAACAGGGTCAGGAACCAGGTGACTCTTGGAGTTTTGGGCCAAGGTATACCCCATCCCAGGACTCTGGGATCATGACCTGAACCGAAGGCAGACACTTAACTGACTGAGCCACCCAGGTGTCCCAATGGTGGATGGCTTTCCTGAGACCAGGTTCCTCCAGATTACAGACCTTTGTTTTCTTAGCATTAGGTGTAACAGTTTAAAGGTTAAAGAGACCAGAGCCCATAATTTTCCCACCTGGTTGAGCATCAAAAACACCTGAAGAACTTGTCAAAGATGTTGATTCTTAGGCCTTAGGCCTCACCATGAAAATATGGATTCTTCTGGTCTGGGGTGAGGCCTGGGAAAAGATTCATTTAAAAAAAAAAAATCTCCAGGTAATTCTGAGGCTTGGTCTGGTTTGGGAACTCCTGCAATAAGTTAGTAATTTTTTCCCTGAAGAAGTCCCCAGACCAGACGAAATGATTTTCCCAATGTCACACAGTGTGTTGGTAGCAACATTCCTTCTCTCTCCTTGTTGCAAATTTTCTCTCCACTTTGGTTCTAGGCAGCCCACCTGTAAAATATCTGAGAAACAAGGGTTTGTTTATTGTCTGCCTTTATGCAGTATTTCTGGGATGAGACTAGATCTTCCTAGCATGTCCCAGGTAAGGACTTTGAAGGATAACAGAGAAAAGCAGAGGCCTTCTCAGACTCTCGGAGTCCACACGGCTTCCCTGTCTGATTGTAAGAGCTAAGAATTCCCCAGTTTATGACGCCTGGAGCCAAATGCTGGATTATCTGTGCCCAGCTCCTGTAGCTGCGCAGAGAATTGTATGTTGCCTGGGCAGGCCAAAGCTCTCCATCCATCCTGTGCACATTTGCTCTTGCCTGTGGTGAGGGAGCAGAGGCGGATGATGTATGGAAGCTGGGCAGGCATGGGGGATGGATGGGAACTCAGCTGTGGAGCTTGGCTGAGAGACTCACACCCCATTGGAGCTGGGATTGATTGACTGGAACTTTCTCGCCCTTCTCAGTTTATCTCAGGCCAGCAGCCTGCTCTGGGTCCTCTGATCGCCCCTGTGGAGAGGGAATTACTGTCAAGGTCAGGGAAGCTGGGTATCTCAGTGGCGGTCTACCATGTACCTTCTTCCCAGAGGCAGAGACCCTCCACTCTAGAAACCAAGTGACCCTCAGATAGCTTTCTGTTCCTGAACCCCTTCTCTCTGTGTTTGGATTCCTTCTTGTGTCTTTCTCCTTTTCTACCTGCAGCTCACCCTGACAACTTCCTTTCTTGGATGCCATCTGTAGAATGTATGGAATATGACCTGTACTAGCAGATTTTGCAAGGGTATCAAAAGAATGAGCGAGAACTCTGAGGTGGTGTCAAGGTTACTGAGGATGGTGGGTGAACTTAATGCTGTTAACTGCTTTGACATGGATCCAGGTACAGGTGTCTGTTATCATCTACTTTCCCAGGAGACCATTTTTAGAAAAGTGTGTAGCCCCCTTTCAAGCTGATTGGTTCTCCTTTCCCTGACTTAGCGGGTGGGCCATATGAAATAGCTGTTAAACTGTGCATCTGCTAAGTGCTCAGTGTGGGGTGGGGATTGTGGGGAGGGAGGGGGAGATGGGGGTGGACCTGTGACTGGAGTTCAGAGGCCTCCGTTTGAGTTCACCTTTTGGAGCCAGTCCTAGCCTCCCGGGGTTGTTACAGGACTCAAAAGTGACCAGAGTGGTGAGAGCACTTTGTAAACCAAAACGTACCTTACAACTGTCAGTTGTTGCTACAGGGACCCAGGGGAGGAGGTAAAATAAGTAACAGCCCACTTTTCAGGGTTTCCTGTCCAAAGGGGAAGACTTCTCATGGGCCTCACCAGGGAGCGGATCTGCGGAGCACTAAGAACTTTCTGTGCCAAGGGCTCCCCCATGAGGAGGATTGGTTCCAGGCAGATGGTGTCATGGAAGGAGACTCCCCTGGAGGAGAAGAGCACACCCTGATTTCCCTTTGCCTTGGGCAAAGCTGCACTCCTCCAGTTGCTTCTTGAAAAGCCCTAAACACAACACCGCCCCAACTCACACCCCACCCCGCTGAGCTGGAGGACAACTTTGGGAAGTCACAAGCCGTGCTGGCGGCGGAACTCAAGCTACACAGAGGCGGCCCCCACCCACTGCCTGACCACTTGGCTTTCTGGCTGGGAGGGGCTGCAGTGTTCCCTCCTCCTGGGAAATGAAGCCAAGATGGGGACCTCAGGGTTCTCCCAGAGAGAACTATAAGGCAAGAGTGCGGGGTGTCATCCTAACATGTCCAGTGCCTTCTTTCCTCCTTGGTATAACTTCTTTTTCTCTTGTCCATGCCTCCGTCCCTTCCTGTAGAGGGAAGGACAATTTAACAGCTCTAGAGAGACAAACCTCCCTCCCTCCCAGGGTCAATGAGAAGAAGGAATAAAAAATGCATCTCAAGCACAGGTATATAAAAGGCTTTTATTGTCCTTATTTATCTTTGGGCCCATCCCTTTCATTCCCCGTGCCTCATTTTCCCCATTTATTCTGAGGAAGTTAAATGAAGTGATAATAGTCACTGGACCCTTCCCCTTTAAGAGCCAACCCTTTTATGACCTATTGCACATAATGATCTTCTGTAGCCTCAGGTTTTTTGTTTTGTTTTGTTTTGTTTCAAAGTAAGCTCTATACCTAGAGTAGGGCTTGAACTCACCACCCTGAGATCAAGAGTCACATGCTCTACTGAGCCAGCCAGGTGCCCCAGTGCAGCCTCAGTTTTATGAGCTGTGAAGTGGGATACCTGGGCCTAGTGGAAAATCCTTAGAAGACCGAGGCTTTTATCATCACCCACAAAGAAAGGACAAGGTCTGCGTGAGGGCCACGTACAGTGCCTGACATCTAGTGACCCTTCAGTAAATACCTACAGGATGAAAGAGTAAATGAACAAATGAACCAGATAGGCATACTTTTTTCACTCCACACACTGTCTCCACAAGATGTTGAAGCTATACTTACTTACTACCATTATTACTAGAAGACATCAACCTACCCTCTGAGAGGCTCTCCAGCTTTACCCCTCTACCCCCGCCAGAGGTGATACAGGGAACAGGAAGAGGTGGTCTTACTCTGGGCTGCTGTAACAGAATGCCATAGACTGTGTGGCGACAGACATGTATCTTTCACAGTTCTGGAGGCTCGGCAGTCAAAGTCAAGACGTCCACAGTTTCACTGTCTGGTGAGGACCTGCTTCCTAGCTCACAGATGGCCATTTTTTTGCTGTATCCGCACATGGTAGAAGAGGCAAGGGTATTCTGTAGGGTCTCTTTGGTAAGGTCACTAATCTCATTCCTGAGGGCTTCATCCTCATGGCCTCGTGGCCTCCCAAAGGCCCCACCTCCAAATACCATCATACTGGGGATTAGGTTTCAACATATGAATTTGCAGGGGAGGGATATAAGCATTCAGTCTCTAGCAGATGTTCTCAAAACTCAGTCTTCTGAATGAACATCACTGGGGAGCTTGCTAAGTAGCAGATTCTGGAACCCATTCCAGAGATCCTGAAACAAAATCACTGTGAGAGATGCCTAGAAACCTGTCCTTGTGTGGTTCCTCTTTTAAACTTACTGTTAACAACTTTCTTATTATTGTTAATAAGTAAATACTTATTATTTAAGATATTTATTATTTAAGTAATACATATTATTATCAAGTTTACTTCTTATTGTTAATAAGTATCAACTTATTATTGAAGTATTAAAATGTATACAGAAGTAGTGCCAACAGTGTGATAAATCCCAAGTCCCTGTGACTCAGCATAAAAATTTTTCAATACATAATAATCTAGTTTCATATATACCCTCACCCACTTTCCCTCCAAATCCTGGACATCGTATTGTTTCATCCATACATACTTCTGTTTATATTTCTAAAAGACAAGTACTTAAAAAAAATCCTAAAGTAAGTAACAACAATTCCTTAATATTATCAAAAGTACAGTCATCCAAATTTCCTCAACTGTTTCATAACATTTTTTATAGTTTTATAGTTTTATATATTTGTTCATATCAGGATCCAGAGAAGATCCATACCTTGCAATTGATAAGAATTTTGGTCACTTTAAAAAAAAAAAATTTTTTTTAACAATTTTGGACCACATAGGAGTTGCAAAAATGATGGTGTTCTCATGTACCCATCCCTCAGGTTCCCCCAGTGACAACATCTTACATAATCACACTAAGAGTCACAACCAGGAAACCGACATTAGTATAATGTTATTAAAACTATAGACTTTAGGGGTGCCTGGGTAGTCGGTTGAGCAGCCGACTCTTGGTTTTGCCTCAGGATTTGATCTTAGGATCCTGAGCTCCAGCCCTGTGTCTGGCTCCATGCTCAGCATGCAGTTTGCTTGATATTCTCTCCCTCTGCACCTCCCATCCCCCTCTCAAATAAAATAAATAAAATCTTAAAAAAAAAAAAAAACCTACAGAGTTTATGTGGATTTCACCAGTTTTTATATCCCCTCCTTTTTCTTTTTCTTTTTTTTTTTGTATATATTTCTATGAAATTTTACAACATGTATAGGTTTATGGACCCATAATCAGGACACAGACTTGTGACCCAGAGAAAGCCCCTGCCCTGTCTTTATAGTCACACTTTCCTCCCCAACCCTAACTCTAGCAACCACTGATCTGCTCTCCACAACTAGGGATGGAGAGAACTTCCTGCGCAGGCTGTGGGGTAGGCTCTATGGAAGGCTGAGCCTGGGACACTGGTGAACAACCCCCCCCCACTTTACTTTCACCTCCGCTAACTAACTGGGAATTAACCCCAGTGGTTGGAGGGTGTGCACTTGGGGAGGAGGCAGTGTCTACTAGAGCCCTGTTGAGGGTCAGGGCAGAAAGTGGTGACATTGCCCTAAGGCCTTTCTGCACACACTTTGACTCCTACTCCAAGGGCGGGTGGGGAGCCTGGAGGGAGGAGCACACTGGAGCACAAGCAGGCTGTGTGGTTGGACAGCTCAGTTGTTCTCCCGTTGCCTGGATCTCTGCCCCCTGCCTTCCAGGACCACAGGGACTAGTGCAGTCCCTCTTCTGTATATGAGCCTGCTGGATGCTTGAAGGCAGCACCCCCCTCCCAAAAGACTGGCGATAGTTTTCTGCAGTTTACCAGGCCTATCATCTCCGACCCTCACAGCTCTTCTGTGGAGTGTGCATTATTGTTGTTTCTATTTTACAGAAGGAGAAATAAATAGACTCGGAGAGAAGAAATATATTGTCCAGAGTCATACAGAATTTTAACCTAAATCCTTTTCAGCCTTGTCTTCCCCTGTCACATTCCCTTGAAACTTGTCTTCCTCAAGCTAAAGGAAGTCAGCTCAATTCCTCTTACTACCTTGACATATCCCTCACTTTTTCCTCACTGTGCCAGGATGAAAGACTCAGGATGAGAGATCTTGCCTTCTGGGCGGGGAGGAGCAGAAGCCAAAATAGAAGCTTGTTCTTGGGAGAGTGAGGCAAGATGGGTGCCATCAGGCTATAGAAGCTGCCAGATGCCTGGTGGAGTGAGGGAGGGGGGTGTAAACAGTAGTTCATTCTGGGAGGAGTGTGCAAATGAGGGGGGCTTTCCTGGCACAGGAGGGTGGGGGAGTCCCCAGGGAGAGGTCACTCCATATCGGCAGACTTACTGGGTACAGGCCTATGGGAGCAAGAGCAGGAAGTTGGTCCTGAAAAGGCATTTGGAATGGTGTGGCTGGAAGATACTTTGTGGTACAAATGGGGAAAGTAGGTTTTCCCAGACACAGAGAAGGGCAGAGACTTTCCCAGACACACAGCAGGGCAGGTGCCTAGGTCTAGCCACAACCCAGCTGCCACCCGGAGTTAGATGAGCCGCAGGCTCAGGCTGTGCAGTAGAAGAGAGAATGTCCTCACCTTGGTCCTGGATGGCTCCCACCACTCTTCAGAGGCAGGGCCTTATTTGAGCCACTTACACTCAGGACACAGTGACAGGGACCAGTGCCTGTCCTGTAGGGTTCCAGCATGCCATCAGAGAGGGCAGGAGTAACCTAAGGTCACACAGCTAATATGTGGTATAGCCAGGACCTCGTTCTCCAGGGTCTGGGTCTTAGTGCCTGCAGAGCCTCCTGGAAGAACACAGTCTCTCTAGCCCAGACTGAGAGCCAGAGGAAGAGGGTACAGATGTTTGAGGGATCTGGGGTCATCTCTGGCTTCTCCCAACTCTTCCATCTGCCTCCCATCCCACCTGCCAGCCTGTCAGCTTGTATTAAGGCAGACACCAGGGAGCTCTGCGGATGAGCTGGGAACTTCTGAAGTGCCTTCAGAATGGATCATTTCTATTTCCCACAACCTAAGAGTCTGTGCTTTTCACTCTTCACCAGGCAAACTCCTGCCCATCCTATAAAACCCGGCTCGGAGGCACAGCAAATAACCATGTACAAAGCCACAGAGGGAGTCACATCACATTCCAAAGAATCTTATAGACTGTGATCTCCAACCACAATGCAATATAATTAGAAGTCAACAAGAAAAATATAAACCTCCCATAGACTGAGAAACTAAAACCATACTTCCAAATCATCCATGAGTTTAAGAGGAAATGACAATGAAATTTCAAAATACTTAGAACTGAATGATAAGGAAAGCATAAGCAGTTTCTGTTTCCTTTGTGAAGTCACTGTCTCTGGGCCCACTGTCTCCATTGCCTCTCCAGCTACACTCTGTATACTCCACACCCTCCTCCCACCAGCTCCCTCCAGCTTTAGGCCCCTGAATGCCCACCTCTATGGGCTGCATAGACAGTCCCTGGTCCAGGGCTTCCATCGGATTTACCACCCGTCTTTTGCACCAGGATTGCTCTGAGCTGGATATGCCGGTGAAACAGGCCGCAGCTCCAGTCAGTAGCCCCCTGCTCATACCCCCCACCTTCACACCCTCCCAGCACCCCTTCACTAGGGATGACAGCTTCGGCCTGGGGTAGATAGCTAAGGACTGCTCTTGCTAGCCCTTCAGTGATATGCCAACCCTGTGGTTTCCCTGCACCCCGACTCCACCTCTAAATAGTGCTTTCTTTAAACTCTCCCCAAAGGGCCCAATTTGAGTATTCCATGTGCTTCCTGTGGCTAACCCCACACACACAAAGTGCTCGCCAGCAGTCCCTAACCGTCCTCTCACCGAGATGAGAACACGGTTCTGTGCCGGTTTTGTGATGACTGAGCTCTGACCTTGTGTTATCTCTCTGTGTGTGTTGTCCCTACCACTGACTTGTCGGCACCTGAGGTCAGCAACAGGGTCAGCTTCATCACCTGCTCCTCTTTCAGGGCACAGAAAGGGTATTGATTAGGATAGCAAACAGATGAAGGACTAGATTAGAATTCCTTCTGCATACACGAGAGCATGTAATTATTCACTTATAGGGGATTTGGGGCAGAGTGAAGACTCAGACATCAGGAAAAAAAAAGAGAGAGAGAAAATTGGACTTTAGACTGGGGCAAAAAACTAGGTGCTTAACAAAAGAATGAATCTTCAGTTCTATTCTGTTCTCATGCCATCAAGCAAACAGAAGATCCAGACACAAGAAGAGCTCAGTGGGGACATCAGTGCAATAGTAAATGTCTACCCTACCCCCACCCCACACCTGCTCACCTTCTGCACCCCTCCGGAGTGACTTCTGTAGCCTGTCTCTCTGCCTTGGTCCTCCCACCCTAGAAGGCCTCTAACCTTCCCTCCCATCCCAGGACAGAATCAGCCAACTGATCTCTGGGCCTAGCGGCTACCCTGACTTGAGTACCGGTTTGGGATGTCTGTCTGCCCCCAGGGGAGGAACATAAACTGAAAAGAGAGCAGATCACGTCTTAAAGGTTTGGATTTGAGAAGAAAGGTGGTAAATAAGATATTCCAAACTGGGCAGACCTAGAACAAAGGTTTCGTCAGGGGAAATAGGGTGACTTTGGTGAGGAGAATCTGCCCAGCCTGAGCGAAGACCCCAGCCCTGGTCAGGTGAAAGTCTGTCACCTGAGCACTCTTCAGGGCCCGTCCCTTCAGTGCTGGGTGAGGGGCTCAGCTTGTGTTTCCCAAAGCCTTCATGTACTCAGCAAATGGGCATTAAGGGTCTGCTATGTGCCAGGCACTAGGCCAGGATCTGAGGGTATGGGAGCGGAGAGGGCAGCCCTGATACCTGATTGAGCTCAGGAACAAATGGGCCACAGATTATCCTAGGAGGACAAGGAAACCACCATTACTTAGCAGCCCCTTTGCTTCTGCTTCACACACGGGCTGGATCTGTTCCCATTTTACAGTCGAGGAAGCTGAGGCTGCCTCTGTGGCAAAGTCCGAGGAAATACTGCCAGGGCCGTCTGCTCAGTCAGTCCTTTGCCCAGAGGGAAGCTGGGAGCACTCTTCGGACTTTCCGGAAAGGCGGGAGTGCGTCTGTGCACTGGGAGGGGGTCGGGGGTGTCCCCTTTCCCCGCCCCTTCCCCGCCAGGAGGCCGAGGCGCTGCCTGGCCCGGGAGGGCGGGGGCGGAGCCGGCGACGCCGCGGGGGCGGAGGGCGACCGCGGCCCGGCCGGGCGGGCAGGAGGACGGGCGGACAAGAGAGAGAACAGGCCCAGCCGGAGGACCGGAGAAGGCGACCCGGCGCGCCGGGGATGTGACCCTGCGGCCAGAGGAGGACCGAGGCGGTCCCAGTGAGTGAGCGCCCGCGCCCCCGCCGGCGCACGGCCCAGCTTCGCTGCCACTTTCATTTCTGCGGCTGTCCCGGCGTGGCCCCGTCCGGAGGCGACCTCCGCCCCAAGGCAGGCTGGCCGCGGCGCTCCGTCCGGGGTCCGAGGCTCCGAGCTCCGAAAGTCCGGGTTGGGGGTGGTGGAGTTGGAGGGGGGCGTGTCTTCGGGAGCGGAAACGTCAGGTCTGCGCCTCTGGGTCCTACCACCGGCCTGTCCCGGCAGCTGGGCGAGTGGGGGTCAGGGGGTCCGGGAGCGGCCTAGGGGTGGACGCGGGGGACCGAGCGCCGCTGGACAGAGTCCCGTCTCTACTTTTCTCTTGGATCTCTGCCCTCGGGGCGCACGCGCACACTCACGTCGCGTAGGCAGAGGCTGCATTCTTGGTTCAAACTGGGGCCAGACCTCTGCCAAGATCTTGGGCCAGGCCTGGGGAGCGGCAGGTGTGGCCCTGGCGGGGGGGGGGGGGGCTAAATGTCAGAAACAGGTAGGGCTACTCTGGTCTTAATTTGGGAAACCCAGATGCCCACCCAGGGAGTGAGCCATCCCTGGGCACTTTAGGAGTATAAGGACACCCAGAGTTAGGAAAGGGGCGGGGCTAAGAGGCAGAAAGGGCCCTAGTTTAGGGAGGGAACAGAGGTTTTTTTGAAGGACGGAAACCCAAATAAGGGCATGGGAGTGGAAAGCGAAGAAACAAGTGGCAAGTTGCTTGTAGAGATTACCCCCTCCCCTTCCTGAAGCTTGGGGAAAGACCCAGGGAAAAGACCCAGGTCTTGAAATTTTGTAGCCAGATGGTGGGAGTCTAGCTCACTGGTCAGGACACTCAGGGTGCTGTGGGGGGTTGGGGGAGGTTCAGCATGTGAGAGAACAGGAATTAGGTTGGTCTAATTGGTGGGAACATGCTTCCCCTTTCCAGTCACTTCCCTCTTTTCCCCTTACCTCCACCAGACCAGTGACCAGCCAGCACAAGAAAATGGTCCTTTACTCATTGTGATGGGCTGAGCCCCACCTTATCCCAGTTCCCAGTTGTGCTGTTGGAGATCCCCCGCCAGTAACTTGCTTTGTGAATGGTGGCTCCTCAGAAAGAGGGCCTCAGTTTCCCCATCTCTGCAAGAAGTGGGTTAGTTAGTTGATTTCTCAGGGCTCTTGCAACTCTGCAGTTCTGGATTCTAAGCTTTACTTAAACCCTGAGCATCAACTATATGCCAGGCCCTGACCTAGGCTGGAGGCTGGGTGGAGGAGAGGGACAACAGTGGCCAAAGAGCAGCCTCCCCCGCCCCCCAGGTGAAAGATATCTGGGTTTGGTAGAGGGGGTTGTGGGAGGAGATAACATTCAACCTGACCATGTATAGTCAGGTATATAGACATATATAGACAAAGAGACCAGTGTGACAAAACACACAGTGGCAGGAGGGTGGGGATAGGTTCAGGGATCACGCAACAAGCAACAGCACTGAGCTGGTGGAGAGGGGGCTCTTGGAGGAGGGAAGTGGGCAGGAAAGATAGGGTGAGGTGATGATTGTTGGTAACTGTCCCTAAAGGGGGCTGTGCAAAGGAGGAGAACCAGGAACCCCACAGAACCACAGTAGGAGTGGTTTTGGAAGCACCCGCCCCAAGCAGAGTTTGGAATACAGGTGGTATATGAAGTGTGGAAATCTCCTCTGGGGTCAGGAAGCTCAGCATCCACACTGGGGACTTCTCTGGGTAGAAGTCAAGGATCAAGGAATGGAAGAGATGATGTTCCACATATTTGAGGGATCTTTTCAAGAGGACAAGATCCTGCCAGGAGACCTGCCCCTGCTCTCCAAACACCTGTCATTTACTTGACCATCCCCATCCTGGCCTGCCTGTTATGGATACAAGGAAGATTCCTTGTTCCAAACTTCTCCACTAGCTTGACTTGTTGTCTGACATGACACCTCCTTCCAACTGTCGCCTCGTTCCTTCCCCTCCATCCTGCCCCAGCATTATAAGAGATGTGAGAAGGTTAAGTGCTCCTATGTCAGGTCTGAGGTTAAGGCAAGGCTTTGTTTGTGGCTGTATCAGCCTCAGTTTAGGGCTAGAGTCAGGACTCAGATTGGCCAGGGTCAGGGCCAGGTCAGAGGTCAGCGGGGAGTCACAACTCAGTCCTTATCCTACAACTCAGCCCTCTGTCTCTGGCTAAATTCTGGCCTCAGCGGGTACCTGGGTCCACCTTTCCCAAGGGCTCACACACCCACAGGGGAGGTGAGATGACTACCACATGAGTCCCAGAAAACTGGCCTCTACGTGCCTGACCCAGGACATTGTATGGGTCAGACTTGTGCTTGCTCTGGTCGTCACCCGGCCATGGTAGAGCTGAGACTAGAATCTAGGACTCCTGCCTCCAAGCCTGAGGCTCTGACTGCTGTTCCGAAGTCTGTTCTGAGTCTGGGATCCCTCCATCTGAGAGGCAAAACAGATTTGTCTGAATTCTAGAAAGGCCCAGCTGGGTAGATCTGACTGCATTCTCCTACCTCCCCATGTCAGGTGCGTCGTCAGTACTCACAGAACATGTACTGTCCAGAGCAGGGGGAGAGGCCACTGGCTTATTTTGGTTTGGGGCTGGAGGAGGCTGGCTTCATGGGGAAGGATCTCTAGCCACTGTCAGAAGAAGTGGCCCCCATCTGGACCTGCCACCTCCCCCTCTCTTCCAGGGCCTGTAGCCACACTCAAAGGTCACCCAGCTGGCCCTATGAGGGCCCTTTCCTCTTTCAGGGTAATAAAAGGAAAGTACATTTTTGGTAGAAAAGTCCCTCCTGCTCCCTGGGAATCCCCGGTGGCCGGATGGACTACGGGATATCCCAGAGGAAGCTGAAGGCGGGGCCTTGCCCCTACCCCGACCCCCAGCACAATGCAGCCATGCTCTCCCACGCTGCCATGGGGCAGCCCCGGGGTCGTTTCATCCAGGCTCCCACCTCCTGGTGGCCTGCAGGAAGCCTCCCCACACCTCTCCAGTGGGCAACAAGAAGTCAGATGAGCACCTGTTTGGATCCCAGGCCCAGACCTCTGTGAGATGCAGCGAGAGGGGAGAGGAAACAACATGAGCCAGGAGAGCTGAGGCCACTTGGCAGGGGGAGCAAGGGTAGCCTGGAGACAGGGCAGGAGCCCTGGCCCTGGGGATGGGGAGAGTTTAGACTCCAGGCAAAGGCTGTAGAGACAGGCCCAAAGCTGAGGGCATGAGGGAAATGATGTGTAAGGGAGTCAAAGCTTCTCCGTGAGGACCTGACCACCACGCTCCCTCTGTGCCCTTGGCCCTGGCAGGCCATCCACAGGTCCCACCCCTGGACACCTGGCCAGCCGCCCAGCCCAGCCATGGCACTGTGCCTGAAGCAGGTGTTCGCCAAGGACAAGACATTCCGGCCTCGGAAGCGCTTCGAGCCCGGCACACAGCGCTTCGAGCTATATAAGAAGGCGCAGGCATCACTCAAGTCGGGGCTGGACCTGCGCAGTGTGGTGAGGCTGCCACCAGGGGAGAACATCGACGACTGGATTGCTGTGCACGTGGTGGACTTCTTCAACCGCATCAACCTCATCTACGGCACCATGGCCGAGCGCTGCAGCGAAAGCAGCTGCCCGGTCATGGCCGGCGGGCCCCGCTATGAGTACCGCTGGCAGGACGAGCGCCAGTACCGGCGGCCCGCCAAGCTCTCGGCGCCGCGCTACATGGCCTTGCTCATGGACTGGATTGAGGGCCTCATCAATGACGAGGACGTCTTCCCCACTCGTGTCGGTGAGTAACCCCCGGCAGGCAAGTCAGGCCCAGCTGGGGAGGGAGGGAGCCCCCAGAGCCCATTCTATAGATGAGGCATTTAGTTTGCCATAGCAGTTCTCTAAGGGGTTGGGGTTGAGGGGCAGTTATGATTTTCATCCCCGTTTTGTAGAAGAGGCAGCTGATCCTCAGGGAGGTTCAGTGTCTGCTCAAGATGGGGCATCTTGAGCTGGGACTGCCTGACTCAAAGCTTGGGACTCTTCTTATCTGAAGCTTAAATGTCCCTCCAAGAGCCACCCTGGCCAAGACCACTGTGATTCTTAGAACCTTCTTGAAGAGGTGCATCTAGGTGCTCCTAGCCCATCACCCTGCCTGGGCTGACTGACTTGCAACCTACTGTTAGTTCTGACTCTTCCCTCCAGGAAAGAGAAGGGGGTGGGGATTGGGAGGGCCCAATTAGATCTCTATCTCAGAGGAGTCTGAGGGCAGAATTTTCCCTCGTTAGGCCCAACCCATGGGGACTTTTCTTATCTCAGCTGGGCAGCCTGGTGAGGGTGGCGAGAGTGGATGAGTGATGTTACACCAGCCTGGCTTCCCCATCCCAGGGCAGCAAGAGCAGGTGTTGGCCCAGGAGCTGAGCAGGCATGACACCGTATCCATCACAGCATCGTCACCCCCACCTGGCCCCCGTTCCTCTGTGTTAAGGCTACAGGACTCAGAGATGGGTGGGGCAGGGTGGGCAAGCCCAGAGGGGAAAAGTGTGAATACGGAGGGAGGCTGGGCACTGAGTCACAGTTCAGTGCTCACAGCCCCTCCCCATCTGGGGCCTGCCATTTCCTGCACTATCAGGCCTGACAGTGGGCATCCGCCTTTCACACAGGAGGAACCGAGACCAACAGAGGGACCGTGCACTGAATCGGTGATTCAGAACTGCACCTCGGATCTCTTGGGGTCCGGGCCCCCACGTCTAGGTGGTCAGGACAAGTCTGAGGATCCTGGACTGGGCCTGCAAGGGCTCACAAGGAAGCAGGGCTCCACCCCACCTGAGAGCTGTGAGGCCCTGTGTGAAGCAGGGTGAACCAGTGTGGGCCCGTGTCTGGGCTCTTATTCCTTTCTAGCCTTAACCCTCAGGCCTAGGACACCTCAGGTGTCCATGCCTTAACCCTGCGGATGGCTCTGCCATAGCAGAGAAAAAGGCATAGTCACCAAGATCTCTACCCTGAGTGCAGGGGACTGTGCAGAAATGGTGCCTTTTTCACAGATGCTCGAGCTTCTCCCAGGCAGGGCAGGGGCTGTGGTGTTTATCTCTGCAAGTAATCCTGCCTCCAGTCTGTACTAATTCCTAGTATGGCCTTGGGCCAGTGGGGTCACAATCATGCCTAGAAGGGTTTCCTTACCCATATCATAGGAGGCAAAAGATGCAGAGGACCCAGCACAGGGCCCATATCAAAGATGGAAGGTTCTTTGTGTTATTGAATAGTTAAAGCGATGAGAGGTATCTGAACTAATTCTTGAGGATTTTGTAATTCTCAAGATGGGGAATTTGGGGACTGCTGCGTGAATGGTATGAAGAGGAAGGAGTTGGGGTGGAGCTGGCGAAGGAGGTTGGGGTCAGATCATGAAAGGCTTTGAGCAGGCACCATGCTGTGAAGTTAGAACTTAGTCCCAAAGACCTGTGTTTTTAAATATGGACCAGAGACGTTGATAAACTCCCCTTGGAATTATATCCAGGATATCACTGGGCAGCACCTATGGACACACATATTTCTGTGGGGAATCTGGGCATAACTTCCACTGTAGTCGAAGAAAGATTGGTCAGTGATCCCCGTATGATTGCAGGGTCTGGCCCCGGGTGATGGGAAAATTGGGAGATGATTCTTAGTTCAAAGGGGAAAGGCACAGTGGGATCTATGCTTTTAGAGGGGAAGCAGGGAGAAAGGGGACCCTGATCTCTCCGTCCCCTGCAGGGTACTGGCAATCCTAGGTGAAGGGTGCCTGTTGTGGGAAGGGCAGGGTTGGGCAGCGGTTCATCCCTAAGATGGTGATCCCCCCACTTCTGCCTGTTCCCACCTCCTAGGAGTTCCCTTCCCCAAGAACTTCCAGCAGGTCTGCACCAAGATCCTGACCCGCCTCTTCCGGGTCTTTGTCCATGTCTACATCCACCACTTCGACAGCATCCTCAGCATGGGGGCCGAAGCACATGTCAACACCTGCTACAAGCACTTCTACTACTTCATCCGCGAGTTCAGCCTGGTGGACCAGAGGGAGCTGGAGCCGCTGGTGAGGCCAGGCCCCTGCTGCCTTCCCCTCCTTCCCAGGGCTAGCCACCAAGTTTTCAGATCCAAAGGCTACCTACTTTCAGAAAACCCAATACCCACGTGGATAAATTAGGGGAAGGCAATTCATGGAACCATGGATTCTATACTTTATTTTTTTTTAAGATTTATTTATTTATTTGACAGACAGAGATTACAAGCAGGCAGGGAGGCAGGCACAGAGAGAGGGGGAAGCAGGCTCCCTGCTGAGCAGAGAGCCCGATGTGGGGCTTGATCCCAGGACCCTGGGATCATGACCGGAGCTGAAAGCAGAGGCTTTAACCCACTGAGCCACCCAGGCGCCCCATACTTTATTTTTTTTTTTAAGATTTTATTTATTTATTTGACAGAGAGAGAGATCACAAATAGGCAGAGAGGCAGGCACAGAGAGAGGGGGAAGCAGGCTCCCTGCTGAGCAGAGAGCCCGATGTGGGGCTTGATGCCAGGACCCTGGGATCATGACCTGAGCCAAAGGCAGAGGCTTTAACCCACTTAGCCACCCAGGTGCCCCGATTCTGTACTTTAATAGAGAATTCATTCTAGTCTCTGTTTATAGACTCAGATCTGCATCCTGGGGTTGGGGTGGGGGAGGGCAGGAAGGGGCTGGATTCAGGCAGAACAGCCAGGCCTCATGGTTTGGGAAGGGGCTGCCTGGTAGACAGAACTCTGACTGAGCCCTACCTACCTTCTGTCTCTGCAGAGGGAGATGACAGAGCGGATCTGTCACTGAGCCCAAGCCTGGAGTTGTTGCCTGTCCTGTGGATCATCAGAACACAGAGTAGCTGGGGAGAGGACCCTCAGGAATCGGTGGCAGAGGAACCTGAAGTCCCTGGGACCCCTCTGCACACACCAAGCCGCTGGACTTGTGGTTCTCAGGAGTCTGCCCGTATGCTCCCTGACTGCTTATGAATGGAGAAGGAGGGGCAGAAGGAAAAGGACAGAAGGAGCTGCACCTCCAGATGAAGTCTAAGGGTGGGATGGGCTGGGTTTCTGCCCCAGTACTTGACCCTTCCTTGGCGGTTCCCGTGCCGGTGTGGGGCATGTGGGTGTGGCTGAGCAATAGTGAGAAAGGTACAAGAGCGTAGGCACACTGTGTGTGAGTAAGCGCAGATGACTCTGTGTGAGTGTGTGAGAGCGTGTGATTTTCACTGTGGGATGTGTCTGTAAGAGCCAGCTGCCTTAGACCCTCCCTGGCACATACTAGACCTTCCATAAATGTGAGGTAAGTAGAAGAACGGAGGGAAGGAGGGGTTAGGACCACCAGACAGTGACCACTGTGCAAGTGATGGCAGGTCAGTGGTCTGACCATGTGTGTGAGTGCACAAAATATGACTGGAGATGTAGCTCTTTATTTGAACCTTCATATTACCAGCTTCCATAAGCATGAGTTCTGGGGAGCCGTGGGGATGTAAGAAAGGAGTTCTGCCCTGAGTGCCTAAACCCTTGGCCCACCACAGACACAGGTTCTGATCTGCTTAGCCAGAGATGCCCAGGAACTGTCATTTTACTCATCCCTTTACCTCCAGGAAAGCCTGATTATAGACAGCCTCCAGAGGGCTGGGGATGATCCCTTATGCCTACATAGGTCCTCTAGTCCTTAAATTGGGAACCATACACTCCAGTCTAGCTCCCAGAATCTGTAGACTTGGGTCTCAGGATCTGAAGCCCAGTGCAAGATAATCCCCTAGCCCAAGGAGCTAGAGGAACTTGAATTCGGAAACCCTGGAGATTTGTATCCCATCCTTGGACAGGGAAGATGTATTGCTAGCGAATGGACTCCTCCAGGCTTGGAAAGCCCCCTATCCTGCAAGGACCTGCCTCCTGCCTGAGCCATCCCTGAGACATTCCAGCTGGTTGGACAGCTTTCCACAGAGAACATGGGATGTTCATTTGATACTCCATTACTCCATACCGCCGTGCCTAGCCCTGTGCCCAGACCCACCAGACTCTAGTACACTGGGAGGCCAGCATGGAGAGCCAGAAAGGGTCTGGGAATCATCCAATCTCACAGAATCATCTCTTTACATAGGAGGAAGCTGAAACCAGGAGGAAGGGAGAGAGAAACTATCCAAGACCTCCCTGCGAGGCTTTTGTGGAGCTGGAGTAGAAACCCCGGGACCTGACTCCCACCCCAGGGCTTGCAGATTGCTACATAGGGAAATGAACTGCATGTGGAAAGAGAGTTTGACAGCCCCTCTCTAGAGCACAACTGTTCCTGCTTTGAGCAAGGATTTCCAGTGATGTCAGAGTGCCCCACTGCCCCTTGGGTCTGCTGGGGCTGTATGCTGAGCCAAGCCTCCAAAATTAACCCCTCTCCATGGCCCAGCAGCTGCCTGATCTCTGAGGAAGCAGATGGGGCTCCTAGGCCGGCCAGCTGACCCCACACTGCTGCCTCTGGAGAAGTTCCAGAGGCAAACACCGACCCAGCAACTTCACCAGAGGCTCTGGGGTAGGGTGGGGTCCAGGGATCAGAGATTCCCTTGGGGAGGACTGTGGATTGGAAGATGGGTTCCAGGCTGTGGCCAGTGCTGACTGCAGAGGGGGTGGGGAGACGGGAAATCTATTTTTGTGAAACAGAGGGAAGAGCTTATTATTGTTATTTTTGGTAAAATAAAAGAGGCAAACTAAAGTGGCCCTGGTGGGAAGCTGTGTGGTCTGGATGCCACATGGCTCCTGGGCAGGCTGAGAAGGGAACTGGGCCAGAATGGAGAAGGGAGGGTTTTTGTTTTTAAAATTTTTTTTTTTTTATTTTCAGCATAACAGTATTCCTTGTTTTTGCACCACACCCAGTGCTCCATGCAATCCGTGCCCTCTCTAATACCCACCACCTGGTTCCCCCAACTTCCCACCCCCCGCCCATTCAAAACCCTCAGATTGTTTTTCAGAGTCCATAGTCTCTCATGGTTCACCTCCCCTTCCAATTTCCCCCAACTCCCCAACTCTGAGAAGGGAGGGTTTTTTGTCCTGAGATCCCAGGCCATGGGGAGGGCTGGCTGGTGTGGTCATGTCTGGCCTAGCTCTCCAGGGTGGAGATACAAAGGTTTTCCCAGGACTCTGGGAATTCTGGACCCAGAATTTCTGGCCTCGTTTAGGAGTAGGGAGGGCTTGCCCTTGCTTCGTGGAATTCAGTCTCTTGGGAGTCTTTCCTTGTTTCAGCTCAGGTTCCCTGGCATGGCTGTTCTCACCCTGAGTCCTTAGTCTGTGTGGTTTATTGGAGCAAATGGGTCAAGGGACAGAGCAGAAATATAGTCCTAGTCCTAATCACAGCAAGGGAAGCCTTTCTCAAGAAAAGGCTATTTGTTGGGTGCTGGTTAGAGCTTAAAGTGACGGTGTTAAGACATGGGCTGACTTCTGAGCTTATTCCTCAGGAGACATCTGAGCCCCTTAGCACAGGTCTTGCTGTGATTCCACTGTCCCTCACCCACCAGCTGCCCAGACAAGAGTCAGCAATGGGCCACCTAGAGCCCTTTCCTCTCCCTATGAGGGAAATAGCCTGGCTTTGTGCAGTGGCTCTCCTGGGAAGTAGAGTCCAGTCCCAGTCTGTTTCATGACCAGGTGTGGAAGTGAGGGACTGACTGACCTCTGAGCTCCTTCATTACTCACAGTCTGTGGATCATTCACAGTCATAAGAGTAATAGCTAACACTCATTATGTATCGGGCACAGCTCTAAATGCTTGACGTGTCATAGCTTACCAAATCAGGTCTGTCTTTGGCTAGCTGCCTGGTTCCCTTCCTGGTGCCCAGTATCTGTGCTTTCACTGCTTTAGAATCTGGAAAGCCCTCCACTCTGCCCTTCTTTATTCTGGCTTACCAGAGGAGGCCCAGCCTACCATCCTAAAAGGCGGCCCTGCTTGCACACCTCCTGTGCCAGGTCACCATTACCTCCTGAATGGCTGGACAGTTCAGGCTCAAAGTTCAGGCTCTGCACTCATAGTTGTTTTGGAATATACTGTGGCAGGGAAGGTAAATTTATCTCAGAACCGTGTGACCAAGTCCTGCACTTAAGGTGGGAATGTCTGACTACATCAGGAAGACATCACAAAATTGCTTTGAGAAATTCAGAGCAAGATGCTCCGAGAAGACTAGACAGAGGTGGAGAAAAAGGAGGATACACGAATAGAGAGTTGGGCTTCAGTAAGCCAGAGGAAAGCAGGCATTTCCCCTACCCCACAGGGCACAACTTAGCAGGAGAGGGTCCTGTGAGAGGCAGTGTGTTGGGGACAGAGGGCCAGTTTGGTTGGGCAGCCACAGCAGAAGGCTTTGTTTTCCTGTTTGTTCAAGATCCATAAAAGTATTTAGAGCAGGGAATGAGGTGGAAGCAAGGCACTCTTCCCATTTTGGGGTAGAGCATCTACCTTTGAGTAAAGGATACCCCGCCATCCTTGGCACTGATGAACACTGTAGCTGCTTTGAGGTTTCCTGCTGCCATTCCCACTGTCCCACCCCCAGAAGCTGTATGTAGTGCATGGTGAAGGGAGCCACTGAATCAGTGGAGGTCCACCTGATTTGGGGGAGCCCTCCTGGAGCCCTTCCTTCTCTGAATCCTCCAGAGCCCGCATCTAGTATTAACTGAACTATGTACTTAGAGACAGAGCAGTTTGAAGAACCTGGACTGAAATATAGGCCTGAGAGACTCAGGACCAGCTGGCTATTTCAATATTCAGGAAACGGAGAAGAATAGGCCAGCATGGCCACCGAAAGACATGAAGCTTGAGTGGGCCTAGAAGGTGATGGGTGGGAGAGGTCAGGATATACAGGGGCCTTTGGATTGGACTGAGGGATTCTCTAAGTGACTCAGTACAGAAGCTTGGGAGAAGGCCCCCTCTCCAACCTTCACCCAGACTGAGAAATGTAGCAAATTCCTGAATGTTCTCTCAGGTTCCAGACCCCCTTCCATCACACAGATGAGACTACTGAGCCCAGAAGAGGAAAGGAACAAAGCTTTATCAGGATGGTGGAATGGAAGTCTAATGGGCTCTATCAGCAGTGCTCACCAAACCCACATAACAATTCTGAGACAGACAGGGAAGGGATATTTTACTTCCATTTCACCAAGGAGGAAACACTCTCAAGAGTCAGGACCTGAATTAAACCCAAGTCAGCACTCTCATTCCCTCATTACACTTGCAGCCTGGGGGAGCAGAGGGGGGCTGGTTGAAATACTAATTTAAAAGCAGTTGTTTTTCTCCAAGAAATGAACTTTTAAGTGTTCGATTTTGAACTACTGGGGGTAACGCTTTGCCCAAGAAAACTCTTACGGTGAAATGACAGCTACACAAACATCTGAGGAAATTTTACAGAATTAGCCCTCGTTTTAGAAAAGACTGGCATTATTTTCCCATATGCAAAAGGCACTTTAAAACTTCCATCCTGGCACACGGAAGCTCTCGGAAGCTCTCGGTAAATGGTAATTACACCTGCCGCTGCTTGGCTGCCCCCATCCCGGCGCTTCCCCGACCTCCCGACCTTCACTAGAAAAAAAAAAATAACTTCAAGAGGAGCTAAGTCCCACCCCCCGCCCCAGCAATCTTCCCGCCCCTCTCTAGCACTTCTTCCCAGTTTACTTAGCTCGCCCCCACCCTTTGGCGGGGCGTAGCCATTAGGGCGCATGCGCAGCTCCTCCCCTCTCTGGTCGGGCCCGCCCCTCGGGTCTAGTACCGCCTCTTCCGCGTTCTCGGAGCGAACTGCCAGTGGGTGCGCGCGACCGGTCCCGCGGCTGAGGTAAAGGCGACACAGCGAGGTATCCCTCCGAGCGAAATGGGGCGGGGGTCTGTGAACGAGTCGGTGTGCCCGGGACAGGGCAGTTAGGGCCTTCAGAGTGGCCCGAGGTCACGATCCGAGCGTGCGGCGGAGGGACCATGGAAGGGGACGCTTCTTTAGAGCTCTCCTCAGGAACCCCGTCTGTGACCTGGCGAGGTTCTGTCAGTGGCGAGCTCAGGATGCGGCGTGTGTCCCCGGACGGGGCTCAGCTGGTGCCTGGGGTGAGGATTAGGTCGTGACAGGTGTCCGACGTCGGAGCTCCGTCGGTGGCCAGTTTGAAATCAGTCCCTAACACACCGTATGGCTGGGCTCAAGGCTCAAGAGTCCAAGATCACGAATAGATTTCACGTGAGGAGTTTACATCTGTGTACACTGCCTTATGTTAAAGTTAACTGTTTTCATCCCAAAGCTCTTGACATGTGTGGGTTCGCTGTACAGTGAGGAGAGATGATGCCTGGTGTATTCTCTTTTTAGGGAGTTTCCAGGCTACCTGTCAGATGGTCAGTGGCAGATGAGAGCCCAGCTCAGTTGACACGAATGAAATGTTGGAAGTGCTTGACTTTGGGGTAGGTAGTCTTGGGTTCAGATCTCACCTCTGCCACTTCCTAATTGTGTGTCCTTGAGTCATTTCCCCTCTCAGAGTTTTGGTTTGTCTTGTATAAAAGGGACACAATAAGGTCATTGTAAAGGTTAACTAGGATTACATGTGTCACCTAGTATGGCACCCATCACAGAATGGGTGCTGAAGACATGGCAGCTGTGATTTCTTCGAACTAGGTCATTTTGGTTAGGAGTACTTTAGAGAGGTCCCTGGGGAAGAGTTGAGGTGACCTAAGTCCTGAAGCCTCCTTGGGCTTTATAGGTGGAACTGACCTTGCAGGATGGGAAGGGAACTAGTGCTTGTTGAACATGGCTCATGTGCCAAGCCCTGCACTGGGCCATGGATGTATATTGTTGCACTGGATCCTCAGCCCTCGGCCTGGTGCTTTCAGTCTTACTACCTTTTGCTTTAGCCTTTCTAAAAAGGACGAGGCTGGAAGTGATGTAAAGAGGAGACCAAGGGATTGGGTTTTCATATGGAGCTGAACCAGCTGGAGACTTTGGTGTCCCCTTCCCCAGTTTCTCCCATCTCAGCTCTTCCCTTTTGTGATCCCAGAGTTAATTGGGTTCTTGACTTTGGGAAACCTGTTACTCTAGTATCTAGCCGACTTTAGTGGTTTGAAGGCCTGGCAAGAGAGCACCTCTCTAACTTAGACTGCATGAAGCTGAACCTTGGCAGAGAGAAGCTCTGTGAATAGGACCTGTGGATTCCAGCCCAAGCTTAGAAGTATAGGTGGTCTCATGCTATGTGGTCCCATAGTAATCTGGCCCCTTTTGCATCATTTTCATGGGTGCCCATGTGATCTTCCTCAAACAATGGTCTTCATCATGTTTTGTCTCTGCTCAGAAACCTTGGCAGGCTTTCTTGCCTACTGTATAGAGTCTGGACTCCTCAGCCACATAGAGGAGTTCCCCCATAATCTGTTCCCAAACATCAATCCTGCCTTGCTTCCCTTTGTTCTCCCAAACCTACACCCTGTGCCTCAGTCAAAATAGCTAGTTTTTGTTCCTCAAACACTCCCTACATGTTCCTTGGCTTGCACTCTCTTCCTTACATTCCCTCTTCCTTCTAGTCTTTCAAGGTCAGTGTCTCATGTGACCTTCTCAGGGAAGCTTCTCTGATCTTGCTGGATTAGTTGCCCTCCTTCCCATCTTCGGTAGCAGGGCCTGAACTTCAAATATAGCTCTGATTACTATCTACCTTGGGCTTTGTCTCCCCATGTGTATTCTGAGTACACTGGTAGTAAGGGACCATGTCTATTTCATCCCTCCTCTTCCTGGCACATAGTAGGCCTTTGCAGTGTTTGTGGTTGAATGAGTCATTAACATTTTTTATTTACTCACTTTGGTCTCTGTTTTATGAGCTTTCAGGTTCAGAGTGGGCCTTTGTGTTTTTCCTTCTCTTTGTGCCTAAGGAGAGCCCTAGTTTAGATTGATGATGCCCTGATTTCCGGCATCAAAGGCAACAAAGTGCAGGAATTCTGTACAAGGCAAGATTTTTCATTGCTATTATTGTTCTCTTGGCTTTGCTGTGAGTTTTGTTAGAAGGAAGGCGGTGCTCTGTTCAAAGACCTGAACTGAGTGTGATACAGTTCATGCAGGGGAAAACTCACAGGTGGTTTATTAATCTATTGTTCTGCCTTTGGCCTTGGCCTTAGGGCTGGTCCTTCTCATTTGGGAACCTGCAACTACAAATTCGTGTTTTTCCTTGCCTTTCCTTTCCACAGCTTCTGTGGAACAGAAGGCTCTTTGATGATCATAGGAAAATACACATTGTTGATAGTAGAAGGAGCTTGGGAACCATCTGGTTCTACCTCTGATTTTACAGATGGGGAGAGGTCCCAAGAGAGGAGGGACTTGATTAAGACTGCACAAGGAATCAGTCAGTGATGGAGATAGTACTAGAATAAAAGTGAGATAGTACTACAAGTGAAAGTCCTGACTCTTTTTTTCGGTTCACTACCTTTTATTTATTTATTTATTTATTTATTTATTTATTTATTTAAAGATTTTATTTATTTATTTGACAGACAGAGATCACAAGGAGGCAGAGAGGCAGGCAGAGAGAGAGGGGGAAGCAGACTCCCTGCTGAGCAGAGAGCCCGATGCGGGGCTCAATCCCAGGACACTGAGATCATGACCTGAGCTGAAGGCAGAGGCTTAACCCACTGAGCCACCCAGGCGCCCCAATCCACCACCTTCTAAATATCATATCTAACACTGATTGAGCACTTATTATATGGCAGATACTATTTCCGTGCTTTATGTGTAACACCTTAAAACTCTGTTTATAGACTTGGAAACTGAGGCTGATAGAAATCATTCAGATTTACTTTCTGATTCCACAATTCTGATTTTTAATATGGTGGAAATGGCAGCCATCTCCTCACCAGTGGATGGAACAGTTCTCCAAAGAGCTTGCTCCCAGATTGTGCTACCTCTGTGAATGAGAGCTATCCTCCTGGCGATGTTCCCCCTGTAACCTGGGGAGATGTCTTGAGAGGAATCCAGAGTGCTTTGAAAGAACTGACAAAAAAAAATGAAGGAAGCCTGTGAGTATTCGTTTATCATGTTTATCAAGTCAGATAGTAAATACAGTTTTAGAATAAACGTAGTCCAGGATCTTTCTGTAAAGATTCCCAGTCAAGGGTGGTGAGCCTGAATTCAATAAACACATACTGAGCTCTTGTTAAGTACAAAACCCTGGTATTGAGAAGTATACACAGAGGAAAACAACACATTTCCAGCGCTCCAATAAGTAATTGTCTTCTTAGAGCCTTCTCCCTCCAGTGTAGTTGGAAAGATAGAGAATCACATAAATAACTGGAATCAGACTGACTGTGGTAAATGTAGTAAGGAATGTAAACAAAGTGGGAGTTTGGGAAAAGGAGAAATCAATCCCAACATGACCAAAGGGAGTCTAGAAAAGGATTCCTGAAGGTGGAAGTTTATGCGGGGCTTTGGAAGAAGTTCATTCCTATGCGAAGCTGCAATTTGAGCAGTAGTCTAGAAGTGGAAAGGAGCAGGTGTTTGTGTGTGTGTGTGTGTGTGTGTGTGTGTGTGTGTGTGTGAGAGGAATGGACTTGGTAAGGAGAGGAAATAAGCTGAAATGGGGTGTGTGTGTATGTGTGTGTGTAGGAGAGGAATGGACTTGGTAAGGAGAGGAAATAAGCTGAAATGGTAGATTGTGGCCAAAATGTAGAGGGGAGTTGGGAAGAAAACATTAACATTTATTGAGGGTCTACTCTGCACTGTGGCTTGCAATATGTTAAATGCTTTACACATTATGATTTATTTGATCTTCACAGTCCTACAATATGGGATATTTATCCCTGATTTAAAGATGAAGAAGCCAGACCTCAGCAAGATTTTTTTTTTTTTAAGATTTTATTTATGTATTTGACAGACAGAGATCAGTAGGCAGAGAGGCAGGCAGAGAGGGAGAGAGGAGGAAGCAGGCTCGCCACCGAGCAGAGAGCCCGATGCGGGGCTCGATCCCAGGACCCTGAGATCATGACCTGAGCTGAAGGCAGAGGCTTTAACCCACTGAGCCACCCAGGCGCCCCATAGACCTCAGCAAGATTAAAGTGATTTACCCAAGGTCAGGTAGCGAGTAAGTGGCAGAACTTGGTCCAAACTTAGAAGTGTTGGATTTCAAAGACCTGTGTTCTTTCCATTATGCTGCAAGCCTCCTAATACCATCACTAGGGCTCTGTTTACTCTGGCTTCATAATGGAGGCTAGTCTGGAGCAAAGAAGGTCCCAGAAGGAGGACATCAGCGAGGAGGCTGTTGGAATAGTCCAGTTCAGGCTTAAACTGTGAACCACCAGCCTAACATGGAAGCTGCTTGGTCCAGGTCTGCTTGATTGTTTTAATGTGTAAGTATTTCTGGCAGCTGCTGTAGCACAGTCAACCAAGTGCATTGGCATCCTTTGCTATTAGAATCTCAGAATCAGTTTACAGAGGCTGCTGGCATCCTTGTGTTTCAGGCATAGGTTCTATTGTGAGATTAGCAGCTCATCACAGAAATGTCTGGGGAGGGAACCCACTTGGCAGATACCATTCCTTCATTTTCTCACCCTCAGATTCAGCAAGAATCTATAATGGAAGAAAGAGGTCCCCACTCAAGACTTATTAGGCTGCTTCATTCAAGTCCTTGTTCTGCTCATTATCATCTGTGAGTTCTTGATCTCAGCTTCTTTGTCTGTAATATTGGGTCTATATGGGTTCACTTCTGAGATCTCTTCTCTTGCTATTGTCATGTGGTGCTTTGCTCTTCCTGGCTTGGGGTGGTGTAAGGAAGTGGCCAGGAATATGCACCTGGATTCTGAGAGATTAGGCTTTAAATTCCAGCCTTTATGTAACTAGATTACATAAAGATCCAGAATTGGACTGGCTAGGTTTGAGTCCTGGCTCTATCACTTGCTAGCTGTGTGGCTGGGGCAAGTTATTTAACCTTCCTGGTTTTCAGTTTCTTCATCTGTAAAATGGGGATACAGGTATTACCTACTGCATAGCATTGTTATGAGGATTGAGATAACGTCAAATACTTAGCACAGTGCCCACCACATAGTAGGTGCTCAATGAATGTTAGTTTTAATAGTAATCATATTAACAATTATTATTAATGTCCCATTAGCTATTGTTTCTATCGAAGGTGTATTTATTGGGTGGTTTTCCCTACTGTCTTACTCTGACATCGCTGCCTTCTCTTGCCTTCTTCCATTGCTTCATCAGGAAACTTTGAAATAATACATTGTTCTATTGCAGAACTGCAAAGTGTAACATGACAGAAAGTGCCTACAGGAGAAGGGTCAGTTAAAAGTCAGTGGCTCATTAGAAAATCTTACCTGACTTGTGTTTTCACCCACCTCTCTCCACAGTAAACAGGAACAGAGCAGCATACTTACTCCCTTTTGCACAGCCTTCAACAAAAGTGCTAAGTAAGCTTCAATTCACTTGCCAAAAAGTACGATAACAGTATCTCTGGAAAAGTGATACCTAATTTGGTTCTTCTTTCTCTCCAGCTTAAAACCCTCTGACCTTAACTTAAGCCATTTCTTCTTGTTCCATTTTCCTTGAATATGGAAAATTTCCTTCTGATTATAAAGGCAGGATGAGATCAAGATTTTCTCATGAGAACCTTTTGTGTACTTAAAGCCAGAATCGAGTTAGGCCTCCTCTTCTCTTCTCCAGACTAAGCAGCCTTAGTTTCTTTTACCTCACTCTTAAAACCTATTTTCCGTGGCTTGGATCACATTGGTCATGCTTCTTTTCTTTCTTTTCAGTTTTCCTACTTCCCGGCAGTGACCCAGACTGCTTAGTCTGCTCGTAAGAGTCCAGCTAAAACAATATAAGGGAAGAATAACTTCAGGTGTTTTCATTCATGCATTAACATTTATTGAGTATTTGCCCCATGCCAGGCCCTGTGCTAGGTGTAAGTACCCAGAGAGAAATCAGACATAGTCTTCACCCTGTCCCCAGATCACAGGCTAAGGGGAGATGTGCAATCACATGTGACAGATGCTGTGATTGGACTATGCACAAGTGTGGAGAGCTGGGAATTGTTGAAGGCAATTAGGTAGAAACAGATCATCCATTCTGCCTGGACTGTAGGTCAGGATTTCTGTAGAGGAATGGCAGGACCTAATGCAGGAGGGGTAATCTGGGGCAAGGTTGTGAGCCCCTGAATGACAGCACAGAGGCCTGGTTATTCCAGTGGAGTGGACCACCATTAGAAGTGTTAGAGCAGGGAAGTGACAGGCTCAACTTTGACTTGTGAACCAAGGACAGATACCACAAGCCTGAGTCTTATCTGCCCTTCATGGATGTTTTCATATTACTTAAAAATAATATGATGGATTCCTTGTTTTTTAATAGGCCTTTTTTCTCTAAGACTTCTATAGAGAAACTAGTTCTTGAACTCTGGGAAAATTTCATTCCATATACACGTAGGAAGTTTAGAAGAAATGAGGGAATTGGGTGCCCCACCCGTCTTAGACCCAGTGGCACTCCGCTGTGTGTAGTTGTGGTCTGGCCTCATTCATCCTTTCCCAGCCCTATCCCAGGAAGACCTCCAGGAGGGAAGGGAGGGCTCCAGGGCTTATTGGGGTATTTGGTAAGGAATGCTGAGAAGATGCAGGCAGTGTGAGAGTCAGAAGTTCTTTCTGAGGAGGAAAAGAGACCCAGGAATTTGAAATGGTGCCAGAAGGAATCAGGGCCAACCAGGCACTTTAGAATCCTGGGTCATGAATCTGAAAATCTTCATATTCTCTCTCTGTGCCTTTGTACTTTGCTGTCAGTTTATTCCTTCTGGCTGCCCAGTTGTGGTTTATAGAGCGTGTTCTAGGGCCTCAGCTGATCTGGGGAAGCCATATCTCAAGCTAGAGTCATAATTGCTGTTTTTTGAGTGCCTACTCTGTGCCAGCCATTGTGCCCTGAACTTGAAATACATTAGCTCACTTAATTCTCACAACAACCTTACAGCGTCGGTGTTCTTGCCTCCATTTTAGAGATGATGACAGTTAAGTATTATGTCCAAGACAACTTATTAGTGAATGGGAAGCCTGGAATCTGATTCTAGGCCCTCATGGCTCAAAAGCCCATGCACTTTTACCTCCGCAGCTCCTGAGTAGTTCTAAACAGCAGAATAACACAAAATCCATAAATAAATTCTGAAGGTTGTTTTTACCGAAGGCTTGCTAGAGGTGGGAGCAAATGGAGGTGTGTTTGTGTGCCTGTGTGCATTGTGGGAAGGGAAGGAATGGAGTTGGCGAAGAGGGGAAATAAGCTGGGTTGACAAACATGGCCTATAGGCTGTATCTGGCTCATCATCTGTTTTGTATGGACTGCAAGCTAAGAATACTTATTACATTTCTAAATGGGTGGGGGAAAAATTCAAGAGAAGATTAATATCTGTGATGGGAAGATTATCTAAAACCCAAATGCTAGCAGTGCCTGGGTGGCTCATTTGGTTAAGTGTCCAAGTCTTGGTGTCAGCTCAGGTCATGATCTCAGGGTCCTGAGACCGAGCCCCTCATTGAGCTGCATGCTCACCAGGGAGTCTGCTTGAGATCCTCTCCCTCTCTGTCTGCCACTCCCCCACCCCCTGCTCCTGTGTTTACTCTCTTTTTTCTCTCAAATAAATAAATAGATTGAATAAAGCGGCACCTGTGTAGCTCAGTCTGTTAAGCATCCGACTCTTGATTTTGGCTCAGGTCATGATCTCAGGGTTGTGGGATCAAGCCCTGTGGTTGGGCTCTGTACTCAGTGCAGAGTCTGCTTGTCCCTCTCCCTCTGTTCCTCACCCCACTCACGCTCGCTCTCTCTCTTTGTCTCTCTGTCTCTAAAGCAAATAAATAAAATATTTAAAAAGAAAGACAAAGAAAGAAAGAAAATCCAAATTAGGCTTTATAGAAACATAGCCACAATCATTTATTTACATATTGTCTATGGCTGCTTTCGTTCTACAAAGGCAAAATTAAGTAGTCACAATAGAGATCATGCAACATAGAGAAAGCCTGAAATATTTACTATCAGGCTCTTTGTGGAAAAAAAATTGGCCAACTCTTACTATAGGCAATAAGATGGAACCTCTGGCAAGACTAAAAGCAGAGTTATAGTTCAAAGGTGTTCCAGGTAGTCCCTGGAAATGTGGCCTTAAGGAGAGGGAGTATAACTTGAGCTTCTCTGGGGCCTAGAAATAGTTTCATTGGGCCACAGAGATTTGTTGGGGAACAAAAAGCACGATAGGAAGAATAATTATGTATGCTAACATTCTCTATTGAACAATAAAGAAATGTTTTCTGGATGAAGTAATGTAGTCAGATATTTCCTAGAGCCCTTCTTGAGCTAGATACTGTGTTAGATAGTAGACAAACATGAAAAAGATCCATCCCTGCCTTTGAGGAGCTTACAGCCTAGTGGGCGAGCCATGTATGTGTGTGAATACCCAGCTCTGTGTATTATCATTGCGTGCCGTGGATGTGATGAAATGCTGGGTGAAATAGAAAAAGGTTAGGGACTGCTGTAATTTGTGGGATCACCTTCAGTAGTTCCTGAGGAGCCCGGAAGGATGAATATAAGTGTTCTTTTCAAGAAGCAGCATACCAGGCTGAGGGAAAGCCTGAGCATGTGAGCATTTGGGATGACAAGATTAGAGGAGAAAGAGATAGTGGAAATGATTCAGATGATCTGTGGCTGGGCAGCTGGCAGGGTGGCAGAATCTGATAGAGAAGAAGGGAAAGGAGGAAAGATGGGGGTTGGGATAAGTCAAGTTTGGGACACATGATTTGAGATCCTGGTGAAACATATCCGGCTTCCAGTTAGAAGACCATTTTAGAAATGTTAGCACAAGGGCCCATAATTCAGATTTTTTTTTCAAGATTTTATTCATTCATTTGAGAGAGAGACAGAGCACGAGAGGGAGGAGAGGCAGAGGGGAGAGAGACAAGCAGATTCTCCACTGAGCATGGAGCCCGCACATACGACACAGGGCTCCATCCCAGGACCCTGAAATCATGACCTGACCTGATCTGTAGTTAGACACTTAACTGATTGAGTCACCCAGATGCCCCAGAACTCAGATTTAAACTGCATGCTCAGAGCTTTTCCACTGGGGAAAAGGGGAAATAGATACTCATTTTGTAGAGAAATTGGCAAATCAGCTTTGACATATGATAGCCAGAGTCGCAAGATTGAAAATCGCTGTGGACATATAGAAGATCAAATTATCACATGGAAAACTAGCAATAATTATGCATTGGGCTTAAAACCTTTTTCATAGTTATACTACCTGCTGCTCTCAGCATCTACTTTATCTTTCTGGCTGGGTTGCCTCCTGCCTATGACACCTGGACCTGGCCACTAAGAGATTGAGCCAGAGTTCATTCATCTCTAAAATCATGGGTGACAGGGGCACCTGGGTGGCTCAGTCAGTTAAGCATCTGCCTTTGGCTCAGGTCATGATCCTAGGGTCCTGGGATCGAGCCCCACATCGAGCTCCCTCCTCAGTGTGGAGGCTGTTTCTCCCTCTCTCCTTTTGCCCCTCCCCCTGCTTATGCACATGCGCATGTGCATGCACTCTCTCAAATAAAATCTTTTAATAAAATAGAATAAAGGGGCTGCCTGGGTGGCTCAGTGGGTTAGGCCTCTGCCTTCAGCTCAGGTCCTGATCTCAGGGTTCTGGGATCAAGTCCCACATCAGGCTCTCTGCTAGGCAGGGAGCCTGCCTCCTCCTCTCTCTCTTTCTCTACTTGTGATCTCTCTCTCTGTCAAATAAATAAAATCTTAAAAAAATATAGAATAAAAACATGGATGACAGAGAAGTGTCAGATTTTACCTTCCACAGGACACTCCTCAGTGAACAGAGCTGTCCAGATCTGTCCTCCAGGTCCACATCTGGACTCCCACAGCGGAAAGAGAATCTGAAAACTTCTACTCAGACCCTCATTACATCTTCAAATGCTTAGTGTCAGCATTTTTAAATGCTCAAGAGCCAGATTTTAAAGATGGGAAATCTGTGATGGTCTTGTATATATCTACTTACTGGTGTGATGCATAGGCTGGGGGACATGTAGGGTGTGCTTTATTTTCACTGCTCATTTTAAAGAAGTCAGATTTTTATATCTTTTCTATTTCTGCTTTTTTAAGATTTTCATGAAGCCAGAGGAAGCAAAAGCCGGTGAGGAAGTGAAGAATGCCTGTTACCTCCAGAGACTGTTGAAGCATTTCCTGTAGCTGGAAGACAGCAGCCCTCCAACAGGAGCATTATTTCATTATTTCATTTCAGTTTACAGAGGATTTACTTCTCAGAAGTTGGGCAAGGTAAGATTGGATGCACATTTTGCTTAAGCTTTTAGGTTGCTTTGGGTTGAAGTTATCTGATACTTCAGAGGAAAGGGTGGATAGGAGATTTCGGTGTTCAGTTCAGCTGGGATTAGCTGAGCTGTCTGGCGTGCCTAAGACAGTTACATAGTAAGGACAAGCACATTTCTACCAGAATACAATGGCAAAGAAGGTCAAAGGGAGATTGTGCAGTCAGTAAAACATATTTATTTACTTGTAATTATTGAAAGTAAAACAATTGTGCCATAAATAACAAAATCAAATGCAACAGAGGTATGAAAAGTATAATTCTATACCCCCCCCAAGTTTCGTTCTCCCAAAGTAACCATTGTTAATAATGGCTTGAGATGTATCTTTCCAGGTTTTTGTTTTTCTTTTTAATTTGCCGTATTTGTGACATATACAATGCTCTTTTGAAGTGTTCTTAAATGCCTGTGGCTCTATCATGCCTGGCAGGTTAGAAATAATGCCTTAGTTGGAGATGGGGTCAAATGACGGTTGGGTGAGGATGGTTTGAGTCTGATCTGTGAGCTTTTATACTCCTTGGCTACTGTGTGTCACCCTTCTTCACCTGAGGCTTCCCAGCGACACACCATCTTCCCCGCTTCCCATTACCAACCAGCTCCCCTTCCTGAATTCTCCCCTTCCTTAATGGTACCACTGCTCTTCTGGTTACCTGACTTTAGTTCATAAAAATATATTGAGGTCCCCCTCTGTGCTGGCTCTCTGCTGGGCAGAGGGGACAGAGAGATAAGAGGCCCCATCCCTTCCTTCAAAGAGGATGGGCATCTCTGACTCTTCCACCATCTCCAGTCCCTCGGCGAAACTAATGCCAGTTCCACCAGTTCCACCTCTAAGATTTCATCCCATCACCTCTTTCTCTTCCTTCCCATCCCTGCCTTAGTTACAGGCCTTCCTTGCCTTCCTGCCGGCCGCAGTAGCCTCTCCTTGCTCTCCCAGTCCCCAGCCAGCCTCCAGTTGCTTCTGCACATCGCAGCCAGTTTCACGGCCCAGTCCCGCTCCACTGCTTAGAGCAGTGATTCACAAGTGGGCTATGTGGACCTTGGGGGTCCTGGAAACCTTTTCAGGGTATCTACTAAGTCAAACTATTTTTGTAACAGCATTAAAATGTTACTTGTTGTTGTAGAGCAACAGTGTGTAGAACTGCTGGAACTTTAGCATGAATCAAGGCAGTGGCCAGAACAAACTGTCCTTGCAGTCATGGTATTCCTCTTTGCTACATCTCAGGGTTTTGTTTTTGTCTTGTTTTTGTTTTTAAAGAATGTCCTGGGGCGCCTGGGTGGCTTAGTCCTTAAGGGTCTGCTTTCAGCTCAGGTCATGATCCCAGGGTCCTGGGATCGAGCCCCACATCGGGCTCCCTGCTCAGCCGGAAGCCTGCTTCTCTCTCTCCCACTCCCCCTACTTCTGTTCCCTCTCTCACTGTGTCTCTCTCTGTCAAATAAATAAATAAAATCTTTAAAAAATAAATAAATTTTAAAAATAAAAAAAATTAAAAAAGAATATGCTGATGAAGCAGTAAAATTGCTAATTTTAATGAATGTCAACCCTCGAGTACACATCTTTTTAATATTCTGTATGACAAAGTGAAAAGGCTTATAGAGCACTTGTGTGCATGCCAAAGTACGGTGGTTGTCTCAGCGAAAAGCATTTGCGGGATTGTTTGAATGACGAGCTGAACTAGCCAACCTTCATTTTTGTTTGGAAGAATGACTGAGGCCTGGTGAGGCTGCGGAGCAGATGGGGATCAGACGTTAGAGGGCCTTGTGGTCACATTAATAAGCTTGGGTGATCTGGCTTCAGCCTGCCTTTTTCAGCTTTTTATTCTGTCCTCTTGCTCACACAAATACAGTCCTTTCCTCTCGCTTACTCTTTGTAAAGCACACACTTCCTTTACCCGCTCCATCCTTCCTCTGATCATTCCTTCCGCCAGGAGATGCAGGTGACAGCTTTGAAGGCTGCTGTGATCCCAGAATCAGAATGGAGGAAGAAGATGGGCCTGACTCCAGACCTTTTCTCTCTGGAAATCTTGGTGTCCCAGCCTTGTTTGAGGCCTGTTGTGACTCACCGCCCTGCCGGCACCCTAGTGGGCCTCAGACTGCCCACTCTCCCCGAATTTGAGTGAGATGCTGCAGTCTGCCTAATGCTGACCAGCCTCACTACACACAGGGCTCTTGGGAAAAACCTGTGAAATAGCCTAGTCCCTCGGAATCACTCACAGACTGGCCTTTGAGTGAACTGATTGCACAGGTGGTTCCTTTCACCCATCGTGCTTTAAATATGAGTAGCTTCTGTTTGAGTGTACTTTTTCCTTGACCTTGGCCCCTATGTAGTAATGATACCATCAGAAATGACATCAACCAACTAATACGTCAGATAGAAGAAGAATGTAGCCTTGTGCTTGATACCAGAACTGCCACGAAATCATGTGGTTGGACTAGTTTGTAGCTCATCCTCCGTAATATGCCAAAACGCAAAATACAGTTATCTCCAAGTAAGACAAAGAAACTTCTGTTTAATCAGATTTCAGATTAATATAATAATGGTAATGTGGTGATAATGCCTTTGTATTTGTGTCAGCTAGAGCACACGCAGAAAGTGCCCACACAGAAAATGATGTTCTTCAGCCCGGTGAGAGGATCAATATCTCATTCACAGTGCCTCAGTAGGGAAGCTCTGTGCTAAGGGTTCTAAATAAAAGCATTCTTGTTGGTTCCTGGCTAACTCTGACTGGGCTACCCCTCCTGCCTTCCAGCATGAATAGCTCAATAGAATATTAATAATATTAGATATATGAAATAATATTAAATATACTACTAGTAACATAATAGTTAAA
Organism: Lontra canadensis; assembly: GCF_010015895.1. NCBI lineage: Eukaryota > Metazoa > Chordata > Mammalia > Carnivora > Mustelidae > Lontra > Lontra canadensis. The sequence goes on along the minus strand of NW_022631054.1, from coordinate 12,657,763 downwards.
GGCTTGAATTTTAAGCCAGTCTGTCTCAATTTAAATCCTAGCTCTGCCACTTACTAGCTGTGTGACTCCGGGGCAAATTAATTTCTTAATCTCTCTGTACCTCAATTTCCTCATCTGTAAGATGTAGATAATAATTATTCTTATCCCCTAGAGTTGTGAAGATGAAAGGAGTTATGTAAAATGTGTTTGTGAAATGCTTAGGACCTTTTGCCTGGCATCTGGTGAGCACGGTGTAGGTGTGCGTACTGTAGCTGGTAGCACTGCGCCTGTTAGTACTACTCCTTCAGAGAAGTCAGTGTCCGGGCTCTGTCTTCCCAGGCCCCTCCTCATTGCTGCCTCCTTGACCTCCCATTTCTCAGTCTTGGCTCTTCCTTAAGAGAGTACGCCCTCTTTCCTTTTGTCAGTTCTCCATCATTTGAGGGCTTCCACCAGCTGGCGACTGAGGAGGCAACACCACACAGATAGTTGTACTCCTCAGCTTGTTGTCACCACTGTTCCTTCTCTGGAAAGCCTTTGTGACTGAGGGAAATAAATCTTACACGTTGGGAAGAGGAGGGAACCGTAGACTTTGAAAAGAACTCTCGAGTACTCAGAAGAGGAGCATGAACTACATTTGCTGAGCTGAGTTAGCCAGCAAAGTCATGTTCTTAGAGGGAAAGCAATCATCTTGGGTATCACATTCCAGATGCTGGAGCTGCTCGGTTCTCTGTAGGCTCCACCAAAGCATGGAGAACATATCTGCTGCTTTTGGGGGCAGTGTGGCTCCTAAGACTCTGGAGAAGTGACAGTTCTTTCAGAGGTGGGCCTGGGGGTCACCTGTGGGGAGAACAGTGGATGAAGGGTACTTACCTGTTGGAAATAGCTGTTGCTCTTGCGGGCCCACCAGGTGAGACTCCTCGGCCCCCACCTCAACAGCTCTGGGAATTCTCCCCAATTCACACTGACCAGCCATGCCTGCTCTCTTCAGCCTTAGCACATGCTCTTTCTCTGTCCTCCCCAGACCCCACCCTGGCCAGTTCCCTCTCATCCTTCAGATGGCAGCTTAGCTGTCCCTTCCTCTGGTTACTAAACTGAATTTGATGCCTGTCTTCTGCTTCACAGCACCTGGTACTTGCCTGTCACATGGCCCTTGTCCCACTCTACTGAAACTGTTTTATATGTCAGTGGATTTAAATTTCTAAGGGCAGAGAGACTATGTCTTCTCTTGTAGTCTTACCATCTAGCACTGGACAATCCATAGGTGCCCAATAAATACAGTATTTGTTGAATGAGTAAGTCATCAGCACTTTCACACCATGTCTTCTTTGACCCTCACCATAGCCTCGTGGTGCAAGCAGCCCAGGCCTCACTCTGACCTCTCTCGGTATATGAAGAAACTGATACTTAGGGAAGCTAAGCAAGCTGCCCGAGTGCACTCTGTGGTGGGAGCCAGGATTTAAACCGGTGTCTTGCAGGCTCATTACATCATTTTGTTTTTTACAAAGTTTTTCCTTTAAAAACAATAGCATTTAAAAAAATAAAAATTAAAAGAGTGTGTTGTTTTCCAGGTGCCAATATTCCTGAAACGTTTTTTCCTCACTTATTGTCGAATTTCAGTGTGGAGAAATCTAGATATGATTTTAAATACTCTGTATATAATCAGATTCTGAATTCCAGTGTGTGTTGGAGAAAGAGTATCGTGTATTTTATTGAAAATAAAACTTGGCTAAAATAATAATAACATTAAAAAGTAACACATTTCATTGTATAAAATTTGGAAAATGCTGAAAAATGTAAAGCAGAAAATAAAAATCACCCCATCACACAGAGGAAACTACTATAGATTAGAAATGTCCTGGACACAAAAGGCAGCACTGAGATTGAAGCCCAGTTAAACCACTAACTAGATGTTTGGTGTTTGGTAGATTTTTTAACCTCTGAGCCTCAGTTTCTTTACCTTAAATATAGCAAAATATTTACCTTGTTGGATTATTGTAAGAATTAGAATTACTGTCATGTACATAAAATATGTAGCACGGTGCCTGGTATATACTAGGCTCTCTTTCAAATTGTTGTAGTATTAACATTTTTGTGTATTTCTGTCTAGTATGTCTATATACCTATGCATACTCATAATTTTTAAGATGCATTCATTATTTTAGAGAGGGAGAGCCAACAAGTAGGGCGGGAGGGGCACAGGGAGAGGGAGAGAGAGAGAATCCCCAGCAAACTCCCTGCTGAGTGTGAAGCCCAATGCAGAGCTTGATCTTAAGACCCTGAGGTCATGACCTGAGCTGAAATCAAGAATTGGACACTTAACCGACGGACCCACCCAGGCGCCCCATACACATATGTTTTTCCTGCACATTTATATCAAGTATATCATTGGGTCCTCACAGGGTTGCTGGAAAGGGCAGATACTAGTTTAAAACCTGTTCTGTAGATGAGGAGGCTGTGACTCTAAGAGGCAGAGTAACTTGGCATAGGCATAGCCTATGTCTAGTAATATCTGAGCTGGGACTTTCTCTTTGGTCTCCTGATGCCAAGCTCATGTCCTTTCCCTGCCAACACTGTGCTTCCTCTCCAGCTCCACCTCCACCAGTACACGGATGGTAGACCACCGAGCCCTGACCAAGGGGAAGGTAAGGGCTGGAGGCCGTAGAAGTACTGGGAGTTTCCACACCAGCTGGGGTCTGTCTGAAAACTTAAAAGAAGTGCTCGTTCCCGCCTCTGAAATAACAAACACATTGCCCAATCCTGCAGCAGAGACCACACTTCTGGCTAGGAAGAACCTTCCAGGCCACAGGGCTCTTTCTGAGGAAGAGTTTGTCAGAGAGCTCATAGAATGGACTAGCCCCACTCTGCACAGTCTGTAGGGCAGAGGTGGACCTGCATTTCTTTCAGTGTGTGCACTTGTTACCGAAAGGGCCTGGGTGTCAGGCACAACACCTAACGCTAAGTATGCGCATCATTTCCTAACATTTCATTTCGGGGCCCATTTTCTGATGGCTGATGTGGATCTGACACTGTGCCATGGCTTACAGGAGATGCAGAGATGAACAGACAACAGTCTGGCTTTTACGAACACTGCAGGGAGAGAGCTCAAGGCCAGATCCCATCAGTGCTCCAAGTAGAACTTCTGGCAGGGTATTTGGGAGCAGAGGAGGAGCACTGTTAGTTCTATGCAGTAAAGCCATCTGTTTGCCTGGTACCTGATTTCCAGAGTGTTTGTACGAACTGAACTCATTCAGGTGGGTGGAGACTTTGAGGGTGTGGGGAGCAGAGACTTTTGAGCTGGGTTGTAGTGGCTGAGAGGACGTCTCTGGCCAAGGGAAAGAGGTGAGCCAAGGACCAGCGTGATTATGGAGACTTACGCCCCAAGGAAACTTCCATCCAATGTTTACATGCTTAATAAATTAAGGTCCCCCAGACCCTGCCAGTGGACTGTCTGCAGTAGAATAGAGATTATAGACAGGTTCCAGGTGGGGAACCTATCAACCTGTTGGTAAGATTATGACACCTCTCCCTCTCCCCTCCCCCCATGTCAACAGGGAAGTTAAGCATGGTTGTTTTTTGTTTTTTCTTTTTTCACTTCACTGCCTTCCTACATTTTTTTCTTCCTAGTTTCAAAAACAACTCTCCTTCAACAAGTTCTGTTTCCAAGGAAAGTCTTAACCATTTGTCCCTTCTGGCGTACCCTCTTCCATTGAAATCCATGCAGAATAGACCAGGTACTCTATCTTTTTGTGTGTGAAGCCATAAAATCTAATATTACGTATGCGGCGGTGCTCAGAGGTATGATTCTTCCACAAGAGGCTCCCTCAGCCCTGCTGTGGTAAAAACCGACTATAAATTGCCACTAACAGGGTTTTCTAGCTCGAGTCGTAAGTATGTCTGGGCATCCCCTGTGAATTATAATGCTGCCAGCTCTCTTGCTGCTCCTCTGCATTGCCTGCCTTTTGGCTGTTTTGCTTGTCTTCAGGCCCTCCGTCTGAGAGCAGGCAGAGGAAGGAGAAGGAGAAGGGAATCCAAAATCGGTCCACTCTGCACTTGCCCCTCAGCACTGATAAGAAAATGGATTGGCCCTGGACTGCACACAGGGCAGGGCAAGAGGGACAGTGGGCCCTCCTCCTCAGCCTGCTGTCCCAGTGGCCAGTACCCCTCCCTGGGCTCCTGAAGAGCCCCCTGAGTTTCATTTCTGTAGAATTTCTCACTGTGTTGGGCAGCTTTTTCCCTTTAACTTAGCTTGGTGAGGGCAGATATCGGGTGCCGATATTTAAGTTGGATTCTTTGAATTCATAGTGTGTTGCCATCCCCAGATAGATCTTGTGCTTGAAGCTGTTGGCCAAGTAATATTTTGAGATCCTCTGTGGATTCCTTTTATCCACGTGTTTATCCGTTCTCTAACGTATAATTGAAAAATCTGCTGTCATCAGATCCAAAAATGGGAGGAAGAATGCACTTAAACCGAGCCGTCAGACACTTGGCTGTCTAACCAGGCTTTCTGGATTATAGTGGAAAGTACCACCATTCTGTGTGCTCTCTCCTAATAGCCGTGTGTACTTGCTCCTGAGAACAATGTAGAGACATGCATCGGCCCTAATCAATCTTCCCGGGCAGACTTGCCATTTTTCTGACCGTGTTCAGCCGGGGTCCTCTGAGAAGAAAGTGGGCCTTTCCCCTCAATGGGCAAAGAGCCAGCTTCCATTTCAAAATCTCTTAGAAAAAAAAAAAAAATCCAACAAGTCAGAGCCTGTGTTTATTGAAGGTTGGTGTAAAAGTCTCTTACACTGAATGCCCCACCAGCACCCGAGTGCCTCTATTTTAGAAGGATGTAAAGGTTTAATCACCCTGGTGGGGATTTAGACCCAGAGACTTCAGAGAAATCTTATTATTTCTAACTGCAGGCAAAGAGTATTAAGGCTCCGCTCTGGATCAGGGGCATGACATGTTCTATAAGTAATTTATCTTTAACAGGAGAAGGCCCTTACTAGAGGGTCTTAGAAACAGTGCCCTGATTGAGTCCTGGTTCCCTGTTCCTCCTTTCTCTTTCCCCCTCTCAGTCTCCTGCTTATTCTTTCCATCCCTACCCTTTCCTGCCTGGTGTGCCCAGTGTCAAAATGTCTGCCTCACAAATCTGCCATTTAACGTGGGGAGCCTCCCTTTAACCTGCTGGCCAGTGAGAGATAATAATGTTTTTGCAGTAAATTACCTCATCCAGCAGCCCAGTGGAGACCTGTCAGCTGTAGACTTCTCAGACTTCTGAATAGACCCTAACTGCATCCTCTCAAATAAGGAGCTAAGGGGAAGGGGAGAGGATGCTCAGAGTTGCATAGGAACTCAGGTGTGTGTTCCCAGACATGAAGTAATTTAGGGCCATCCTCAAAGCCGTCCCCTGCCCTATTGTACCCCCAGGGGCAATTCCACTGAAGGCCTGTAAATCTCTGCGTACATCCTCTCGGATGTCACTGAGCATATGATTTCATTTGCTTGGGCCCCTCCCAAGCTCACGCCCTTGCTTAGCTTCCTTGGCCTTGCCTTTCTGGCGCTGAGGCAGGAGGATGTCACAGGTGGGATTCGGCTTGTGGATTCATTGTTTTTGTTGGGACCTACAGTTTGACTGGTGGCAGATCTAAATCCACGTGCTAATGAGCTTGGTTAAAGCAGGCTCTGCTATCCTCTTTTTTTTTTTTTTTTTTTTTTTTTTTTTTTTTTTTTTTTTTTTTAAAGATTTTATTTATTTATTTGACAGAGAGAGATCACAAGTAGACAGAGAGGCAGGCAGGCAGAGAGAGAGAAGCAGGCTCCCTGCTGAGCAGAGAGCCCGATGTGGGACTCGATCCCAGGACCCTGAGATCATGACCTGAGCCGAAGGCAGCGGCTTAACCCACTGAGCCACCCAGGCGCCCACTGCTATCCTCTTTTAATCTAGCCTGTCTATCTGAGTTCCTTTCCACAGTTAATGATCTCCAATAATGGCTTTGCCTTTAGTTTTGCCTCCTGGGTCAAACAAATCAATAGTCCTCACAGATATTTAAAAACCATCAGTGTAAAGCTCCTGGGTCCCCCTGCTTCTGGGTGAACTTATGCCTTGATCAGTATAGTGATATTTCCCTTACATCTCTTTTCTCCCAGAGATGGGCAGCAGTGAACCCTTTCCCATTGCAGAGGGTGACAAGAGGAAAAAGAAGAAGCGGAAGGCCCGGGCCACTGACTCCTTACCAGGGAAGTTTGAAGGTTGGTCACACGACTCCTCAGATCTGGGCCTGTGGCTCCCCGAGCATGGGAGGAGCATCCAGGTAGCCCACAGGTCTAGCTCTGAGTGTGTGTATCTGAGAGTCAGCTTGTGCTGATCTGTGTGAGGAGGGTGAAAGGTGGGATGACAGAGCTCTCAGATGGTGCGGTCTGAATCGTTTCAGCACCTGTTCGGGGGTTAGAAAGACTGATCCATCAGACTTGTATGGAGTGAGATTGCTTGGTGCATTTCAGCCCTCATCCGATGTGCTCTTTGCCCTGACTGTTCCTGGAGGGGCTGCTGAGAGGTAGAACGACCATGTAAAAGGATGAGAGAACACCAAGGCCACAGCTCCAAGTGAAAGTTAAATCTTCTAGAAACAGAGGATTTGACGTCGAGAAATCACAGCTACTTGTGCTGTATGAGTTTGACTCCACTTTAAGAGTGCATGCTGTGTTCAGGGGATACGATGTTGGATCATCAAAGATTTTGAACACTGTGGGAGGCACCGGCTCAGCGCTGGTCCTGTCATCGCTGGGCATACGATGGCATGAAGTGACTCATCATACACTTCTCCAAGGGACTGAAAGCGTCAGTAGCTACTCCAGGAGTGACGCACCCCCTTCACCTATGGTGTTTCTTTCACTGTGAGACCTAAAAGAGCGTCCCCTCATGGTCCCTCTTTGCAACATCGCAGACAGACTAGTGAATCAGTTGTTTTGTACAGTGGTTCTAGTAACAAGCCCTTTATGAATCGGAGATATTGGGCTTCCAACCACCAACCTATCCTGAGGTGCACAAAAGGCTAATACCAAAGTGTCCATTGCCAGAGACGCATGTCATTTAAAACACTTAGAAACAACAGTGTGCACGCTTATAAACAGCTGCAGGACCCAAGAAGGTAATTAGAGTAGGGTTTGTCTCTTTGTTTGTCTTTAACTTAAACAGTAGATATATGTGTAAAGGGGTGGGATGGAGGGATGGACAAAAGTCTCGAGATCTTCAGAGGAGTTTCCAAATCAACAGGTCTTGCTCTTTCTGTGAACATGAGAGTATTTCCTGTTATTCGAGGGTGGCTTGTGCAATTATGGGCCTTCACGCTAAGAGTGATAAAATCTAATTTCATGGTTTAAAAGTGTTTTGCTCACCCTGTGGGTTTAAATGCTGGGTTGCCTCAGGAGGGAAGAACTGAAGAGTGGAGGTCAGGGGAGGAAGAGGTCAGCTTGACAGAGACCATGATGGAGCTGTGGCTTCCTTTGAAAGGGGCTCGAAGAGTCTGTGCCATTTGTGAGCTTGGGCAGGTCACCTAAATGTTCTTTCACCCCAGCCTATTACTCTGTGAGAACCACCCTGAGTCAGCACCCTAAAAACCTCAAGGCATCCGTTTGTATCCTACTTCTGTCTCCTATTTCCTGTGACTGACTTCTGGAAACTTCTCAGAAACCTCCAGTCACTTCTGTGTGTAGTACACAGTGAAACAGTGCTTCGTTCCCCTTTGTATCACCAGTGCCAAGCACAGCTGGGCACAGAGCAGGTGCTCCACAAATGAGAAACCTCCAGTCACTTCTGTGTGTAGTACACAGTGAAACAGCTTCGTTCCCCTTTGTATCACCAGTGCCAAGCACAGCTGGACACAGAGCAGGTGCTCCACAAATGAGTCATGATGTCCATTGAAATCACACTCCTTCTGTGATGATCCCTTAGTTTCCCTACACAGATTTAACCTTTCCTTCCCTCTGCTGTTTTTTGGGGTTTTTTTTTTTTTTTTTTTTTTTTTTTGTCCTGTGTCTTGTCCTTTTATGACAGTACTTACTATTGCCTGGTTTATTCTGGGGTCACTAGTCTGCATGTCTGTCTTCCCTACCTGACTGTGACTGTCAAAGGGCAGGAACTATATTTTATTCCTCATTCTGTCCCTATTATGAATTTAATATGTTGTGTGGCACATAGTAGGTGCTCAGGACATGTGGGCCAAATTAAAACTCTTCCACTGACCTCATCTCTAAAATGAGGAACAGGGTGCCTTTGATGTGGTCTAGCTGTTGAGAAACGGAGTCCTGTGATGGCGGGAAGAGTTAATGGTCTTCCTTGTCACTGAGCGCTGCAGAGTCACTGTGTATGCCCTCGCTGTTGCACCAGGGAGGCTGAGTGACAGAAGCTCTTCTTTCCATCTGAGCTTGCAAAGGCATGACTTACCTTGTTATTCCTGTCACCCATTTCACCTCTAGATACGTACAAGCTGACCTCTGAATTGCTCGGAGAAGGAGCCTATGCCAAAGTTCAAGGTGCTGTGAGCCTGCAGAATGGCAAAGAGTATGCGGTCAAAGTGAGTGTCTCCTCTGGATGCCAGACTTAACTTCGCACGCAGTCACTCCTAGCTGGCCTAAGCCAGATACGCTTCATAGTATGCAATATGGCAACTCAGTAAAAATGAGGACTCCGAAGCTGGACTCACTGGATTCAACTCTTTGTTTCTCTTTTTACTTGCTGTGTAACATTGGGCAAGTTACTTAACACTTCTGTCCTTCAGTTTCCTTCCCTGTAAAATGGGTGTAATTATAGAAGCTTTAGAGCATTGACGTAGGGATAGAATATATGTAAAGTGCTTAGAACCATACCTGGCTGATAGTAAGCTGCTATGTCTTATTCTGAAAAATGGAGTAAACTTCAGGGAGTAGACAACCAGATTTGGAATGAGAAGGCAGACCCATATCTCTGTTTTACCAAACTACTACCTGACTTTGGGCAAGTTGCTGAATCTCCTTAAGCCTCAGTTCCCACATCTCTAAAATGAGGATAACAATACCCAGCTTTCCTATTTCAGGGGAGTGGTTATGGAGATGAAAATAAAAATGAACTGGTAGAAGTGGAAACACTACCAGTTGCACAATGCTGTAAAGTGATGTACAGTATCATAATGAGGGCTGAGCATCAGCTCTGGAGCAGGAGAGGTGGCTCCTTGTGGCATGACCTCGAAGTGGCTCACTCTCCCCGTCTGTGCTTCTGTTTGCCAGCTCCACACGGAGGAAGAGATGGATCTGGAGCACTGGTTCTCAAAGTGTGGTTCCTGCACCAGAAGCGTCAGCATTGCCTGGGAACTTGTCAGAAGTATGAATTATCTGGCCCTATCCCAGACATACTGAGTCAGAAACCAGAGATGGGCCCAGCAATATGATTTTAGCCAGATCTCCAAGTGGTTCTGACGCTTGCTGAAGCTGGAGAAGCCCTGATGTGGGGCCGCTTTACATTCAGCATGGATCAGAATCATCTAGAGGGCTAATAGCACAGAGACCCAGTTTTCTTGATAGAGGGTAGAGCCTGGGTCTTTGTGTTTTTACCTCGTTCGCCAGTGATTCTTACACCCACCAAAGTTTGGGAATCACTGATCTAGAAACAAGGTCTCATTAAATCCAAGGAAGCAAGTCAAATGTATTTCATATCTACCTGAGCCCTCAGGTCTAAGCACTGCCTCATACAGGCAAGCCCAGCCAAAGTGGCTCCTGAAAGAAGTGTTTCTTCTTTTAACCAACTGGTCATAGTCCCAGCTATGGATTAATAAAGGAGAATACTTCTGCTAAGTCACATTCCCTTTTTTGCTGGAGTTTTGCTTCATATGGTAACAAACAGTACTACCTCAATTCCTTTTTGGAAACTTGAGTATAAATTACAAGTAATTTTTTTAAAATATGCTTAAGTGTAGTAATAAGCTACAAATATCAGTTGATTTTCAAAGGTTTGGGGACATTTATACATCTGTCCAGACCTATTTCTTTTTTTTTTTTAATATCTTATGTATTTATTTGACAGAGAGAGAGGGAACCCAAGCAGGGGGCGTGGGAGAGGGAGAAGCAGGCTCTCCGCTGAGCAGGGAGCCCGATGTGGGGCTCGATCCCAGGATCCCTGGATCACGACCCAAGCCAAAGGCAGACGCCCAATGACTGAGCCACCCAGGCAGCCCCTGTCCAGACCTATTTCTTCAGGTTTGGATCATAAGAGGAAAACCTGGCCCTCTGTGCCCCTGGGCATTTTTGGTGCAAACACAAACCCTGGCTTTGTAATTCTTTGATTTGAGCAGCCCACATCTCATATCTCTACTGTCCTTTGGAAGCTCCCTAAAAACGGGCTACTTCACCCAGCATGCCCTCACAATATTTGATTTTATTAGGGCTTCCCTATAGGCATCCAAATGATGAATCCTAGAGTCTCAGGGTTGAAGTGGAACTTCAGGATGGTCCTGAATTTCTTCCAAATCTCCTCAAATAATTGTCCATGTTCTGCTCCCCGACCTCTGATAGCAGGAGTCCATTACTTATGCAGAGAAAATAATGCCATTGTTGAAGAGCTTACCTGCTAGAAGGTTCTTCCTGACTTTGATCTGAAATGCTAGGTAAATGAAGTTAGAGATCTTCTGTGCCCCAGCTCTACACTTCTCTGACTGCTTAGAATGTGGGCCCACTGTGGTTTTACTCCCAGACATGGAATTGTTTAGAAAATTACACCTGGTCGTGGGCGTTTATGCTGCAACACATGGGAGTGGTTTGAAGTATTCTACACAGCAGTCTGGGAACAAAGGAGAAGGGTGTTATCATCTGTGCCGCCCACTCCGTACGTGGGGCCATAAGGCAGAGCCAGCTCTGCAGAACACTTGCCGCCAGACTCTACTCGCAATGGTCTGGGGCTGTTAATGGGTCCGTGGAGATGTACAGAGTTAGCCAGTCCTTGCTTAAACCACCTGCTCATCTGTTGGCTCACACATGCCTTCAGTTCCTGCTTGCCAAGCATCTCCAGGTATATAGATGGGAGACAATGTCTCTAGGTTGTCTGAAAGAAGCTGGGTGGAACATAGATAGAGGTAGGATAGCAAGGGCTTTGAAGGCAGCGCTGGGCTTGGATGCCAGCCCTGTCACCACTTATCAAGCTGTGGGCAAAATGTTTGACCTCTTCCTGTCTTTCGGGATTATGTTGTAAGAACTGAGACTGTGTATCTGAGTTACTTAGTACAGTGCCTGCCAAAGGGCGCGTTCTCTGCAGAGCTGCTGGGGTGGGGTCTGAGCCGGGTCCTGGAGCTCTAGTTCCTCTCTGCTGCCTCCTCCAGCCCCACTGCTCTTCCTCCAGCCCTGGAAGATCCTTCGGTGGGGGTTGTAAATCTCACCCTTACAACAGGAAGAAATGCCCTTGAGGTGGGAGCCAGGTAGAGGTAGTTCTGTGTCTTCTTGCTGGCTGCCTCGGTGTCCCCATAGACTTCCACAGCATTTGCTTAGCCAGAGTCAAAATAGGCCTCAGCCAGGCTGGACAGCCTCGGGTTGGTCTCCTGTGCTGCTGGCGGAGTCACAGCGCCGGTGTCACCAAGGTCTATTCCACATTTGTGCTTGAAACCAGACGTGGGCTGAATTGGGCCTTGCATTTGCCCAGAGGGCTCCTGCTGAGAGGTGTTTCAAGGTCAGGTGGGTATAACAGATTTTATTCTTTCCACAGATCATCGAAAAACAAGCAGGGCACAGCCGGAGTCGGGTATTTCGAGAGGTAGAGACGCTCTATCAGTGTCAAGGAAACAAGTGAGTACAGTCTTGGGTTACTTGCTGCTTCTCTTGGGGGGATGCTTAGCTGCAGAAGAGGTCATTTCTCACCACCTCCGACCCCAGCATTTAGCTCACGTGCCTTGGCCACAACCGTAGGGGATTCCTTCTGTCTTTCCATGTTTAAGAGAGTGGGGAGAGGAGATGCAGCTGCAGCCTTTGCTTCTGTTCAGGCTGAAGTATTTTGAATAACAACCCAGGCAAATTGGAAGAGTGAGCCCTCTGAATGAGGGGCTGGGAGAAGATGGGGTTCCCTCCTTCAAGTGCCCTTGGGAACAAGGCTGACTGAGGGTTACCCAGTACACACTGTTCGGGCCCAGCTTTTGTGACTAGATGAGGACAGTGTGAGCTAGCACGGGTACTTGCTGTGTCCTGCACCCAGCACGTTAGTGGATGTGCGGCCGCCACTCAGGCTCCGGAAGCCCGCTCCAGTACTCTGCAGGCCCACTAGGCCAAGGTGGCCTCCCGCCCCGCCTCAGCCGCCTCACCACCAGCTCCAAATGAGTGGTTCTCCCGCGGTGGCTTTAAATCAGGGTCACCTCTAAGACTCTGCTTCCCCCTCTGCCTCCCTGCACAGCAGGGTCAGCGGGGAGCCAGCGGCCAGGTATTGATGGCTTTGTCATTAAGCTTGGAGGATGGGGGCTGCTGTTGATTTAACTCCAGGCGCTGCCTCCACAATCTTCTTTCAAATCAGGCCATTTTAGTCATCTTATTTGGACGCCTTCACACTAGTAAAAGCCTGGCGTCTCCCAAAGTGGTCAGCATTTTTTTATGAGGGACAGATTTTTATTTTCAGCCCTGCAGCTTCTGAGTTGAGCATCAGAGCCTCTACTTGGTTTATTTCGTTCTTTAAAAGAAAAAAAAAACCCCAACACCTCCGATATCCAGGCCGGTGGCTTCGCTCCTGAGTTACAAGACGACCTTGTTGGCAGAGCACGGTAATGCTCAGGCAGACAGAGAGTGCTCACCGGGGAAGGCCACAAGTGCTACGGCGGCCAGTAACGCGGCCGTTTCATTAAGCAGCGCTTAGCAGTTAGGGTCTAGCGGTGCCCACGTTAGGCCCCAAGTCTATTTGACAGATGTTTCCATTTTCTCCAGGCAATGTAAATACTGCCCCGTGATTTATGGGCAAGAGGGAGGGCAAGTAATTATTTGCTGCTTGCCTCCAGGACACACACCTACTATTCAGTGTTATTAGCCGCAATTGCTTCCAGTCGGCTGCAGATTTTATTCAGTTTAATGTGACCGGGACTTTTTTATAACTCTACCTAGTGGGTTTTAGGGTTGGGGTTTGACAGCACAGACTTGGTGAAAACACCAGAGACTGAACATTATGGAAAGATAAGGTGACCTGAGTCTTGCTAACACCATTGGCTACTTCTCAGACATGGGTCTTTAATAAGCATTCTGATTTCAGGTTGATTTCTGCCCTGCTACAGGGCATTGTATATTTTTTTCATTGTATATTTGTAAGTGGGCTTTAATATATAATACCATTTCCCTTTTTTTCCCTTTCCTCCTATTTTTTCCTATTTAAGGAACATTTTGGAGCTGATTGAGTTCTTTGAAGATGACACAAGGTTTTACTTGGTCTTTGAGAAATTGCAAGGAGGTACTTACTGTTGAGTATGTGTTTGGACTTCTGATTAAGACTCAGGGTGGTGATCATCCATCATGAATCCCAGAGACTTCTAAAATGAGTCAAGCTAATAAAAAGGATGAAGGACTTAAAACTGCCCTTGATTTGGGAGAAGGGAGGCCGGAGGGAAAGATGATAATTAGCATTTTGCAGAACCTAGAATGTCACCTGTGTGGGCATGCTATAAATGCCTTCTCCCTGTAGTAGGACTCATATAGATACATTTAGTCATCAATTTATCAATCCATTGTTTTGACCTGTTCACTGTTTAAATTAATTATGGGGTAGAAGCTCTTGCATACATTATGAGGTCCAGAAAGGCTCACCAGGGCAAAGGAGGGTCCCATGGCTTAGGACATAAACCCAGGATACAGAGGAGGTCTGAGGATTTGTGTCCTTCGGATGGAAAGATGCCACTCTTGACTGTCACCACTACTGCTGTCACGCACACACATGGCCACTGGAACGGGTACTGAAGTTGTTTTCCTGACGCAGAGAAGGGGCTAAACAGCCCTTGCCTTCACCGTCACTCACCCAGCCCAAGGATAGATTTGCAGGGTGCAGGTTAAAGAGGATATCCGGAGCTGAGTGGAGGGCCACATGAAAGGGTTTGGTGGTTAAGGGAGCATGCTCTAGAAACCAGCAAAGCTGGGTTTAAGTGTAGCTCCATCCCTTTCTAGTTGTGTGACCTTGGGCAAGTCATATAACATTTCTAAACAGTGTTCTCATCTATAAAATAGGGATCATGACAGCACCTACCTTTTTCGATAGCTCTGAAGATTCAGTGAGATCATTTAGATGAAATGCTTGGCACAGTGCCCCATGGGCACTAAGGGTTCAATAAGTGTCAGCTATTAATATTATTAAAACTATTGGGTATGCCGAAGGCTATCTTAGAAGTAGATAGGATATTACTCTCTATCTGCCCTTTTAATAAATTTGGAAGCAAGAGACTCACTACAGTAAAGCAAATGTGAGACCTAGCCAGGAGCTGGTTATCTGGGAATGATCCCTAGCATGCTGGGATCCTTTCATTGTTTAATCTGGCAAGTGAAAGATCTGTCATCCCTTCCCCATGCCAAAAACCAGCAATAAGTAAATTTGTGCCATTTTTTAAAAAGATTTGTTTATTTGAGAGAGAGAGCGCGCGGGGAAGGGGCAGAGGGAGAAAGAAAAACTCAAGCAGACTCCCAGCTGAAAACAGAGCTCCATCTTATAACCCTGAGATCATGACCTGAGCCGAAATCAGGAGCCGGACATTCAACCGACTGAGAGCAAGTGCCCCTGTGCCATTTTTAAGATGCAGAAACGAGGGCCCCTTGGTGGCTTAGTGGGTTAAGCCTCTGCCTTCGGCTCAGGTCATATTCTCAGGGTCCTGGGATCAAGCACCGCATCGGACTTTCTGCTCAGCAGGGAGCCTGCTTCCTCGTTTCTCTCTCTCTCCCTCTCTGCCTACTTGTGATCTCTCTCTCTGTGTCAAATAAATAAATAAAATCTTAAAAAAAAAAAAAAAAGATGCATAAGTGAGCCCTTCAGCCCAGAAATACTGACTTCCAGTTGTGAGCAAAGAGCGCATGGAGCCAGGCCATGTGCTCATGCCTGTGCCATAAGTTCATGCCCCTGCCCTACCACCACCAAGACGTTACATTTAAAATGCTGGGGGTTGTCTGTAAACGTATTGCTTAGAGTGCAGTCCTGCTGAGGCCAGAGCCACTGCAGTAGGTAAGGAGACTGTGGTTGGCTTAGTGCAGCCCGTGCCCCCAGCAGCCAGACCACATGTCCAGCTGAGGGGTAGTCTGTACAGGTTCAAGGCCAGACTCACTGGCCTTAAGTCCTGATGCCTCCACTTATTGGTGTGTCATCTTGAGCAAGTTGCTGATCCATTCTTGACTTCAGGTTCCCCATCTATAGAACCGGTATAACTATTTTGTACAGTTGTGGTGAGGCTAAGATAACCTATTTGAAGATTATTACATAGTGTCTGGCACATAGTCACTACTCCATAAATGTTAGCCGTTGCTAACAAAATAATACTATTATTAATAAGAAATAGGAAAGTCAGAGGGAAAGCACTTTTCCCCCTTTTTCTAGACTTTCCTAGACCTTTACATATTTGTTGAAGGCGTGGCACCTCTGTTTGAAGGCTTGAGCTCTTGTTTGGATTTGAGATCAGAGCCAAAAGAGGAAGTGTTCCTGTGGTGAGGCCCCTGCCCAAACCTTATGTGGATTCACTTTAATTCTTTCTTACTTCAAAAGCCAAATCTGCCTCAATGACACTAATATTTTTGGTCGTGCATAGAGTTGTTTTTTCTCCCTTCTCCTTTTCTCATCGTGGGTAGGTACAGAAGATGACAGTCCAGTTCTGTTCAGTCCAGTTTTTTTTTTTTATATTTTATTTACTTATTTGATGTTGAGAGATAGTGAGAGAGAGAGAACACAAGCAAGGGGAGTGGCAGGCAGAGAGGAAGGGAGAAGCAGTCTCCCTGCTGAGGGAGAAGCCCAATGTGGTACTGGATCCCGGGACCTGAGCTGATCATGACCTGAGCTGAAGGCAGACACTTAACCAACTGAGCCACCCAGGTGCCCCATGTTCATTCCAGTTTTGTGCTGGCACCTCATTTGTGCCAGGTACTACACCTGGTGCTGAATGAATAAGGCTCCATCCCCACCCCAAACTTGAGCAGACTTGACCTCTGAGAAGTTATGCTTCCTAAGGCCTGAAAAGACCATACCTGTGTGTCTCCTCTGCTCCCCAGGCTCCATCCTGGCCCATATCCAGAAGCAGAAGCACTTCAATGAGCGAGAAGCCAGCCGAGTGGTGCGGGATGTGGCCGCTGCCCTTGACTTCCTGCACACCAAAGGTGAACCAAGCCTTTATCTTGGTGATTGGGTTGGAACAGCCAGCCTCAGGGGACTGATGGAGAGGGGCAGGCCAGGCAGAGAGCCAGGCCAGGAGCTGGTGTACCTGGCAGCCCCACCCATGAGGGTGAGCAAGCAAGCCAGGATGGCCCTGGGCTTCCCATGTGGATGGTGGGCAGATGTGGCAGTCTTAAGAAGGGCAGGGACAGGGGAGAAAGAGCAAGGGGGAAAAAGAGTACATTTCATGATGAATAAGATGAGTGGGTGTGTGAGTATGGGTGATCTCCTTCTCCTGTCCTAGGAGGATGCAAGCCTCATCATAATTCTATTCTGGTGTAAATATTTGGGTGTTACTTTTTCTAGGTTTTTGGTGTTTTTGTTTTTGTTTTTGTTTTTGTTTTTTAACTCAGGACCTCTGATCAAGACCTGAGCTGAGATCAAGAGTCAGACACTTAACCAACTGAGCCACCATGGTGCCCCCTTTCTAGTCTTTTAAAATATGTCGCCTATATCTTTCTCTTTCAAAATCAGCATGATAGTATATATCTAGTTTTGTATCTTGTTCACGATAAATGGAAAAATGCATTTTTCTACTAACGTGGTTAAGTTTGAGGTGTCTGTTGAACATCATGATGGTAGATTGCAGGCTGCTGTTGTCCGATTTACGCTCAGTTTACAAGGCCCTTATCTAGGACCGATTAAGAATTTTTATAGTGAATTAAATCTTTTTACAAATTGTTTTTGTCTTTCCAAAAATATATCTGATGGTTACCTTTTTAAAACGTGCCTTACAGCAGTGCCATGGAAAAATGAATTCTGGCGTTACCTTTTCATCAGCTGTGTGTTCTCTCGGTAGTAATGTCTACCCCCAGAGTTAGGGTGAAAAGAGAGAGAATTATGTCATCAGTGGTAGTTAGTGCTGCTCTGGTTCATGTGCAGCACTGTCCTCACTCGCTTGTGGAGCCGTGTAGGCCTCTGGATGAATCGTGTGTGTATAACACAGTTGGGGCACAGGGCCCGGCACATAAAAGCTCTGCAGGAGTGTTCCTTCCTTCCTCCGCCCTGATCCCCCCACCAAACAGGAAGCATTTTCATTCCTAGTATTAATACTCTTAAAATAAAGCCTTCTGTCTGGTGAGGGGTGGGGGTGGATTGAATAGTTGGTGACTTAGCTCTGCTCCCTTCCGCATTATGGATATTGGCCGGCCGCATAGGTTGTGAGCGCTCCAGACCACTTGCAGGCATGGTGGGCGCAAATCTTGCCTTGGGCCAGCAGCGCAATGCACGCTGGGGGAGGGGGGCATGTGTGTGGGGAGCTCAGCCTCGCTGGTCCTACGTTGTTTCCTCCTGCTGCTGAAGGGACACCTGCACGCTGACAGTGGCCGTGCTGGGCGCCTGACTTGCACATGGGACGAAAGTTCCTAGAAGGGGTGTCTGTACTTTCCCCAGCATGATGAATAGCACTAGTTCTGTTTCTGAAAGCCAGGATGCATGTAGGTAACACCTGCTTGACAAAGATTTACAACTGTTCCCTGAGCTGCCTCTGCAGATTGCAAAACTGGGTCACACTTTTAGCAAGACCCATACCTTAGAGGGGGGCAGAGGCAGTTTTATTTTTTATTTATTTATTTTGTAGAAGGCAGACTAAAGGGAACAGAGCTGGTGTGTGTGTTAGGAGTTCTGAAGTGCTTGCCAGCATCTAGCCAACCAGGTGCCTCTGTGACTTGATGTTGGGATGAAAAACAATTTCTAGCTGAACTTCGCTGTTTTCTAAATAACTTCACACTGGGAAGATGGATTGGGCAGGAATGGGTCAGCCTGGAAACAAGTTCCACACTTTTAAATACTGGACACGCTGCAGCTTAACCTCTGGGAAATGAAGCAGAGCAGCTCGATGGCCGGTGTGCTCGCAGAGGCAGGCCCATTATCCCAGCATGGCGCTCAGTTCTCAGGCTGGGGGACAACTGGGCCATCAGCACCTATTTGGAGAGCAAGGCTCCATGTGTGGCTCATGATCCTTCTGTGGGAGCACTTGCTGTAATGGAAAATATCTTTCACTTTTAGTGCAGCAGGCTGCAGCCCGACTCAATTTGTACAGCCTGGACTGAGTTGCTCTGGGTTCTTACTCAATTAGGTGACTGATGAAGTTACTTAGCCTGCTGGAGCTCGGGTTTTCCCTCCCTGGCGAAGTGCCTCCTGGCGGGGAATCGGAGGGAGGCCTGAGAAGTTGGTCATCGAGGGAGTTTTAGGAAAGCAGGTTCTGCTTTTCCCTGTGACTCCATGAAAATTCTGCTACTTTGTAGGACTTCTGAGCACTAGCTGTTTGGTTCTTGCTCAACCTTCCGGCCCCTCTGTCGCTGCACTGTGCATTCTGCAGGAGGCAAGAGGGATGGAGTGCCAGTGTCCACCACACTTTATGAGTTGGTTCTCTGTCCCTGTCTTTGGTCAGAAGGTGGTTCCCCGCCCCCAGGGGCCTTCTTGGCCAGGTTACCAGCTTTTAACCCCTCATGGAGTAGGCTGCCGTCTGCAGGCTCCTTTGGGAGGTCTGGTCAGAAGGCAGGAGAGGGAGGTGTCTCTTAAGAACAGCACCCTGGAGCCAAAGCATTCCTTGCTGTGCTTCCGACAGGACTGTCTTGGAAATGCAGAGCAGGTGCGGAGGGGATCGGACAAGCTTTGGAAGATTTTTAACTAACGCTTGGTCCTCTGAACATGCAGGGAGTCCCACCTAGGGAATCCTTTTTTTTCTAAGTCGGCCACACAAGAAGAAACGAGGTAGAGCAGCTTCAACCCCCTGAGATGCTCTTAAACAAGGCACTGATTATTTCTGCACTGCAGTTCCAAGCATGGCCTTTGGCAGGGCTCTTGGCTCTGTTTCATATTAGGCTTCTTATTCTTGGTTGTCACTGCAGTGCTAAGAGGCCAACTAGCTGGGATTCATTTAGCCCTCTTCTTATTCCTGCCTGACTTGTAAAGCTTCGGCTTCAAAAGAACTTGCAGAATCAACTGTGCTTTTGGTTCGTCTCTGGTTACTTCTGCCTCCTGCAGCTCGTTGATTTTTTAATGTACCATAATTGGGAATTAATCTGCGAACAACAGCATTTGGAAAAAATTAATTGTGTGTGGAATGTTTGATAATTATGTGCGTATGTTAACCATTTCTTTGCTCTCTGTCATTTCAGGCATCGCTCACCGCGATCTGAAGCCAGAAAATATATTGTGTGAGTCTCCAGAAAAGGTACTTAAGGCTGACTTGTTGGGGTACACAGTTCACACCGAGGTGGGGAAGCCACGTCTACTTTCAGTTAGGTCGTTAGCAGCTCTCCCAGCTGCAGGTACCAGCCTGCCCCGATTATTATGGACACGTGAGAATGTCAGACCAAACGTGTAGTGTTTCCGCATTCCAAATCGGGTTAATCCCTGTCTCTTCTTTGCTCTTTATCAACAGTGTGATTGGCTTATACCTAAGAGTTTGTAAAATACATGAGGACTGCACAAAATGAATGTTTTCTAGCCCAGTGCACCTGTCTGTTGAGCAGTTGGTGTGAGTCATAGACAACAACTCAGTCTTCTGTGAAGTGCATCTTTGCCTAAAAAAGATGTTTATGCTATGGTATATATGCCAGCTGGTACCTAGCACTTGACATAATAATTAGGAAGCAAGTTCCTGGAAAGGGTTTCTTGTTTCCATTTTTATTTCCAAAGGTGCCCATTAAAAAGCAAACATGGATACTGGGTGTTAAATAGATGCAACCTATTGTAAACTTTACCTTAGCCTCCTACTAAATGGAAGTGTCTGTACTTCCATAAGCATGTAAGAATTTGACAAGCTCTCTGTTTGTTTGGAGGGTTTGAGGCCCTGCTGGGTCTGCTGGCTGTGTGTGTATGTACACGGGCGCGTGTGTATGAACACACCCTGTCGGTCTGAATTAAGGGACAGCCCATAAATAGAAACGCCTGCAAGTGAATGTGTCAGCTGCTCCTTACAGCTCTTTTGTGGGGAGTAGTAATTCATTAGCTCAAATAAGATCTTGTGACTTCCTGTCAGTGGCTCTGGCATAAGACTTTATAATTTGTCACCATTATCGTTATGATTATTAATAATAATTATAGTTAACATTTCTTGAGTGCTTACATTGTATTGTGCCAGGCACTTAGACTTATTTTATCAAGTATTTATAAAATCTCATGAGGTAGGTCCTATTACTGTTCTCATTGTATGGATGACAGAAGTGAAGCTCAGGTAGATTATGAAGCCTGCCCAAAGGCCCTCAGCTGGTAAGTAATGGGGTACAGATTAAAACTAACGTAGTCTGATGCCAGCACCCTGCAGACGCTCTGATCTTCTCTCTTGCCTCCAGTTCACAAGATGCTTTTATGGCTTTTGTCCTTTCATTTGATCTTATTGGCTCAGGTTTACTGCCCCTTTTCTGTGGTTGAAAAACTAAAACTAAGAGCAACCAAGCATCAAAAGACATTATCCAGGAAATGAAAAGATAAGCCACAGAATGGGAGAAAGTATTTGCAAAGCATATATCTGATAGAGGTTTAATATCCAAAATATAAAGAACTTCTAAAACTCAACATCAAAAAGATAACCCAGTTTTAAAAATGGGCAAAATGGGTGCCTGGGTGCCTCAGTCGTTAAGCGGCTCATGTCATGTCATGATCCCAGGGTCCTGGGATTGAGCCCCACTTCGGGGTCCTAGGATCAAGCTGCACGTTGGCGTCCTGGGATCAAGCCACACATCGGGCTCCCTACTCAGCGGGAAGCCTGCTTCTCTCTCTCCCACTCCCCCTGCTTGTGTTCCTTCTGTTGCTGTGTCTCTTTCTTTCAAATAAATAAATAAAATCTTTTAAAAAAAATAAAAATGGGCAAAGAACTTGAATAGACATTTCCCCCCAAAAAGTATACGAATGACCAATAGCATATGAAAAGATGCTCAACATCCTTGGTCATTAGGGAAATTGTTGTTCAAAACCACCATTAGGGGCATGTGGGTGGCTGAGTCGGTTAAGCATCTGCCTTTTGGCTCAAGTCATGATCCCAGGGTCCTGGGATTAAGTCTTAACATTGGGCTCCCTGCTCAGCCGGGAGTCTGCTTCTCCCTCTGTCCCTCCCCCCGCTCATGCTCTCTCTCTTTCTCTCTCTGTCTCTCTCAAATAAATAAATAAAATCTTTAAAAAAAATCATTAGACACCACCTCACAACTGCTAGGATGGTTAGAATTATAAAAAGAAGAAAAAACTAGAGAAGAGCAAATGCTGATGAGGCTGTGGAGAAATTGGAGTCCACTGCCGGTGGGGACTGGAAATGATGTGGCCACGGTGGAGCAGTGTGGCAGCTCCTCGCCGAGCTAAACAGGATTACCACACCACTCAGCAGTTCCACACCTATGTATATACCCAAAATAATTGAAAACAGAGGCTTGAACTTGAACATCAGTGTTCATGGAAGCACTATTCACAACAGCCGAAGCTAGAAACAACCTAAGTGCCCATCAGCAGGTAAATGGATAAACAAAATGTGGTCCCCCCGTACAATGAAATATTGTTCAGCCACACAACAGTTGGAAGTTCTGATCCATGCTACACCATGGACGAAACTTGAGAACAGTATGCTCAGTGAAATAAGCCAGACACAAAAAGCCAGATACTGCGTGATTCCACTTAATGAAACATCTGAAATGGCCAAATTCTTACAAATGGCAAATAGATGAAATGTTACTGGGGAGAGGGGAGAATGGGGAGTTTCTACCTCATGGCTTCCTTTTGGGATGACGGAAAAGTTTTAGAAACAGATACTGGGGATGGTTGTAATTAGTGCCACAGAATTCATACATTCAAAAATGACTAAAGTGGATTATTTTACGTTATATATGTTTTATCACAATAAAAAAAAGAGACTAAGTGAAAAAGAAGGGTATAAGAGAGAAAAGGAGGAGGAAGGGAGAGGGGAAGAAAGGAAGGAAGGAAAAGAAAGATGGTCGGCTTCCCCAGCAGGGCGGTGGTTAAGCTGGCACTCCCACAACCAGCATGTTTGAGGGGCTCACTGTGCTTCTTCCACCACGCAGGCTGTTCCCTGGCAGGCACGCGAGGTACCCTCCCACTCGGCTCCAGAGATGACTCGTGCTGTCTGTGGTTTCAGGGGCAACATCCGGTTTGGGTGACTAGCCCTCCCAGGTTGCTGGGGCTCAAGGGGTTTCCCAGGATACTCCGCTTTCAGGGCTGCAACCAACAAAGTCCCAAGCAAGCAAAGATGAGTTGGTCACTCCAAGCCACCTGAGGTGGTGCCCCCCACTGAATGGGCCACCAGGAGTCTTTCAGGAATACATACATACTTCTCTGATTCTGCAGCCTACACCGTCATTTGTCATTTGTGGGCAGAAGTTCCATAGGTTTGCTGCTCATTTTACTAAGTGCACAGCGGTCTGACACCATGTAGCATGCACATTTTCTCTTAGGAAGTGAGGAAAGAATGTCGGGCAGAGGACACCTTAGGATAAATCCTCAGGTGATTTCTAGTTAACCCAAGGAGAGTAAACATGACATGGCAGATAAAGCTGGGCTTTGGCATGGCAGCCATAGAATGAAAGCGTGCGAGAGAGTGTGTGTGTGTGTGTGTGTGTGTGTGTGTGTGTGTGTGTGCGCGCGTGCGTGTGCACACACGCGTGAGCAAGAGCTATTGAGTGAGAGGGGAAGGAGTGAGGGATGGTGAGTGACTGTGTCACACTCACATTGGTCTCCTCTTGCCCTTGGGTTTCTTATATTTGTAACCTTTGCTTTTTGCTGTCCTTTTCAGGTGTCTCCAGTGAAAATCTGTGACTTTGACTTGGGCAGCGGGGTGAAATTGAACAACTCCTGTACCCCCATAACCACACCAGAGCTGACCACTCCAGTATGTATGGCTGAGCTCCCCATACCACCTCCTTCAGGGCTTCTGTGCCCTTGGAGTACCCCCAACCCAAGGCTGGAGTCCAGAACAGAGATCTAAGGAAGGAAAACCAAGGGTTTCTGCCTGAGTTGTCATCTGGCCCCTGCTTTGTGAGCCACCCCCTCCCCGTCAGTGCTTAGTTGCTAATGAAACTGACATGAGAGCTTTTTGTTCAGGGCAGGTCCTCTGCCAGTAATGAGACAAATTGTATCTGTGGCACAGGCTGAGCCCTGACTCCTGACCCAGGTAAAGACAGACAATATCCCAGGCCAGCCCTTTGCACGTGAGCACGCGACAGCTCTGAGTCCCGCCCTCCCTGGCGGTGTCTCAACGCATGACCCTGTGATAGAGAGGGGGAGTATGGTCTCTCTGTGGCCAGAACTGAGAGGTCTCAGCTCTCTACGTGTAGGATCACTTGCCTAAGTTATCCTGTTGCTTCCTTCACTTCATATTTCATGCCCAGATGTGCAGCTGGGAGCTGTTCTTCCTAAGACAGCTCTTGCACATACCCGATGTACTATAATTATTATGAATCTTTTGACATTTGCATGCTTCATAAGTGAATTTTCCTAATAACCTTTTTTAAAACATGCATTTCAGTATGCTCATGTCTTACTCTAATTGACATTATTAGAAATGTTTCTGTATTAGCTTCTACTACACTGAGGTACCTTGTTCTCAAAGTCATTAACTCTAATTGCCAATAACACGGAAAATGTCCTTTCTCCACTTCCTGTCTTCCCATCTAATTAGTTGTGTATGTTGGGGGCCAGGGAGGTATCTCTTGGCAAGCCTGCAATAAGGAAGATGGGAGCAAAAAGAATTTGTTTTGTTTTTATCAGCATCTTCTATGCAAGGATGGAAGGAAAAAGTCCTGAATGTACTGGGTTTATCACTGGTGTGCTGGAACCAGATCCCCTGCCCCCTCCTCATCCTTGGTTTTCCCATCTATAAATGGGAGAAGCAGGGAGATTGGATTTGTTCTAAGAGCTCTCCCAGGTTGGACGGACTCTTAATTCTGAATCCTTATACCTCTTTTACCTCCTTAAACCTCCAAGTTGGCAGAGAAGCTTGGCAGGACTTCACTTTTAAGAACTCCTTCTCTTTTGGGGGCACCTGGGTTGCTCAGTCAGTTAAGCATCCAACTCTTGATCTCAGCCCGGATCTTAATCTCAGGGTTGTGAATTCAAGCCCCGTGCCGGGCATGGAGCCTACTTACGATTTAAAAAAAGAAAAAAAAGAAAAAAAGAACTCCTTGCTTTTGGGATCAGATGTCCACAGAGCCCTTCCCAGAGCCGTGCCCCTGGTCCGTTGAAGCCCCCCTGTACATGAAGTGAATGCAGAGAGCTGAAGCAGAGATTCCTGCAGCTCCTTGACCTGGAGCCTACTGGAGAAGGACCTGGAAAGATAGGAAGGTGACCTGGAACTGGTCATGTGGACCGTGGGGAACGCTAGGACTCCGTTTACAAACACTCAGTTAGCCCAGCTTCTCGAAGTGCATTGGTGGTATCAGGCGAACCCTATGGCTGGCTTTCCTGGCAACTCCTTGCTCTGCGGCCCCATGCTGCTCAAATGCCATCATCACATTCTGCTCTTAGCCATCTCCTCTCCCTGTGACTAAGCCTCTCCCTTCTCTGCCATTTCCCCTCCCAACCTTGGCCCCCACAGTGTGGTTCTGCAGAGTACATGGCCCCGGAGGTGGTGGAGGTCTTCAGGGATGAGGCCACTTTTTACGACAAGCGCTGTGACCTGTGGAGCCTGGGCGTGGTCCTCTACATCATGCTGAGCGGCTACCCGCCCTTCGTAGGTCACTGTGGGACCGATTGTGGCTGGGACCGGGGAGAGGTCTGCAGGGTGTGCCAGGTGAGTGCAGCTTGGGGACCCGCTGCACAGGGCCTGCCGGCGTTGGCGGGAGTTGGGGGGCAGGAGTGGTCAGTGGTGCTTGGGGGGATGCCCAACAAGACGGATGAGGCTGTTCTGCTCCAGAAGAGGGTCCCTAATGCCCCTTCCCCCTTCTGTCCAAAGGCTGACGACAGGCTGAGAGAGAGACAGGCTTAGCTGGGAGTTTAGGGGAGAGTTGTTAGAGCGGAACCTGCAAATTTGAGTCTTGCCCAAGAAATCCAAGCAGGGGTGGCCACACCAGCCAAGACAAGGAGGTGTGAGACAGCTGCATGGGTACAAGGAAGAGGAGTAGAAGTGTAAGGTTGGCGGTAGGGGCAGCTGAAACCTTACAGGATGCCAGGGGCCCATTTGTGGGGCCCCCGTGTGAAGGGCTGAGGAACTGGGGCTGTGTTCCCTAGTTGGCATTTGCCACGAGTCACCCACCCTCCAAGTAGCATAGCCATCCCTGCCCGACGGGCATTCTGTGTGGTCTGATGACTGAGCAGGGAGTGGGGAGCTGGGGAGGGTCCTGGCCTCTGGCATCCCCGAGCCATGAGCTACAGCTCCAGCTGAAACCAAGGGGACCCAGGGTGACCAAATCAATGGCAGGTACATTCTGCTTATTTCGTGGTAGTGTGGCTTCAGGAGGAATCTTCTTTACCTAGAACAAGCTGTTTGAGAGCATCCAGGAAGGCAAGTATGAGTTTCCTGACAAGGACTGGGCACACATCTCCAGCGAGGCCAAAGACCTCATCTCTAAGCTCCTGGTTCGAGATGCAAAGCAGAGACTGAGTGCTGCCCAAGTTCTGCAGCACCCTTGGGTGCAGGGGGTGAGTAACCCGGGGAGGGGCGGCAGTCCACCTCCCCAGGCCTGTAGCGTGGCGGGGAGGAAGCTTTTAGAGTAGCAAGTACTAGACAGCAGCCCAGGGGGCTGACCTCAGCTGGAGGGAGACCAGCTTCAGTTCCTGCCCATGTAGAGTGAACTGGCCATTGACGTAGCCCCTGAAGGATCCCCTTATGGGTCAGAGACTTGGCGTTAACCTTGTCTTAGGACTAGGCTTCTAACTGACCCATGCTGCTCAGGAATGAACAGAGGCCTCTGGGGGATTTGGCACATGCATCCTACCATTGGCAGAGGCACACAGGCTTGGAAGCAGCCTGGTATTGGCATTTGGGGCCTGTGTCATTGGTCTGCCAGGCCCTAGCCAGCCTCAGTGGCCCTTTCAGTGGAAGGAAGCAAACATTGCCAGCCCCATGTTACAGTGGGAGACCCAATCTAGAAACCTCTGAGTGGCTGATTGCTAGCCACCCAAGAGCTGCTAACTTTACTGAGCACCTACCCCATGCCAGACTCTGGCAATACTGGGATGATTAAGACCCAATCCCTGTCTTCTTACTCTAATGGGGAGAGGGAGACAAGGCAGTAAATTATGGGATAGTGTAACAAAAGATTATCAAAAGTGCTGGGGGCACAAAAGGATGAGATTCCACCTCTGCTTGGACAGGGGTAGGGAGGTGGCAGGGGTGGGAGAATGAATGCTTCTCAGAAGTGACCCTCGAGCTGGGTCTCAAGGATAAAGAAGACTTTGCCAGGCAAAGGGAGTGAGTCTCCTGGCAGAGTCAGCTGGGCTCAAACTGTCCTTTCTTGCTCTCTCCTTGGAGGGTCTGACCCTGCAGGCAAGCTTGGCCAAGTGTCTGTGCTCGGCCAGGAATCTCTAGTAGCCTACCCACTCTGCACTGGTGTGGGTCAGGCAGCTCCTAAAGAAGGGAGCATTGCTTACCACCACATCTGTCCTTCCCATTCTAGCAAGCTCCAGAAAGGGGACTCCCCACGCCGCAAGTCCTCCAGAGGTAAATGCTCCAACCACACCTGATGCCCTTCTTTCTTTGGCTTTGACTTTCCCTCAAACTCTCAGCCACACTGGGGTGGAGGTGGGGACAGGGAACCTAACTCTAGGCTCAGGTGTCGTCCTCCTGAAAGGGCTCCCCAGCCTACCTTCTTAGCGAGGCCCCTCCTCTCCCCTCCCGCTCCTTCAAGGCCCCTCAGGTGCTGTTTGCAGGAGAAGAAAACTGTTTCCATATCCGCTTGCATCTAACTAGAAATCACCATTTATAGCCCAAAGACCTTATCTGTAGGTTATTCACCCCAAGGTTCCTTCCTGCTGCTGCGGGTTGGTGTCCGTGGCAGGAGGGGTCGCTGTGAGGCAGCTGGACCAATTGTCCCGTCACCCCTAGACAGTAATAGTAATGGCTCCTCTATAGTAAATGCATACTACGTGCCAGATCCAGTGCTAAGGGCTTTACAGAGCTTCTATTCATACTCTTTATGATCAATTTAAAAGAGAGGTGTTCCTATTACCCCATTTTATGGACGAGAAAACCCAAGAATAGAGAGATTGAAGTTTCTCCCTCAGGGCTGCACAGTTGCCTTCGGGAGTTGGACTTTGAACCTGTATCTGTTTGACTCTAGTGCCTTTTAACACTAGACCATACTCCTGGTAGCACTGCCCTATTCCCAGAGGACTGAGGTACCACACAGTGGGAACCCTGCCAGGGGGCCACCTCATGACGGGGTGCTGGGAAGTCTTACATATCTGTAGTCGCCACTGGGGTGAGCCGGAGTGCTGCTGCCCAGGGCAGCCCTACCTGACTCTAGATCCACCTTATGAGATGTTTTTGGCAGACCGCAGTGCCTGCTGTATGCTTGCCCTGGGCTGGGCCCCAGGGATACAAACACAAAGGCACAGCCCTTGCTCCTGGAGCTCCCTGCCCTGATGGGAAAGGGGGGTACATGGGTGGGCGCTTCATGTGCCCGGCCCTTTGGGAGAGCTGGGTGCAGAGCATGGGAGTGCGGAGGGGGTGCTCTGAATAGAAGGGGGCATTTGTCCCAACTCCTAAGTCCAAGGACTGTAGATGAGGCTAAAAGCCATTCCAGCCTCAGTGAAATCAGATTCCAAACCTGGGCAAGAACGACTTCCCTGCGGGAGCAGCCCAGAAAAAGCCTCCAGGGTCCAGGAGAGGGCTGGCCAAGCCAGGGTGCTGAGCCCCGCTTCCCTCTGCTCTGTGCTACCCGCCCCTGTAGAAATAGCAGCACGATGGACCTGACACTCTTCGCGGCCGAGGCCATCGCCCTCAACCGCCAGCTTTCTCAGCGTGAAGAAGACGAGCTGGCAGAGGAGTCTGAGTCCTTGGTTGAGGGCCTCTGCTCTGTGAGGCTTTCCCCCCCCTGCAAGTCACGCCTGGCCCGCCGGAGGGCCTTGGCCCAGGCAGGCCGCAGTGGTGACCCAGACCCGTGCCCAACTCCAGCCTCACTCTGACCCGCCCCAGCCACGGCTTCCCCAACCACGGCCTGCCCGGGAGTGACCAGAGTCTGCAGAGTAAGCCGAGGAAGCTGCTGTGTGGCTCCATCCTGTCAAAGGCCCTGAGGTTCCCACCCAACCCCCCCTGTCTCCCCAGAGTCCTCAAGGAAAAAGCTCCATCCAAAGGGGTTGTCTTTGAAAAGGAAAGCAATCACTTGTCACTTTGCATAATCGCCCGCGGCAGGGACATCTCTCCGCTGGGCTCCTGCCCACCTGCTCACCCGCCTGCAGATCCAGGATCCTGCCTGCTCTCCCGGGCCGCGGCCAGTGGCGGCAGCGGCTGGGGCTGTGGCCCTCGGGGAGCCAGCCTTTGAAAAGTGGAGGTTGACAGAGGCTCGTTCCTCTCTCTGCACTGTCACCCCCCCACACCCCACCCCTTCCTCTGTCCTCCGGATGTCCTCCCCTGGGCTGAGCAAAGCCATCCACTCAATTCCGGAAAGGGCAGGGAGCCTTCTGCATTCAGAAGGCCAGATCAGTCTTCCAGTCTGCAGCGCAGGAGAAGCGCGGAATCTTTGCCGGGACCGAAAAGTGTCCCCTCATTCATCATCCTCTTCCTTGTTGGGATTGCTGCTGAAGTCCGTATTAATTCGTTTTAAAAAAAAAAAAAAAATGTTTGTTTTTTTAACCATGCACTTCCAGCAACTATGGGACTTCACACTCCCACTGCAAGCTGGTGGATTTTCCAGAACATGTCATGGCTTGCTCTTCCTTGAATGACCATGCATGTGAAAGGTTTTATTCCATTGTTTCCTATTATTCTAACTGGTTTTAAGCTGTTAAGGTGACTAGTGACTCAGAGGCTGTGTCTGCTGGAGGGCAGCACCAGTCCAGGGCAATTAGAAGGGGCTCCGTGCCTGATGGGGGCCCAGACCGCGGGCAGCCCTGGGTCCGAGCCAAGAGCTGCCTGGAGCCAGAGAGCCTGAAGGCGCATCTGGCCTCCAGGAAGCTGAGTGCCCAGCTGCCTAGAGAACATGGGTCTGTACAAGTCAGACGGACACTTACACAACACGACAGTGCTATTACACGATGTGCTTGTTTTAATAAAACTGTTTTAAATTCTAGCTGTGGCCTTTCTGGTGGTCCTTTCTTCCCCTGTAAACCTGAGAGAGAGATGGCCTTCTGGAGAGGGGCCAAGTGTAGCCCCGTGGGGAGAAGGTGCCCCTCATCGGGACCATCTAAATCTAGCCCCTCGTTGGATCAAAACAAGGTGAAGGAGAGATCATTGCTTTTCTTTTTTAGGGGAGGGAATGAAGTTCATCAACATTTGCCAGTCTCCTATTCCATGGCAGGACCCAGAGATGAGTGAGAAACAGCCTCTGTCCTGTAGGGTCTCCCCATCAGGTTCAAGACTGACATCAGCAACCATCACACAAACCGGCTTCAAAAAAATGCCTTAGTAGGTGTGTCCTGTGCCCAGGCCAGCCACGCGCCCAAGCAGGAACGAAGGTCCACTCTGTCCAGAGCAGCACTAAGCCTTTCTTGAGGATCCGTTGTGTGCCCAGGACTTACCAGAGTCGGAACAAAGAAAAATGGTGCCTCACAGCCACAGCTGTCATGTTCATCGTGCAAAGGGCTTCCCTGTGCTTTGTCCCGTGTCACCCTCAGAACTACACTGGTGAGGGCTGGGGTGGGACGGGGGAAGTTCCCAAGGAGGAGCAGGAGGGAGGTCTGAGGACCAAGGCAGTGGAAGAGGTGCTGCTGGCAGCTTCTCTGGGGAGAAGGGAGGTGGGGTCAGGGGCTCCTCACTCTAGGAGCCATCCTGAGGCATCAAAGCCTCTGTGTTGACGCTGACATCCTTTCTGTTGACAGTCTTCCCTTTGCAGCAACTGATAGGTCCCCCAGTGATAGGTCCGTGATCAAAGGAGAGAGACTGATACAAAGCGAAGGTCAAGCAAAGCTTTATTTAGAGCCAAGCATCGAGAATCAAACCAACCGTTCAGGGCCGCCTCTTACAGAGAGGGCGACCCCTCCCTGCCTTACAGACTGACTTTTATAGAGCAAAGGCCATGTGGTTGGGCCTGGCCACACACAGGTGGCCAATGAGATTGTAACACACCGAGAAAGCTGCACAGTCATGCTAGGTCACACGCAGGTGGCCAATTGAATTACAATTCACCCCATAGTAGCTATTTGAACTAGCCTATCACCTTGGTCAAAATTGGCGCCCAAAAGTTACCCAAAAGGCGGGGTCCACACTCCCTGGTGGCTAGGGAGACAGTATGCGTGCCCCACTGATTGGATGTTTCCACCTGACCCAACTCATCCCTGCATTCGGCCTCACACCCCTTGTTCTCCCTGGAGGGGAATGGGCTAAAACAGGCCTGCAGATTCTAAGCCTTTTGGCCCAAAGCCTCCCAGTCCCTGGGGACTTGGAACCAGGGTATGAGTTTAGTCCTCCGGGTTGGCCAGCTGAAAGGTGATTTCCAGGGTCTTCCTGGGCCAAGTGTCCCCACCCAGTTCTGGGTGCAGCTCCAGCTGGCTCTCAGGCCTCTGTGCCTTTGCTCAGGCAGCCCACCTCTACCAGCCCACCTCTCCACCCCGGTCCACCTGGCAAGGCCCCTGTCATCTTTCATGGCTCTGCCTTAGTGCTCCAGTGTCTCCTCTGGGTTTGTTAGCATCGTCGTGCACTAAGCAACAGCTGCTGGCAGAGAAATGTCCAGGCGTTATCTTGCTTAGTTTCTGTAGCCATCCCGGGAGGTAAGTCACCCCACTTAGAAGAACTGAGCAGAGAAAAGAGAGAAAAACCCTGATGTACAGGTAGGAAGACAGAACTGGGATTCTTCCCAGAGACACTCGGGACCCAGAGCTAGGCAGCCCGGCTTCAGATCCCAGCTCTGCCACGTAACTAGCTTTGAGCCCTGGGCAAGTTAGTCAGTGTCTGAGAGTGGCAGTTTCTTCAACCCAAAATCGGGAATACTAGTGCTTACTTTATGGTCCTGTTGTGAAATTACGGATTAATAAACGGGGAGAGGTTAGAGCAATTCCAGGCACACACAGCCAGTGCGCCATCGAGGGTTGGCTATGGCTGGTCCTTCTTACTCCTGTCTCCTCAGGGCGCAATCCCTCTACCCGGAGCCAGTGAGAGAGACAAGTTTCCCCCCCTTTCCTTCACTTGTGTGGGTGGAGATAGGTCTAGACTTTCCAGATGGGCCTGGCCTCCAGCCCTTTGTGGGGTTCTGCTGCTGCCTGGTTGCTCTGCCCCTCTGGGCAGGGGTCTCTGTCCCCAAGAGGCAGCCATAGTGCCAGGGGCAGAGTCTGCGTTTAGGGATCAGGGGTCCTGGGTTCTAGTCCCTCTGCCACTCTTCACTGGGTGATCTTGGGAAGTCCCCGGCCCTTTTTGAGGCCATGGGCCTGGCTCTGCTAGACAGGGGGAGGTCTGGCAGACACACTGAGGGAGGGAGGCTCTGGGGCCTGGAACTGTGGTGGCCAGTCCCCTGGCTCTAGGGCTCAGGTGTGGGCTGGTCTCAGCCAGCCGGCACATCCTAGATCTCGGGCCTCCTGCCTCAAATCCAGTTAGCAGGACTCCTGTCTGACCCCTGTCTGGGGGCCTGGGCACAGGCGCCAAGTCTTTCTCCCTCCAGATGTCTACCTGCCTGAGCTCTTGGGGGCCCCTTCTCCCTCCTGGCTGAATGCCTCTCACCAGACCCCGCTCCTAAACAGCAGGGCCCTGGTTCCGTGCCAGCTACTCCAGCCGCTTAGGTCTGGAGGGGACGAGGAGCCAGGGCCCCCCTCAACTGGCACTCTTGTTGCCATGGTAGCGGTTGCCTTGGAAGCCACTTCCCCGAGTTCAGCTTCTGAACAGTCTGGGAAAGCTGCCCGTCCCCCAGGGGACCGGTGCATTAATCACGCTCTTTTCCAGGGTCCTCACCCCGCAAGGAAAATAAACAGAACTAAACCACGCTGAGGCCTTTTTGCCCAGTCTTCCTTCCCACCCCATGCCAGCCTCGGACTCAGCACTTCTGGGAAGGAAAGAGCATAGGCAGGCACTCCAGCCCCGGCCTCTCCGGGAAACAGATTTTGAGGCAGAACTCAGATTTGACCCGTGGCCCACCTGCTGCCCACCCACCACCCCGAGTCCAGAGGCCTAGGGGACCCAGGCTTCAGCAAGGAGGGCCCCAAGGCTTGTGAGGTGGGGAACAGGTAGGGCGATCGGCCTCTAGTAACTCGGGCTTCCATCTTCTTACCTATTATAGGAAGCACATCATCCAAGGACAAACTTGTATTTTCTTTTTCACAGATGAAATAGCCTGTATCAAGGAAAGAATAACCAAGCCTCCTTCTCTACATTCCAGTCAACAGGACAGCAAGCATCATAAAGGTTTCAAGCAGCCTTTAATGACACTCCCCTGTCATGGGAAAAGATGTGAAGGCCTTGACTGAACACAATGTCTCCCTCTGACGGTGGGGTCGCCAATTTCTCCCACCTCAAATAGGACAAGTCAGAAATCCAGGGACAGAGAAATGCTAGAGGACTTCCCAGCTGAGCATGGAATCTGAACACTGAGGTTCTAGCAAGAACTCTGGGGCCATCCTACCACTCCCCACGTCTCAGTTTCCCCATCTGTTCTCTAAAGGAACTTGGATGGGTTTTTCCTTTTGTGATCTTGTAACTGATCATGGTTTACTGTGTCTCTCCTCCATATTTCCTCCTCTGACTGTGGGCCCTGAGGGATTTACAATGTCAAAAAACAAAACAAAAAAGAAAACCCTCTAATTTAGAACTTCGTCTTGTTTTTAGAGGTTAGAGTGCTCTTCTGGGATCTGGAGCTCACAATGCACAGGCCTCCCTGACTCCAGCCTCTGTTATCTCCATCCCCCTCCACCAGATGGGCAAAGTGCGGTTCAGAAGGTGAGTGGCTGGCCCAAGTCCCACAGTGTGAGGCGCCCTGTCCTGCTGACAGTGTGGGGGCCACCTTCAGCCTCACACCCCGCCCAGCCAGAGTTATGCAAACACTTAATGGGGGTGAGGGGGTTGAGATTCCCAAAGCTCAACATCTCAGGAACCCATTTTCCTAGACAATTATTTTGACAGCTCCTTCTAAAACTAGTCAGTGGGAGAGCAGTTATGTGTGACAGAGACATGGGCTGTCATTTGATACCTAATTAGAGGAATAATCAGATCTCATCCCGGAGAGAGGCACAGGGGACGTTGGCAGCAGCCCCTGGAGCTGGGGAATGCCCACCTCCAGGGGCTTCTTCTTATGGGGGCCAGGAACACAGCCAGTGGGGCCCACTGGTGCTCTGCAGTCACCCCTCCTCTCCACATACCTTTGACTTCACACATCTTTGCCCAGGCCCCTCTCCAGCCTCCTTGTGGTGCCTTCCCTTCACTAAAGCTCAGTCTGGTGACCTTGGCCTTCTCAGTTCCCCACCCCCACCCAAAGAATGCCCCTTGTTAGAGATGGAGGTCCCACGGTGCCCACGGCCCTCCTCTGTGGTGACCTGAGCTGGTCATGCAGTCCAGGCACTCCCTGAGCTCTGCCTTATGTTCAGGCAGAACACAGAGAAGCTCACTCCCTGAACCAGCCCTTGTGGGGCTGGTGATCTACAGAGGAAACAGAGAACAAGGGCAGGTGATGGGGACATGGGAGCAGCGGTAGGCAGCCCAACCACTCAGGCACCATCAGGAATCCCTTTACAGAGCTGGGGCTGTCCGAGTAGGGTCCTGCAGGACAAGGAGGCATTCCCCAGACAGCGGGGGCTAAGCAGACACTCAGCAGAAGGGCAGCAGCAGAAAAGGGGAGGAAACGAGGGGCAGGGGGTCACTGTGGAGGCGGAGGACTGTGACCTGGCTCTATTGGGTGGCAGACATTGTGGGGAGACAGAGGCATGCAAAGAGAGGCCAGTGGAGCTAGTGATGGGACCCTGGGAATAGTGCCCAGGTGCCTAGGTGCAGGCATAGGACCAGGTCCAGATTTGGGGATCAGGGAGGCCCTGATGCATTAAGGGCCCTAGAAGAGCTGGGTCTGGGGGTGGGAAAGGGCAGGGCTGGGCTACCACTGCCTACCCTTGACCTGGGGGGTCCTGCAAGTAGGTCAGACAGGCTGGGCAGAGGAAGTCAGGAGGTACTAGCCCTGTCCCAGTTAGCTGACCCTGGCCACTGGCACCCAGTCCCTGCCAATCCTTCTTCCCATATTTGTTTTCCTCCTACCCCATTCCCCACACCACTCTGCTCCCTGTTTTTCCTTCTCAGCCTCCCACCAAGGATCCCAGGAGGGCTGAGAGGGCTCACTCTCCCGGCCTACTGGCAATTAAGGGGGTAGATACCAAGCCTACGTGAGGAGAAGGAGGTCCCCCGAGATCAGCCTCAAACCAGGACCGCTCAACCCTGCTCCCCCTAAGAGACCAGAGGTTGACAGGCTGGGGGAGGGGGGAGGGGAGAGCAGGAACTCAGAGGAATACCTCTTTCTCTCCTCCCGTGCCAGTCACCATTCCTGTCTCTTGAGCCTCCTCCAGGTCCCCTCCCATGCCTGCCACTGAGTCCCTGAGTAGAAGCCCCATGTGCCAAACGGCAGATGGGCGCAGAGGGTGCCCTGAGCATGTAGCCAGGGAGTCTCCTCACATCCCTGGCTGCTAAGCTCCACGTGAAGCCACCAGTCTATCCTGCCCCCTCAGGAAGCAGCAGCAGAAGCTGGGCTGAGGGCCCCAGTGGGCCTCTGGGGCCCGCGGCAGCTCACATTGCAACCTCATGAATAACGCAGGGCCGCCCAGCGGCCTGCGTCTCCGAGGAACCCGTGTCCCCTGCGCTGACCGCCTCCACTGCTTTAAACTTTCATAGGCCAAGGCCCAGTGGCAGCGGAGCCAGCTCCAGGAGGCCAGGGCCCGATGTCCTGGGCAGGGGAGCTCAGGCAAAGCTCTCCTAATAGGAAGGTAACAGGGGGGACCTGGTGGGCCAGGCCTGGCTCTCCAGGACATTGACAGTCAAGGCAGGAGGTGATCAGGCCAGAGTCTCAAGAGTGGCCTCCAGATTCAGGGGCCTTCACGGTAGGAGGAGTAGGCTGGTGTGACCTGGCAGGGATCCTAGGTCAAGGTGCAGCTGGGGGCCCCCAGGAGAGCTGTGAGATAGGGTTACCAGGGCTGAATCCTCCTGCCCAATTCCCACTCTGAAGGGGGAGCACCCACAAAGACACATCCAAGAGGACCAAGACTTCCAGGGCTTTCCTGGGGACAGGCTCCACTGGCTACAGACAGTACCTGAGTAGACCTGCATGGACATCCCCATCAGCAGCAGAGACTTCCGCTGCCTACAGCTGGCCTGCGTGGGCCTCGGCCTGGTGGCCGGCAGCATCATCATCGGCGTGTCTGTGTCCAAAGCTGCAGCTGCCGTGGGTGGCTTCTTTATTGGTGCCGCCAGTCTGGGTGAGCAGGTGCTGGGCATGGGGAGGTGAGCAGGGGTGCAGTCAGGTGAACGAGAAATGGAAGGAAGGGCTGGTTCAGCAGGAATTGTCTGGGGAGGATGGAGGCTAGAGGTGTGAGCAAGGCAGCTGCTGGGGTACGGGGAAGCAGAGGAGGCTTGCGGTGACATTCCTTCTGCCGGGAATAAGGACACTGTGGAGAAGGGTTGCCACAGGTCTCTTCGGCTGCTCCTCCTCTGGCCCTTTAGTTCCAAGCCCTGGACTATTGGGGTTTTGTGGAATTCATCAACCAGCTGGGGGTGGGTTGACAGCAGGGCAGTTAAAAGAGGACAGAGGTCCCAGTGGGACACTCTCTGACCCAAGGTAGGATCCAGTTCAAAGGGTTACCTTTTCTTTCCTGGTATACCTTGGCAGGGCATCTGTCTGTCTATCCAGGCATCAGTCCATCTGTCTGTCTGGGCCAGTCCCACTGCTATCCCCATAATGATGTTGAGTACCATCCCTTTCCCCACTCCCCTGGGGTAAAAGCAGAGCCAGAAGCAGCACACTGGTTGGTTCTTGGCATCTGTACCTGCAAACTCTTTCCAAGGCCACAGACACTTGGTCTGGGGATGGAATGGGGTTGGGCCAGGCGCAGTCCACTGTTCTGCTAAGCCCTCCCCAGGTCTGGGTGGGAAGGAGCCTGCTCAGGAGCTCCCAGCCCTGCCTTAGGCGAAGGTGGGGCAAAGGCAGTTGGTGGAGGGGATGTCCTCTGGACCCATTTCCAGCCCACTGAGAAGGACAGAAGCAAACCATGCTAATCACTGGGGCGGGCTGGAGCCAGGAGCGTGGGTCTTCACAGCCTGGAGCCCCTTCCCCAGATAGGCACCACTCCCTGCCCCCCTTCTAGGGCTGGGTGTTGGGGACCCGCCCCCTTCCAGTACTCACACGCTCACATTGATGCACCCACAGTCCCAACCTGCACCCCCATGCTCCTCCCATGCACACCTGTATCCCCTCAAGAAAGCACTCCCAGGTGCACAGCCTGCCCACAGCTTCACGCAGCCTGCACTAAGCAGGCCCCTTGCCCATCACAGAACCCCTCTGTGTCTCTCTTCTCAGGGCTTCTCATCTTGGCCTACCCATTCCTCAAGGCTCGGTTCAGCCTGGACCACATTCTGCCTACCATAGGTAAGTCCTCTACCAGCCCGCAGCAGAGCCCGCTTCCGAGGACCACTGATGAGACCCACTGTGTATAAGTCCGTGGCCCACTCTGGGGTGGAGCCCAGCCCCTGTGTGTGACTGCTCCTGGGTGTGGGCACCTGCGCGCATGCGTGGTGTGGGTGTGTTGGCGTTGCCATGACTACCATGCAACAGACTCCAGCCTGTTGCTGCAAATACGCCTCAACCAGCTCAGAGCACCCAGAACTCCTGTCTCCCCTCTAGAGAGTTTCTAACTCCCCCAGAGCCTCCAAGGTCTCCAGATAAGCCCATTTCATACCTTGAGCCCCATAAACACCCTCTACCACCTCTAAGACCTCAGGACCCTATATAGCTCCTTAACTCATCTCTGCCCCCCACACAGATGTTACCATCTCCATCAGTCCTGGGGGATTTACATAGTTCTAGTTCTCCCCATGATGCACACCTCCTTAAAAAGTCTGCCATCTTTCCCTTCAAGGACCCATTTCTTCGAACTCCACTCCTAAATCAGCCCAGATCATGTGGGAGACCTCCAGGAATGTGGCAGAGCAGAAACAGCAGCAGGGATGGAAATGAGACAGCAGGAAGGACTTCCCTTCCCAAAGCAGGACTTGATCTGACAATGGCTTAGTAACCAGGGTCCTTGGGGCGGTCTTATTCCACAGGGAGCCTGAGAATCCACCCCCACCCAGGGCCAGACCATGGCGAGGGAAGATCCAGTGCCAATGGCAATAAAGAGGGTAAGTTAAAAATTCCAGAGTCCATCTTCCGTCTTTGCTCTCTGGCTGAGCAGCTCTGTGGGACCCTGGAAAAAGCCTTGAGAGACACACAGTAGAGATGTCCCCAGTTACCGGGAGCCAGCAGATCGGGCAGTTCTCCCGTGTTTGGTCAAAACCCTTCTTGCTCCAGGCTGAGCTGGGCTCCTCTTGTTTGACCTCAGGCCTTCTCCATCATGCCCAACATGGACACTGGGAGCCTCTCTAGGTCCCATGTCCCAGTTCATGTTTTCACTCTCTTCTCCAATGATGGAATCCAACTCTCAGAGCTGGTACCTGAAATGAAACATCTTCCTCCTCTCCCATCTCCACACACCAGAAAATTCTAGGGCAGGAGTTTCTCAAAGATGGCACCAGCCTATAGCGGCCACCCACCAGTGGTAGGACGCCTAATGCCAGCATAAGGTCCCCTTCCAGACCCTGCTCCAAACGCTTTATATGTGGACCAACTGAGGCATAGGGAGATTAAGTAAGGCAACCAGGAAGTGGTTGGGCCAGACCTGAAACCAGGTACTCGGCCCCAGAGTTCTCTCTCTAACCACCCCCCACCATGCTGCTGTCCTCTTGAAGGGCCATTCTGATCATCTCTGCCTCTTTAAGTTCAGCTGAAACTGTCCCCTGGGACTCCCCTCTCTCCCCAGTGGTCCCTCTGGGTTGCTCTGCCCCAGAGTCAGTCTACTCAGGCAGCCCTGTCCTGGTCTGTCCCCCAGGAGCCCGCAGCAGCCTGTCCACGGTGAGCAGAACACTGGAAAAGCTGAAGCCAGGGGGGCGGGGGACTGGGGAGGGCTGAGGCAGGGGCTGAGGGTCTACACCCTGCCCTCCCTCCCTCCCTCCCTTCCTCCGTGCCTGCCTGCCAGCTACCTGGCTCTCACAGCCCTCCTGGGTCCAAACCAGAAGTAAACTGGACCCTGGAGACACCAGCCCCACATTCGCCTGGGCAAAGCTCTTGCAGATGGATTCCACGCAGCCCGCCAGCAGGGCCTGAATCGAGGCACCGCTGAACGTTCTACAGAGGGCCCTTGGGTCAGGCTTTTGCCCTGGATTTTCTCTTTGGACTGCAGCTCAGCAACCTCCCCTTTTGTGATCTACTGACTAGTTTCTCTGGAATTTGGGGCCAGAGATCCCTCAGTCCCTTGCTCTAGGCTGGCCACAGAAATGAATCACAGACCCACAGCAACCACAGATGGGATCCCTCAGCCCTTAAGGCCTGGCCCTGGGCCTATAGAGCTCACTGGCTAGATAGAGGGTCTGGACCAGATTCTTTCAGGTTCTCAAAAACTCTGGGCAACTCCTCAGGGACAGGCTCTTGGCAGCAGCAAAGCAGACAGGAGCATGGCCCAGACAAACAAAATGGTCACCGCCATGACACAGAGTCCCAGTGAGGCACCAACCTAGAGGCTTCCAGGAGGCAGTGGCTCCTGGGCTGAGTCCTGACCTGACACTCTTGTATGTGACTCCATCCTTCAACGCTTTTGGTGATCTAACTCCAGACAAGACCTCCAGCCTTCTCGCTTGTCCCCCACCCTCTCACAGCTCCTGAACAATCTCAAACATTCCAGCCTCCAAGCTTTGTCTTGTGTTCTGGAGGCCTCCCATTTTTCTCTGCTTATCAAAAGTCCCCACCTCCCGGGTCTGGGTTGCTCAGTTAAGTGTCTGCCTTCAGCTCAGGTCATGATCCCAGGGTTCTGGGACTGAGTCCCACATCAGGCTCCTTGATCAGCAGGGAGCCTACTTGTCTCTTTGTCTGCAGCTCCCCCTGCTTGTGCTCTCTCTCTCTCTCCCTCTTTGTCAAATAAATAAACTCTTTTTAAAAAAATGTTAGTGGCTTAAATTTAATGGAAAAACAATCCCCAGTCTTTCCCTGGAGAGCCACGTCAAGACCAACGTACCCACCGGGTTTGGGGCAAGGAGGACCTACCCAGGTGTGCATGGACGCTTGCAGATGTGGCTGTGCCTTCTCACGGCTCTTTGCTCCCTGACACCCTCGGGTTGGAGCACAGACTGACCTCCACAGAGCCATTTGCTCCACGCGGCCTCTGTCCTGGTTTCTGAGCAGGGGGACAAGCTGGGAAGAGTCTCATTCTTGCAGGACCAATGCAGATAACTCCTCCTCTCAGAAGCCTCCCCTGACCTCTCCGTGCTTGCCCAGCTCCGGGGTTTCCGTCCATCACAACCCTCACCACTCTGAGTGGTCCCTGTCTTCGTCCTCCTCTCGAGAGCCTCGTCCAGAGGAGCAGGCCCACGGGTACCCAGCAGATGTCACAAAACCAAACCAAAAGTGGCAGAGACCACATCATTGTACAGATGGGAAAGCTGAGGCCCTCCAGAGAAAGGGACGCCTCAAGTCCTGCAGTAAGAGGTTGGACCGCCAGGCCTTGTATCCAGGATTCTTCTCTCTCCCCACCCGAGCCTCTACCCACTGCTGGACTCTGCACGGGGACCAACCGGCTGGCCATGGTGTGACAGGCCTCCACTCATAAGTGCTGGCCCATCATGGAGCCTGTGGTTCCTCCAGCCTCAGAGAAGTCCCCCTCCCTGCACTTCCCTCCTTTCCACTTCCCCCCTGCCTGCTCCCTCAACAGCATTATCATCAGTATAACCCAGGCCTGGGGGCCCCTCCTTGATCAGCAAAGAAACCCTTCCTCCTGCCCATCTTTGAACCTCACCTGAAGCATCCCAGAACAATGACCAAGGTTGGAAGGAGTGGAAATGAGGGAAGTGGAGCCTGAGCTGTGGGGAGGAGGAGGGTGGCACCCCCTGACCCACCACCAAACCCTTCCCCAACATGATCTCCCCAAGGCAAAGCTTTGGTATCTTTGATGCCGGTCAGAGCCCGACACAGAGCTGTGTAGGGGATCAGAGCAGAATAACCTAAGACATGAATGCATAAAAGGCAAGGGCTATGTCCACCTGGGAAGAACTAGGCAGGGGCCCTTGAAACCGGACCCCTGAGATCTCCTTTCCCCCAGTCTAACTGAATGTCCAGATCCATCCTCCCAAGCATCTCTCCACCCCAATCCCCCCGCCCCTCAACCTGGTCACAGGAGTGGCCCATGCGGAGCTCATGCCCCTCCCCACCCAAGCTTTGGATGGTAAGTTTGGGCCAAGTGGGCAGGATCGTGTGGGAGGTCATGTTAGGAGGGAAGTGCTCTCTTTCCTCTGAGCAGCTCTGGAACCCTCCAGTATTTCCTCACAGAGTGAGCATGGGCAGGGACAGCTCATGGAACCCAGCTCTCCCAGCAGTCTGTTCAATAAATGAAATCAGTTCTGTCCCGCAGCCCTGTTCTGACCTCAATTGCAGCTATGCCCGGCTGGCCCCATGAGGTGGACAGAAGGCCAGTCCTCAAGGAAAAAAGGTGGGGAAAGCAGATCTGGACACTGGATCTGACCTGCTGTGGTTTGGGAAGTTTAGGAAGTCTTCCCGAGGGAAGTGATGTCCCAGCTGCATGGGGAAGGTCCATCTGGAGTTAGCCAGGTGAAGGCAAAGTCAACCATGGCTCAGAGAACACACCGAAGTGGAGAGTGAGTGGTCCCAGCAGCCCCTTAGAGGTCACAGCCCTGCTGGCCAATCGAAAGGACTGACCAGGCAGGGGCTGGAGTCTAGGGGTGACACATCCTGCTTCTGCATCCCCTACAGCCCCTGGGCATGGGGTGAGGGGCAAGAGGCTGCGGGGCCTTGCACCTCCTTGTCCTCCTCTGCAGCCAAAAGAGGAGGCAGGGCCCTCTTCGCAGGGCCACGGTCAGGAGGGAGGTTGCCCAGCACAGGGTTCGCATCAGGAAGTGTTTTTGAATGGATAAGCAAACGAATGAAGGCAGAGGCTGGAGGAGATGCTCTTCCGGCTGAACACCTCCAGGTTCTAGAAATCAGTGCCTCAGTCTCCTACCGAGTCCTCCCTCCCCACCCCTCACCCCCCAACAGGTCCTTACAGAACCCACTGGGAGACAGTGTCGCCTCCTGGAAGGGGATCGTGGCCACACCCCATTCTGGGAGGCGGGGGATTGGTGGGCGGTGATTGGGGAAGGGTGGCTGAAATCAAGCCCCTTCCCCCAGAAGTCTCCCTGCCCTCAAGAGCTCCACCCCCGCCCCCTCCAGGGAAGGTGGGGGAATCCGTCAGGGGCTGCAGACGGAACGATGCCACCTACGTCCCTCGCTCCAGAGTGGGAACGTCTGCAACCCAGGTCCCCCAAAGTCCGGCCTGGAGACCGCAGGGGTGCTGGGAGCTCAGGGCAAGGTGCTAGATGCCGCCGAACTAGAGGAGGGAAGGGGAGGGGGCGGTGCTGAGCGAGAGAGGGGAAGACACTCCGTGAGAACGCCGCTGCGCCCGGCGCGGAGGGGTCCAGCGGCCGGCCGCAGCGACGCGGCAGAGGGGCGCCCGGAACCCGCCGCCCGCGGCCTCTAGGGGCCCGGCAGCCTGGGCCTGCGCCCCCTACCGCTGGCGCCCACACGATCGTCCCCGGCCCCCCATCCCCAGCTTGGGGGATCCTGCCCTCCTGCTGGCCTGGGCTGCTCCGACAAGCGTCCGTCCCACCGTCTCAGGCAAGTGAAAGCCCTACGAGTTGTGCGAGGTGGGAGGGGGCCAAGGGGATGAGACCAGCAGGAGAGGGCTGCCAGGACAGGGCTGCCAGGACGGGTGTCTTTAGGGAATGGAGGACAAGCTCCATCCAGCCTGAAACCCCAGCAGAACGGAGTAGTGCCCAAACAAGAGGTCAGGGACCTGTAGCCCAGGACTGGATTTTCCGAAAATAGATGAGAAAGCCATAGAGAGAAACAGGAGAAGGGGACATACAGCATGCGGTGGCTACCTTGGGCCCCCTCTGCTTGACCCTGATCCCTCCCTGCTCTATAACTCAGCCAGAATCTGCCCCAGGACCTACCTCCAGTTGCTGCTCCGTGGACAGCCATCCCCTCCCAAGGCCCAGAGTGATCAGGGAGTCAGAGAAAAGTAGACAGAGTCACTTCAAGACCAGGATCCAGGAGAAACCAGGAAGGCAGGACACCCCTGTGACCAACTCCTCTCTTCCCCATTTGTCTAACCAATATACTCCACTGTGACCGTAGCAGCACACAAGGGGGACAGAATGCTGATCCTCCAGGAAAAGCGCTGGAGGACACAGGCCGGGGCACCTGACTTGACCTGCTGACCCCGGGAGTTAGGGAAGGCTTTCTGGGGGAAGCGAAGTCTTGGGGGCACTCTGAGGGTTGAGCTGGAGTTAGCCAAGTGAAGGGAAAGCCAGCCTCGTTTCAGGCACAGGGGACAGAATGTCCACCTGACCACACCTGCTGAGTTCAGCTCCACTAGAGCACAATCCAGGGGGCCCACCTGGAAGAAGCCAGCCCAGAGGCAATAGTGAGGAGCCCAGGAAGGGTGCAGACGGCTGGGAGAAATGGAGGAGGGGAGTGGGTGAGGAAGCAGGGAGACTGAAGAGGAAGGGATGGATTCCAGAGACACTCAAGAGGAGAGAATCTGCAGGGACTGGCGATAGATTGGGTTGGAAATGCGTGGAGAAAAGCCTGAGGGAGGAGGAAGAGGGAGGGTGAAGCCCGGGTGTCTGGCTGGGAGTCTGGGCTTTGTGGCAGAAGATGAAGTTTAAGGAGCCTGTTTCGAAGAGGAAGGGAATGCTTCCAGAAGGGAAGGATCAGCAGGGCCAAAGTTGTGGAGAGGGCAGGTTAGCTAAGGACTGAACCTCGTCTGCTAATTTCAGCAACAAGGAGAGAGCAGCGTGATGGGACAGAAACCAGACCGGAGTGGAATGAGTCTTGTGGGGGAAAGTGTAGACAGGTAGGGAGTATAGACAGAGCTTTGAGTAAGGGAAAGGGAGTGGAGGTAGATGTGGGGTTGAAGGGGGGTCTGGACTGGAGGGTCATGAG
Source organism: Lontra canadensis (assembly GCF_010015895.1). NCBI lineage: Eukaryota > Metazoa > Chordata > Mammalia > Carnivora > Mustelidae > Lontra > Lontra canadensis. Next base: position 12,614,122 of record NW_022631054.1, on the reverse strand, counting down.
TGTCTCCAGGAGGAGGTGCGGTCACAGTGGGGGGGCTGATGAGCACTGACTGGGTGGAGGGAGGGTCCCCAGGAGCCTTGAAGCCCTGAGTGGTGCCAGAGATGCGCCGGCGGGTGGTTTTCTTCTCACCCACTTGCCTTAGCAGTTTGGGCAGAGCCTTGGAGGAAGCAGAAAGCCCCACTGAGGCCAGGTGGAGGCTCTGCTGGGCGGCTTTGGCAGAAGGACAAAGGAACTAAGGACAAAGGCAGAAGCTGCAAGACAAGGTAAATTGCGAGGGAGTCATGGAAGTCAGGTAGTGTGCAGAAGGAAGTGGGGGCCCGAGACTCGTGGTGGGGATGCCGAGAGCTCCAGGACTGCCCCAGATCTGAGAGCAGTCAGAGCAGGAGGCAGTACAGTGTCATGGCCAAGAGTACGGGTTTGGAAGCCACACCACCTAGGTGTGAATCCCAGATCTGCCACGTCTTCCCACCATGTCTATGACCCTGGGCAAGTGATGCAACCTCTCGGAGCCTCTGTGTCCCCATCTGAAACAGTGGTGGCGAGATCATCTGCCCATAGACATTCAGGGCGCTGATCTGAGATGACACAGAACATACACAAAGGGCTTCAAAGAGTGTACAGCACATGTTAGGTGCTGTCCAGCTGTTTCTCTAGTGGTAGCCGTGAGGGTATAGTCAAGGGTAGGATGGCTGGGTTTCTCAGAGCTGGAATGGCTCATGGTGCTGACAGGGGTGATGAGACCCTGGGTGGGGGTACGGGGATGAGGGAGAGGGTCGCTGAGATGGAATGGAGGAATTGGGCCCTGGAGATGAGAAGCCAACCAAGAGGGCACAGGATGGGGCAGTTGTATCAAGGATGCAGAAGTCTCTCGGAGCTGGGGGGGAGGACTTGGGCTGGAGGGCAGAAAGGCCACCTCCACACCAGGCAGCCGGCAGTCCTTCCCCCTACCCCTCCCACTAGCTCCAGGCAGCGGAGTTGCATGGAGGGGAGACAGAGGCCCAGACTGAGGCTGGAGATCCAAATCTGGCCACAGACATGGCCCCTGCTGGGGGCTGTGGCACAAACAGTCTGGTGGGCAAGTCAGTGAGCACCGGGGCAGGCGAGGAGAGCAGGAGGCGTAGGGCCGCCAGGAGTGCCTTGCCTGCCTCAGTGCAGACTTGGTCCGATAACTGCAGAGCTGGGATCCCTGCAGAGTGTAGGGTCCCTGGGGCCCCTCAGCTATGCAGGAGGCTGGATCCTGTGAGGCGGGCAGAGATCATCTAGTCCAGACTCCTGCTTTCCCAAGAGCAAACCTGAGCCCCAGGGAGGGGACCTTCAAGTCGCTTGCCTGTTGCAAGCATGGGGACCCACTGTAAAGGGGAGGGTGCCATCAGGGCAGCTAGAATGGAACCCCCATTACCCCTAGCATAGGCTCCAGCTCTGCTTATCACCAAATTGTCCCCCCTACACACACACACACACACTCCCAGGGGAAGAGAACTCCTGAGCCCCTCTACTGGACAGCAGCTCATTTCCACTGGACAGGCAGGCAACCGAGAGAGTGTCTGTGTGCTGGCTTGTGTCTACAGCTCTCAGGATGTGCGACCTCTGTGTTTGTGTTTCTGAGTATGTCTGCTCACTGAGCGTGTGTGTGTATGTGTGTGCACACGCATGCACACACGCATGTGCCCCAGCACTCAGGGATTAGGATGATGGGACCCAGGGTTCAGATACGGGAGCCGGGAAGCCACACCTTCAGACCTCCCCCTCAAGCCTCAGTTCCAGCTTGGGGAATGTGTGAGGGGGCAAGTGGGGCCTGGGGGGTTGACTGAGGTAGGGGTGGCAGCAGCTCTTTGAGCTCTGGGGAGGCAGAATTGAGCGTGCAGAAGCTGAGAGCGTCCAGGCTAGTGAACAAGCCAGCACTGAGTAATGGAGGTGTGGGAGGTTCCCCGAGAACAGGGAGAGGTTTGGGGGTAGAGAGTATGCTAGAAATGTTGGGGGCCTGGGAGTTGGCCGAGACTTTCAGGGACTGAGGGGGAACAGAAGGGCTAAGTTTAAGGGGAACAGAGGGGGGAACAGTGAGGAGTAAAGAGCCAGACTGAGCAAACAAGGGACTCGATCCCACCTGGAGGACAGCGGCTGGGACTAGCAGCTACTGCCTGGCCTGAAGCCCCAACCCCTTCGTCCAGAAGCTCCTGGGCACTTGGAGCAGGAACCTGGGGTTGGGCGGCCTGGCCGCTGCCCCTGGTCAAGCAGCTCGTGTCACAGGACACAGACCTCCCAGATCCATGAGCTGGGCGGGGGGTGGGGGGTGGCCCGCAGACCTGAGGGGGCTTCAGGCAGAGACTCCCTTTTCCAGGGGCTCTCACCTCCCCCTTCTGAAGACCACCCTCCTTTGGCCCCAAGCTTGTTGACAATTAGCTGGGTAGTAATACTCAATTACTACATTTTTTTATCAAACATCTCTATACCCTCCTGTAAGCAGAAATTCTGGTATAGGGGAAACATGGGCTTTTCAGCCTGACGGATCCGGGTTTGAACCCCAGCTTTAACTTGTTACAACTGAGTAAACCAGGGAAAGCTCCTTCCCCTCTGTGAGCCTTGGTTTCCTCCCAATGTCCTGGGTTCGGGACCACAGCAGCTCACACAGTTGTAGTGAAGATTCCCAGTATTAGCAGAGGGAATGTGCTCAGCACAGAGTCACTAGAGAGTGACCAGAACCCCTGGGCAGCCGGTAGCTTCTCAGGGGGAGTGACTTAATCCCAACCCAAAACAAAAAACAGCCATATCACAGATCAATGGACCATTTTTCAGGAACCTTTTGATATTTTGACAGCAATTTCTGAAAAGCTTCCCATTTTCACCTCCATAACCACCCCTAGGTGAGTGAGACATCAGGTTAAGTTCAGAGAACAACCCGGTTAAACCTTCCCCTGCATTCTGACAGCTGAGGTCAGGAAAGGGGCACAACCCTCCCAAGGTGCCCACCCAAACCAAAGTCAAGAGTCTTGGTCATGTGAGGCTTGGCCTCTAGTGTCTGCCCCTGCCCCAAAGTGCTTCCGGTCTGGACTCCCAAACAGAGACCACAAGGCCCCTCCTGCCAGAGGCAGGACAGCAGGGAGAGTGACTCCTAGATCAGGGTCATGGGCAGCTGAATCACAGTGGTCAGGGTCCTTCCTGGGCAAGGAAAGCATGGTTCTGGTCTGGCATGGGCCACGGACTCCTTCCCTAAGCTTTCTCATTCCAAGCCTCAGTTTCCCCCATCCATAGAAGAAGGGATTGAACTAGGTGATTTCTACCAGCTCAGCAGCCTGGAGTCCTCACTAAAGCAAAGGTCTCTTCGAATCCCAGCAACTTAAGTTTCAGAGCAATGACCTTCCCTCCGGCTCAGGCAGTGAGGTCGAGGGCTGGACTTGGGATGAAGTAGAAAGACTTGAAGGATTCGGGAAAGCAAGAGCATCATCTCAAAGGTTCCTGCTTCTGAAATTAAATTCGGAGACCCAAAAAGAACAGCATCAGTGACACTCCACCACAGAGCCACCCAGAACACCTGCCACAAAACAGTACCCCATGGCACTGGAGGGCCACAGTCCCCCAGAGGGAGACAGTGGCCCAAACTGAATAGCGACAGCTCAGCGTCCCCACCCTTTGCATCGCAGATCCCAGCCAACCAGGGTCAAGATACCCGCTGGCCGGGAGCCCTTTCTCTGCCTGGGGTGGGGACTCTGGGGGTAGTTAACTTTCCAGAGTCAACTCAGCCTCCCAGGAGCAGCTAAGAATCCTTCCTTGGCAGTTAGCCCTTGGAAGCTCAAGCCCCTGTTAGTGCTTGTGTTGCACTGAGTGTGTTAAGCCAAGGAAGGAGGAAAGTGAGTTCACCTTTCTGGAGAGACCCACACAATGTTCGGGTCCCCTCCTCTGCCGTTGACCCTGGAGCAGTGTCTGTGCTGATTGCAGGAGCTTATCTACAGGGCCTGAGGGGAGTTTGAACCCTGGGCTCCAGCAACTCCGGCTCCCAGAGCATTCCCCCCAGCATTTAGCAAACCCAGCCCGAGGCTAGGCTGAGAGCTCAGGTTGCAGGGCCCTGGGAACACCAGGTTTCAAGTCCTGACACCACCACGGCCACTCAAAGGTCTTGGGTGAATTTAGTTAAATCTTTTTGTGCTTCAGTGTCCTTCTCTATAGAATGGGGCTATAATACTGATACCTAATCTCATCCTGTAAAAACTAAACTAGCTGTTACTGCAAACACAAAGGCCAGGCAGAGAGAGGCTGTCCGGACTGAGGAGGGTGTGATCCCTCCCTGGCACTAGCCTTGGCTTTCACTCACCCAGTCTCAGATTCTCTCCAGCCCCACGGTGTGCATGCCTTGAACGTGCAGGAAGGACAATTCAGGTCTTAGCTCTGGTTCTGCTCCCCAACTCCCTCTGACCAGCCTCCCCAGATCTAAGACCTTTTGGCCCCCTTCTCTGGCAACCTCCACAGTTACAATGTGGCTAACATTTACTGAACTCTATGTTCTGGGCCCTGTGGTAAGCATCTGATTCAGCTGAAAGCATGTAATTCTCACTACAACCTGAGAGGTAGGCTGTGTTACAGGAGTTAACACTGACACACAGAGAGGCCACTGGTCCAGGTCTGGTCAGCTGCTCACATGGCATGCTCTGCTCCCAGCTGGGGTAGCACTATCCCATTACTCTCCTCCCATCCCCACTCAGAGCCCTTTTCTGACATTTTGTCACAGTCCTGACACAACTCCATAGCTACGGTCTCAGCCTTTGAGGGCCTTTATATCTGTGATATCATGTTCTAGAACAGAATTCTCAAAGAAGTCATGAATCTCTAGATTCTAATTACATTACCCTTGCTTCTGCATGCACTCCCAGAATTCTAGAATCCAGTGATAGATCCCAGGCCCAGATACAACTAGAGAATCCTAGAGAAGAATTCTGACACCCAGTGATTGGGCTTTCAAGTCTAGGTTCAATAGTAGAATCCTGGGGGTGGGATGGGCGTAGGGTTGGAATCTCATAGAAAGCCCAGTCTACGAAGAAGGATCTGGGGTCCGCTCCAGCATCTGTGGAGACTGGCCCTTCTCACTGGGCATCTGAAACATCAGGGTTCCTCAGTCTCACATGGTCACTCCAGGACTTCATCTGATGGTCAGGAAAGCTAATGTCACAGTCGTGCCTAGCAGAGCCTAGGGCGAGGACTCTCAGGCCAGGTGTCAAGGTCATTAGGTCCTGGTCCTGGTCCTGGCTCTTGGGTAAATTGCTAGACCTCTCTGGGCTTCGGTTTCCTTATCTGGACAAGGAGGGGCTTGAGCAGATGATTTCTAAGGCTTCTTCCACTTGGAAGATGGAGGAAGTTGTCCAAATTCCAGGAGCTGACATCTGCCCTCTCATTAGGACTACAGGTCATGACGATTATCATTTGATGAGCACCTAGGCACACGCAGGAAGGCTTCCTGGAGGAGAGGGGGTGGAGGGGCTGTGTCAGTCTGAAGGACTAGAGAGAGGTCGGCCACCAGAGCCTCCGGGGTCTGAGTGGGGAAACGATGGGCAGACCCTACCCATACAGGATGGGTTGTGCTTCCCAGGCAGAAGCCAGGGGTTTGGCCAAGATGACCGCTGCCCTCCCCAGCACCCAACCGAGAGTGGTGGAAGCCGAGTGCCCCGCTGACCGTCCCTCCCGCTCTGTGCCCGCAGGACGACGACGGTGAGCTCGCACACACCATGCAGGCCGGGCCAGGCCCACAGCAGGACGGGGCCTGATGGGTGCCCCGCGTCCCCAGGCCCATGCCGCCCCCAGAGAAGAGCCGAGCACCCGCCGCCCGGCCGCCCGCGGGCCGCGCTCCAGGCCGCCTGCCGGGCCTGCCGTCGCCAGCGCTGCTGTGCGCCTGCGGCCTGTGCGTGCTGCTGGCGGGCGTGAACGTGACGCTGGTGGGCGCCTTGGCCTCCTTCCCGCACCAGAGCAACGCGCCGCTCGTGGTGGGGCCGGCGCTGCTGGCGCTGGCGCTCGGCTGCTTCGCCGCCTGCTGCGTGTGTAGCCGCCGGGGCCCCGCGCTCCGTCCGCGCTCGGCAGCGACCTCGGGCTCGGGCCGGGGCGGCGGCGGCGGCGGGCCGGTGGCGCTGGAGATGGAGAGCAGCGAGCGCACGGCGCAGGACACCACGGCCGTGCAGCTCAGCCCTGCCGCCTCCGCCGCGTCCTCGGGCGGCTCCAGCCCCGGCCCCTTCGCGCTGGACGCCCCCGCGCCCGCAGCGGTCTACGCGCCGCGCACCGAAGGCGTCCAGCTCAACCTGCCCCGGGAGCGCGTCGCCCCCTAGCGGAGCGCGTGCCGGGCCCGACTCCCAGTCCGGGCTCCCGCCCTTGGTGCCACTTAAGGAAAGAGAGGACTGGGAGAGAGGAAGGAAGAGAAGAAGAAGAAAAGTGAAATTTTTCTGTGGGTCCGATGCTGGGCACAGATGGCCGCATCTGTCCCATGTCTGGAACTTCTGGAGGGGAGAACGACAGTGAAAGGGCACACTCACCAAAGGAGGGAGCAGTGCCTTGGCCCTTTCAGTGGGCTCGGCTGGGCCCTACTTTAACCCACTCCCCAGACTCGATGAAATAGGCCCCTGGACCTTCCATCCCCACCCCCCGCCGCCACCACCCATGGCACGTGGGCACTGTGAATGGAGCCACTCTGAGAGGGGACGAACTCCCAGCAAGGCCCCTGACCCCAAGGGGTGGGAGGAAGCAGGGCCAGAGAAGAATGTCAGCCTGGGCTGTCTGCTCTCCCCTCACACTGTGAAAGGCCACCAGCTTCCCCTTCTGCTCCTCCCTGCTCTCCTTGTCTCTGCCCCCAACATGATCTTTTGGGATTAAGGGGCAGGGGCCCTGATTTGAGCCAGGATAGTCTCCTAAGGCAGAGCGAGGTTGAACATCTGACTGGTAGAGCAGGGGGAGCTGGGGGTGAAGCACTGACAGGGGTGAATGATGAGCAGGCTGGGCCCCTCCAAGCAGGAGGGCCTCAGTGTGGTCTGCACTGTGCCATCCCGACATCCCTCACTCTTCAATAAAGCACCTTTTTGGAGTCAAGTGCCTTGTGATGGCCTGGCCCGGAGGGAGGGGCTGACTGCGGAGTTTTTGGCTGGGCACCCTTGACTCTGCGGCCCTCCCAGCCAAGCGCTTCATCTGCCTTGCACCAGCCCCTCCTGGATGCCTGGAAGGGGACCCCAGGGAACAGAGTATGTAACTGGGAACGTCCATGGGAACAGGCGTGAGAGATTGGGGCCTGGATGAATATGAGTGTGTCTGTGCTCGGGGTTGCCTGGCTACGTGTGTGAGATGGGGAGTGTGGGAGTATTTGGGTAACACTGCCTGACATCATCTATGAATGTGAGAGTGCGTGTGGGTGTGTGTGGTGGTGGTGAAGGGGTGAGTCACCAGTGAGAAGGGTGAGAGAAGGGATCCCTGGTGCCATGCAAAGCCTAGAGCTTTCTCCCAGCCTGCCTGTGTTCCACCCAGGTGGGCCAGGGCATCTGGTAGAGGGAAGGAGGCTGCCTCACAAGCAGAAGCAAGGTTCCTAGGGCCTGGGGCTGGGGAGGTACTGCAGTGCTGGGCCAGCCCCTCTGCTCACTGCTCACCGCAGGGACCCGGAAGAGACAGGCCCAGTGTTGGTGGTGCACTGCTCTCCCAGCTCTAACTCGTTGTCCATCCACCTTTGGCTTCATCAGCCTCCCTTTTTCTTTCCAGGGTGGGCTCTCCTGCTCTTCGGCCCTGGTCTGGGACTTCCCACCAGCCCTTGGAAGGGCTGACCCCCTCCCTGCCTCTGCCTCTCCTGCCATCTCCCCCGCCCACTGACCTGGAGAAGAGGGAATCTATCTCCATAGGTGCTAAGCAGGTCATCTCTATTAATTCACAGGGATCGATGGGCCCTAACCTCTGAAGCACCCAGCCCCTGGAGCTGATGACCTTTCCTCGGAGCACTTCCCCACCCCCACAGTGTGTGTGTGTGTGTGTGTGCGTGCGCACACGCACATGCATGCAAGGAAGGCCGCCTGCCCAAGCTTCAGTCCTGTCTTGTCTCTTCTGGATCACTGGTCTGCAGCCTCAGACGCCACCTGCTGCTGCCTTCCTTGGTAGAACAGGAGGTGAGAGGGGCCACTGCTGATGCTGCCTTGGGATGTGGTCTGAGCCACCCTCCTTAGGAGGAGGCACCCCAGATTCTAGCCCTGGAATGCTAGCCCCAGCCTGAACCCCTCTCCTGCCTGCTGGCACAGGCCTGGAATGACATCACCAGGGCTCCTTCCTCTTCTCTCCACCTACAGAGACTTCCAGATCCTGTCTGGGAGCCTGGCTGCTGGGGAGGAAGAGTGAGCATGTGCTAAGCGCTTGCGGCAGTGGGCCTCAGACGGATGGTGTGAGTGAACAGAATGGGGGGGGGGTTGCACCAGGGGCAACATTGACTTCCTGGAGTCTCCCTTCCACTACCTCCCCCGGGAGAAAGACATCATTTGTCCCATCTGTGCCCCCTTCCCTACCACGGGCACACCAGGAGATAGTCTCCATACCCCAGGGTCCACTTTGCAATCACCCAGCCCTAGCAACCACTCCCTCACCTCCCCAACCCCCAACCCCCGCCCGCCCCCACCCCCGCATCTTTCTGGTCCTGCTACTCCAGGGATCTCCTCCCCTCAAACTCCTTCAGGCCCTTCTAGGGCACCAGCAAGGCCTGGGAGCACCCCACTCTCTCACACGGAGGCTGGGCGCTTGCTCAGTCCCCGCCCTTCTGCAGGCCCCTCCCAGACAGGCATCAGGGGACCGGTGTGTGGAAAGTGAGGACACAACTCTGAGAGCACAGGGCAGCAAGCTCCCTGCCCTGGAGGAATTTGAGCAGGGACACTGCAGAGGGGCATGGGGATGAGGGCCTGACACTCCCCCCCAACCCGACTCCCACTCTGAAACTCTGAGAATTGAAGTGCCAGGGCCTGTCCTCAGAAGTCCAGGAGCTGCAGGACAGGACACAAAGCTGGTTCTTCTGAAAGGAGGGGTGCTTCCTGGGGCCTGTGGGGCTCAGGGATGGCCAAATGAGCCCCACTTCCCAGAGGGAACTCCCATAGCATGGGACGGAGGAGGCCACAAAGGAGCTGGGAACTCGGATCTCCTCCCTGTCTTCCCACTGCAAGAAAAGAGGGTAGCCACGTAGGACCATTTTTTACTGATTAATTAAACAATTCCTGAGACCTATTGTGTGTCCAGCACTGGGAATATAGTGGTGAGCAAGCAAGCTCTGGCAGGTGCAGGAGGGGCTTATATTCTACTTGGGGGAGACAGACAATAAACAAGTAAGTAAGTAAACAAGACAAAAAAAATACTAGCTAGCAGAAGTGCTATGCAGAAAAATCACAAAAAGGTGTGCCAAGGGGACTTGGTGAGTGGCTGGGAGGTCTTCTCTGAGAGGTGACATCTGAGCTGAGCTCTGCCAGACAAGAGTCAGCCATGCAAAGGTCTAGGGCAAGAGCATTTCAAGCTCAGAAAATGGCCAGTGCAAAAGGTGTAAGGTGAGATTGAACTTCACCTATGTGTCTCCGGCTGAGAAAGAAGGGCTATGGGGAGGGCAGGCGGGGGGCGTGTTGCTTAGCTCACGTACAGTTTAGTGAGTGAGCCAGGATGTGGGGTTGGGCTTTTATCTCAGTGAACTGGGAGCCACTGGAGGGTTTTAAGCAGAGAAGTGACATGGTCTGATTTATGATTGTAAAGATCGCTCTGCCTGCTGCGTGGAAAATAGAGTGTTGAGGGGCAAGAGGGAAAACGGGGGCAGGGTTGGGAAGTTATGGCAGTGAGAGGTGCTGGGGGCTGGGATTGAAGTGGTGGCTTCGAAGTGGACAGATTCCACACCCATTTTTGAGGTCTCCCTGTTGGGGGAGTTCAAGAGGCGTGAAGGAGAGAAATCCAGGAGGGACTTCTAGAATTTTGTTTTGAGCAACTAGGCGGAGGGTTGGGGGAGAGCCAGGGCTGTGGTAAGATGAAAGGTCTGTTACCGCAGTGGAGCTGTCTTGGAGTTGCTGGAGGCACAACTCTGAGTCCTGGAAAGGGGATACAGATTTAGAAGCCGTTGGCATCTGGGTGATGGAGAAGCCATGAGTCTAGATGAGACAACTGAGGAGAGATGAAGACAGAGAACTCAGAATCTAGAATAGTCTAGAAACCTCTGGGTCTAGGGGAGGGAAGGAGACCTGAATTACCCAGCTCTGAATCTCACCCAACCTTCTGCTGAGACAGGTGCCTTTCCGATGAGGTCTGTGGCCTAGGAGTTGGGGATTCAGGAGAAGTGAGTGGAATGTGAGCTCCAAAAGATTAGCAGTTCTGCTCTGCACCCAAGTACTCACCTGGTCCAAGGTAGGTATGCATTAGATATTTGCTGAATGACCGAATGAGTAAAAGGTGTGGATCTTACCCCACGGCTGAGACCAGAGGTCTCCAGTAATAGAGTATTATTAAGATGCCTGCTCTGGGCAGAAAGGAGAAAATCTCCTTACGTGTGTGGGAGTTCCCCTGGCCAGTTCCTGTTTTCTGCTTCTTTGTGGGAGAGAGAGTGACACAGGAATATAGAGCTGGCTAGATGGACATTGATAGATGGGCTCACAGAAGCAGGAAAAGGCCAGAGAGATAGGCTAAGCCTGAGGAAATCGGCACTGCTAAGGAGCGCCACCAGAGGGCACCCTGGGCACATGACAGGGGATAGAGACGTGGCAGCCCAGCCAGGCTGCCCAACTTTGCCTTTTCCCCTTCTGAGGACCAATGCACTGAAGAAGAAGGGGAGCATGGAACTGGGCATGTAAGGGGTAGGGGGTGTTAAGTCACATAAATTTACCGACACCTCCAAACCGGAAACCTGACCCTATTGCACCGGGACGCCTGACTCTGGACAAAGACAGCCTTTACCAGGGGTCACAGGTAGGTCCTGAGTCTGGTCATAGACTGAACCTTCACCTTGATCCTAGACAGAGCCTTCACCCCATTCCACACTGAGTCCTGACCTAAATCTGGTCATACTCTGGGCCTTGATCCTGCCTTCCTGGTCCCTACACTGAATCTTGATCCTGTGTTTTAGACTGGGTTTTGACTCAGTCCATGGACTGAACGTTGATCTTTATCAAAGATTGAACCCTGACCAAGGCTCAGACTGAGTCTAGATCATGGACAAATATTAAGCTTTTATTCTGGTGTTAGACTGAATCCTGACCCTGACCCCATACTGGCAGTCAATCTAGTCCCAACCTGTACGCTAACCCTAATCCATACATTGAACCCTGACCCTGGACAAAGCCTGAATTTTCATGAAGGTCACAGCCTGAGTCAGGTTTCAGCCCCAGAAGGAAATAACTCCTAGAAATACTTTTGAGGGTAAGATAATTCTCGGTCTCTGAATGGTCCAGAAACTCCTGGACATTGGAGCCCTGAGAGGCTAGGTAGAGAAAGGCTGTCCAGGACATGAGAAAGAAGGAGAGCTGGGCCTTCTCCCAATACCCTTGGAGCTCCAGTGGGGCCTTCCTGCCTGCTTGTGTGTCTAGGGGGGCCCCAAGGCTGGGATTTTCTTCCATTTGTACTTCTGACTCCCAAGAAACCTTGGGCAAGTCCCTTTTGTTGTCTACCCCTTGTTACCTTTCAGGGACAAGGTAAGGAGAAGGTGTCCTTCCATGGACCAGGCCATGACTGAGGGCAGGCTGGAAGTGAAGCCCCTTCACTCTGGGAGCTCACTCTGGCTGTTCATTCCAAATAGGCAAAGAAAAAGTGAACCATGCTCACGGTGGCTCCAGCCAGGCCTCAGCCTCAGGTTGGCAGGCGCCCGAGAGCATGAAGGAGGTGTGGTTCGAGAAGTAGAAGTCCCAGAGGTCCCTGAACCTTCTTGGGGTCTGTTGTGTGTGAGGGCTGGGAGGTGATCAAGGGACCACACACCTGAGCCCAGGACGCAAGGACCGGTTCAGTTTCTGCCCTACTCGGGGTTCAGCCTGGGCACCTTGCCCTGCGGGCGTGCGCTGGCCTCTACCAGGCCCAGTGGTAGCCCAGTGGCCAGCTCACCTTGAGAGGCAGTGAGGGCAGGAGTGATGGCCAAGCCAGGCAGGAGCCTGGGGGGGGGGGGGGTGGGGGGGGAGGGGACGCTCTAGTCAAAAAACGCTGACGCCAAAGACAATGAGCTCTCCGAGGCTGAGGCAACTCATTTGGTCCCGGCCACGCTTTATTAAATTCTCATAAACCTGTCAGGGGGGACAGGGCTCGCTTCAGTTTACCTCATTAGCCCGACACAATGACAGTGTGTGGGGGGGGGACAGAGGGAGGAGGCGGCAAGGGGAGGCCTTTGCTCAGTGCTGAGAACTGAGCCAGCTGGGAAGATAATTGAATTAAGTGGCTTTTGTTAATGGTTTTTAAGACTCCGAAGTGTAAATAACATTTAGGGGCTTTCTTTTAATGGTGCTGAGGTTTTAGAGACCCAGGGAGCTTAGAGGAGGCCCAGCAGGTCCGTGCCCTTCTCCCCCCACCCCCGGCCCCCACCCAGGGAAGCCCTGGGAGAAACACTGAAGTTAGACTGGGAGGAGCAAGGGGAGGGGACAGAGAAGGTAGGACAACTTCCTGGAGAGTCTTTGAACAGTGAAGGGCGGGGCAGGTGGGCAACGTGAGGATGACCTGCCTGGGCTGGGATGCCACCACTGGACAAAATAGCCAGAGAGATCCCGGGGACATTACTGGAGGCATGGCTTGGGAGTGTTCAGGGGACTGGGCATCCTGGGGCACCCAGTGCTCATCCCTCACTGATGCGTCATGGGACTCTGAAGTTATGGCTTTATTGCTTATTGCCAGGGGGAGGGGCTCCCTGGGACGTGGTGAGCCCCTCATCATGGTACATGTGGGAAGGCTATGCCAGTGTATTACACTAGACCCCAGACTTCCTAAGGGATACTGGACGTGAACTGCACAAAGGGGTGGGGGGCTCACTTCTCTGGGGGCACAGGAAGGGCCTGGGGGAGCTGAGTGCAAGGAAACAGACAAATAAGCAAATTGTTTTGGAACCCAACCCCTGGCTTTCCTCAGTGACCGCATCTCCCTCCCTGCAAATACGACCAGGTCCAGGACTTCTCTGGGCTGGAGGCAAAGGGCTCTGACTAGATCCCAAGGAGCTGGAGGTATAATGGGGTAGGACTAGCCCTATGCCAGCCCACAAAGGGTTAAGGCGTTAATCGCCCTGCATGCGACAAAGGGAAGTGAGTTTTCTGATCCAGAAAGGATCAGTCCCTAGGACGCCCCATCAGACCCTACAGCGTGAAATTACACCCCAGCAGGGGTGCCCCCCCCAACTACCCGCCTAGGCCTGGCACAGGATTAGGGCCTGGAGTCATCAGTTTAATGGCTCCCATCTCCCCTCCCTACCCCTCTTCCCCAGGAGCCTTTAGTCCTGCCTCGAGGCTGGGGCCAAACTCCACTCACCCACCGTCCACCTGGCGATGGGTCTGTCCGGTCATTCTGGCCTCACTCTTGGCCTGGTCATTCCATCAGTCTCCTTGTCTGAGCCCTGACCCCCACCCCCATGCACTGAGCCTTGACCCCACTCCCTATTCCAGTTTCTTCGTAACCCTCAATCAGCACTGTGCCTGCTCTGGTCCCACCGCTTATCTAGGTGTGGGTTGTCTCCCCACTAGCGCTCGGTGCCTTTGGAGCTGAGCCTGTCTTGTTCGGCACTGTCTCCCCAGTGGCTGGGTCTATTTGGCCCATAGATGGTGCCCAATAGAATGAGCTAACTGAGGGGCCTCCCCTCCACCTCACAGAGACTGTGCTGTGGTCCCTAAACTCTGGACATCAGGACTCAAGGTGGAGAGGTAGGAGCTGAAGCCTGGGCCCAGGGAGAGACAGGGGGCTGTGCCCATGCTCTGCTCAGGCCCAGCCTCATCTCTTAGTTACAGATGCCATGAGTGAGAGAAGGGAGAGACCCTACATGGCCAGAGGGTGCCCACTCACCCTGGGGTTCCATCCCTGGAGACAATTATACCCATTTCCTTGGGCTGCTACTAGGCCTTTGCCACACAAGGGCCTCTAAGCCCCATCTGCACCTACAGCTGGGCACACCCAGCACAGGGAGAGAACATTCCCTGTCCCTGGATAGACAGTTGAGGAAACCAGGGGGCGGGGGTGGGGGCGGTAAAAACATACAGGAGAGAGAACCTGGTGAGACATTCAGAAAGCAAGGCTGTCCAAGGCAAGCAGGCAGCCTGTAGAAACTACCCTCCAGCCTCTACGCGAGGTTGGACACAGAAGCCCCGAAAAGCCAGGGCTTGCCCAAGGCCACACAGCAAGGGCAGACAGAGGTCAGGTTCCCGAGGTTCGAGAGCTTGTCGTTCACCCCGCTGCTCCAGTTCACTTTGACAAGAATGGTATTTAAGTTGAACACCGGCTCCGAGCCAGGCTTTGGGCCATGCCAAGTCCTGCTCAGGGTGTTCTATCTGGCTGTGAGAGGGCTCAAGAGAGGGAAGGGGCTTCCTCTCCCTGGTGTAATCAGGCAAGGCTGCCTGGAGAGGGTGGCTTGTGAATGGGTTCTGAATAACAAATAGGCTTTCCCCAGGAGGAATCAGCAGGAGCAAACATGTGGGCAAGGGCACCCTGAGTGTGTGAGGTACCACATGGTTTAGTTGGACACTCCAGAACAGGTTCCATGTGCACAGACCCCAACGCCACCCCAGGCCAGGCCTGACGAGGAGGTAGCCAATTTCAGCCCAGTATGAAGAAGAACTTCATGAAAGTCAGACCTGGTAATGAGCTTCCCAGCCCTGCGGATCTGTGACCAGGAGCTGGGTTTTGGTGACCACTCCTGCCCACAGGCGGATTGAATTAGAGACCCCTGAAGACGTCTGTTCTCAGAACCTGCAGCAGAAATCTCCAGGCCATCCCCAGCAGTAAACCTGTCACCCTCACCCTTGTCCATTCCCTGGGGTTCAGCAGGATTCTGATGGCTGGAATAGGGGAGAAGGAGATGAGGAGGCAGGCAGAGAGACTTGTCTTCCAGCTCCTCCGGGTCCTGCTCGTGTATCTGTCGCTTCCACCCAGCCCAGTCTAAGGGACTTAAGTCCAAGCCTAACTTAAAAACAGGACTAAGACCCTGAGTGGGACTTTTCCCATATCCCACAGTTGGAGAGGCGGATGGAGGCCACACGGTCTTTCTCAAGGTGGTTTACAGAGAGCAGACTAAAGGTGAGCCTGAATGAGGAAAGCCTTTCGGGCCTTCCTGTCCGAGATGCCTCCAGAGGGTCTGGGTGTGCCGGGGAGAGGGCTCTGGGTCTGAGGATGTCCTGTACCTCCCAAAAGAACAGAAACTCCCTTCTGTCTGTCCCATGTTGACAAGGGTCCACCTCAGCCTGACCCGCATTCTTCCTGAGGTCATGGAGCTCCTGTCTTCTGGGAGTTCTCTCCTCTGAAAGAATCTTAAAGTAAAAAACCAAGGCGTCTTCTCCCCGCTGGCTGCCCAGCACGTCTGCGTGGAAGCCAGGGGAGGGACGGGGTGACCTGTGAAGGATCCAGGCTGCCAGGGCTGCTGGGCTGCTCAGGTGGAGACGGCAACAAAGAACGGCTTTGTGCACACACGCTCACACTCACACGCACCCGCACACGCCCCACACAAGCTCTTTCCAAGAACGGCTCTCCACGCCGGGTTGCCAAGATAAAGGAGCCACTGGGTGGTCAGCCCCCAGGAGGAAATATCGCTCCTGTGGCCTTTGTTGTTCAAAGGGCTTTGCGAAATCCCCAGACTCCTCTTGGAACTGATCCCGGGCTGAGGTGACAGGTTTCCCCCCGCAGCTGGAGATGGAGGCCAGGACTGCACTCAGTCTCCCAGGCCTGGCGGGGAGAAGAGAGCCCCAGGGGGCCAGGCTTGCAGTCCTGAGCAGCACAGCAGCTTTAGTCTTTCATTTCCATTCTTAGCTCACTCAATTCCCACGAGCCTGGGGGTAGGCAGAGATCTCCCCATTTTATAGTGGTAAAAGAGAGGTTCAGAAAAGCCTACAGTTTATTAAACAGCCCCACAGGGAATTAATGCTAGGAATGAAACTGACTTGGCCCCAGGCAGACTTAGCTCAGCCCTGACCCCATTCTGAGCCCCAACTCTGACCTCTAATTGAGCTGTGACTTGTTCTAGACTGAGCCCTGCCGCTGGCCTCGGCTGATCCCTGATCCCAGCTACACACAGAGCTTTGACCCTGGCCCCTAACAGAACTGCCAACTACCCGAGAAGGATCCCTGATCCTAGCCTCAGATTGCCTCTCCTATTAGCTTTAAGCCTCATGAGGTCAGAGGTCTGTGCTTCTCATTCACCCCCCCACTTTACATTTCTAAATGTGTGATTACTCGAATAATCATGATTTTATCTGTTAGACTATATATAGGGCCAAGGGGATGAGTTGGTCTAGGTTGCCAGCACTGAGTATAGCAAAAGCAATAAAGAACAAGTATTTATTGAGCGATTACTAAATGGCAGGTGCTAAGTGTTTAACAGATGCTATCTCATTTAATCCTCACCAAGAACCCTGGAGTAGGTATTATCCTGAGTGCATTTTACAGATGAAGACACTGAGCCCCAAGGTCACACTAGGAGGCGTAGAAGTACGGGATGCTCTTAGTAGTTCCCTCATCCATCACATTCAGCTGCCTGGTGAGGGCTGGGGCTAGAGAGGGCAGCCGTGGCAGTGAGAGAAAGTGGCGGGCGCAAAGAACTGAGAGCCTTCTGGAGACAGAGTTTCTGAAGCCACGGAACCGCCAGGTGAGGAGCGCCTGGGTGGCTCAGCTGGTGAAGCATCTGACTCTTGCTCTTTTTTTTTTTTCTTTTTTTAAGATTTTATTTATTTATTCAAGAGAGGACAAAGGGAAAGAGGGAGCACAAGCAGGGGGAGCATGAGAGGGAGAAGCAGTCTTCCCGCTGAGCAGGGAGCCTGATGCGTGGCTCGATCCCAGGACCCTGGGATCATGACCTGAGCAGAAGGCAGATGCTTAAGGACTGAGCCACCCAGGCGCCCCATGACTCTTGCTCTTGATTTCACTCAGGTCATGATCTCAAGGTGAGATCCAGCCCCACATGGCGCTCTGCGCTCAATGGGGAGTCTGCTTGGAGAGTCTCTCCCTCTGCTCCTCCCTCAGTACTCTCTCTCTCTCAAAAATAAATAAATCTAAAGGGGGGCGGCGGGTAAGAGATTGCGATGAGAGAGGCAGACCAGCTATATCATTTGTGGAATCCAGTGCAAAATGAAAGTGCGGGGCCCTTGCTTAAAAATGAAGGATTTCAAGGTGGCAACATGAGAACATTCTAGGGCTTGAGGGCTTGACCACAGGTCACATGTCCATGAAGGCAGCCCTGAGAGGGAGGGCATGTGGATTGGGGGCCGGGAGGGTCGGAGGACAGCTCCAGCCGAGTACCCACTCTTCCGCGGGCATTTGCGAGGCATCTTCAACAGCACCAGGCAGCAGTCACAGAGTCTTCCGGGGGGACTGTGGGGCTGAGGGGGGGCCTGTGCGTGGAGGGGAGGTGGTGTCCCTCTCTGTGCATCCCAGGGCGCCTGTCTAGAGTGTAAACTGAGAAGAATGCACGTCTGGGGGTGGGATGAGTGTGTGTGGAACATCCAAGCACCAGACTGTGGGCTGTGTGTCTGAGGCCTTGTGTGGGAGGTGTGTCCATGTGGAGGGGAGAGACAGACACCCTAAATCTGTCGAGTCCAGTGCAGAAGTCAGCACATCCCGCGTGTATGAGAGAAGATGTGTATGTGGGGATGTGTGAATGAGAGAAAAGGTGCGTGTGTAATTGTGAGTGTATAGGAGTGTGCCCATGAATGTGTGCATAGCCCCGCCTTCCCTCCTGGGCCCTGGCCTGGGCTGCCTTTCCTGCTGTGAGGGGCTCCCAGGTGAACTTGTCCCCCAGCCCAGCCCCCAGGCCTTAGTGGAGCCAGAACCTCCCAGAGACATTCCAGACTGCCATAGGGTGGGCAGAGCTGTGGGGCTGCCTCCTAGGCTGCTGGGGTGATCCCGGGCCAGTGGTGTCAGGTTCCTGGGGCTGCCCGGGCCCTCCCTCCGCAGCCCTCTGAGGGCCTTTGTTGGAAGTTCAGACAAACTTGTCAGGGGGGCGGGCAGGAGGCCACCTTCTAATCGGCTTTCCCAGAAGGGAGAGGAGAATGAGAGATTGGGCGTGGAGGGGGTGGCGCTCCAGGCCTCGCAGCTCTGTGGGAAAGAGGGGGGGAGGGGCAGACCTAGCCCTACTGGTCCCAAAAGGGTCCAATCCCCCACGACCTCTCAGAAGGTTCTCTGTCCCCTAGGCCCCTGAAGGATTCAAAGAACACTGGGGCCAATGCCCAAGAAACGTAAGATTTGGGGGAAACTTCAGGGACTCCCCCTTCTGCCTTTCTCATCTCACCCAACACTGGCTGTTCCCACACGGACAGCATGCCAAGCACTCAGCCCCTCGGCCCCCTCAAGGCTTCCTCCTCTTTACCTCATCTGAGCCTCCAGGAAGTAGGCTGGACATAATTAACTGTTCCCATTCAACAGAAGAGAATACTGAGGACCAGAGAGAGGCAGTTATCTGCCTTAGTAAACAGCAAGCTGAGAGTAGCTTATTCCAGCTCCATAAGAGAACCTTCTTCTCTTCGTTGCATTTTCCTGAGGTCCCGTCACACTCCATGTGATCTCATGTCGTGACAAGGCTTCATCTGCCATGTCTCTATTGACAACTACCAAGGTTAAGAGTGTGGATTCTGAGGTCAGCTAGGGTCACACCTTGGCTCACTTATTACTAGCTGTGTGGTCATGGGCGAGCATCGAACCTCTTTGTGCCTCAGGGTCCTCATCTATAAAATGGAGATAATAGTACTTACCACGTAGAGTTGTGTGAGGAATGGGGGACTGAATGTTTGTGAAGTTCCAGGCCCGGGGAAAGTGCTATGCGGTATTTGTTAAATAAATTCAAATCAAGGTCAGCAGAGCAGACCCCCCTCCTGAGCCCCAGTCCTGCACACTCCAACAACTTCCCTTGAATAAGTAAATTACAGAAAGGCCCTTCAACTGACACAAACAAAGCCAGTCGGGGCTCAGGCTCATTTGTTCACACACGCCCCAGCCCAAGGGTCTCCATCTACCACGTGGCCAAACCAGAGACTCAGGAGCGCCCTTGACCCTTCCATGGCCTATAGTCACCACAGTAATTCTACTTCCTAAATTTCTCATCAATCCAACCCTTTCTCCCCTGACCTCTCCTCCCCGTCCAAGGGAAGCCACCCTCCTCTTACGGGGACATGACCAGCACCTCCCCTCTGGTCTCCCAGCCTCTTCATGAACCAGCACACTACAAAAGATGGCAGTGGGGGTGTTACTAAAATGCAGTCTGATCACCCTACTCCCCCATTGGAAATAACCTTCAATGCCCTCCATGGCCCTTGGGCTGGAGTCCAAGCTACCTTTCCATTCTCTTTCCATTCTCAGCCCCTGACTACCCCGTGCACCATCCTCAAGCCCCACCCAGACAGTCCCCCTGCTCCTCCAGGTTCAGGGGCTCCCCCAGCCAATCAGTCTTGCAGCCCTGTGTGCGCCCTGCTTCTCCTGGGATCCCCTGCTCTCTTGCCCTGCTCTCTTTTGAAGCACAGCTCGAAAGTCTTTCTCCCAAGGGGGCTTCCTGGCCTCCACAGGCTGACCTGGGAAACCTTCTGTACTCCCAGAGCTATTTTTTGAACCCCAGATTACCCTATGTTGTAAGTGTCTTGAAAGCATGTTTTCCATGTCCCTGGCCCCCCACTCAGGCACAGGCATTAGGACCGATGATCGGCAGGTGTTGGGTAGTTGAGGGATTCAAGCTGTAGGATTACTGGTCACCTTCTACACCCAGGAATGTATGTTCTGTGGGGCCAAAGTATGGAGGAGGCACAGGTAGATTGGGAGGAAGCAGTGGGAGATTTGGGCAGACATTTGATCTGCCAGCCTACGGAGGTGGGAAGGCAAGGTGAAGGGGGGTGTTCCCCCCCCCCACCCCAGCGGCGCTAATCCTCAGCCACACTGAGGAGAGAGGAATGCATCCCCTGGGGGCACCATCCAGGGAAGTGGGGAGATCAGGGCCCTCCCAGGGTCCCTGTGGCCTGAGGCACCTGCCCCTCAGAAGCACAGCAGGCAGCTTCCTCACACTATTAGGGCCCCCTAGGGTTCTACTAGGAAATCTCCAGAGGGAACTCTCACCACCCCCAAACCCCAGCCCCGAGATCACACTATTCCTTCTGGCTCAGGGGCCCTGTGCAGACACTCTGGAACCCCAGGAAAGGGCAGTGAAGTCTGAGTAGGGAAGCTGGCCTGTCATCCTTTGCTTGAAATGCAGCAGAAATGCACACACACACACACACACACACACACACACACACACACGCACACACACAGACACTTAGGAACTCACGGCACAGGTTCTCATAGGTACATATAGACTTATAGGCTATAATCACCCACATACACACACACACACACGCACACACATACCCTGTTCACCCTGAGTAGAAAGCACCTTCATAAATCTCATCCATCCGGCCACCCAGAGCAGAAATCCCTTCTTCATTCTCTGCTTGTTTGTCTCTGAGGACAATGAGCTCACTCCCTCCAGAGGCCACCTGTCCCACTGGAGAACAGCTCAGGCTTTAGGTCCAAACGTGCCTTCCTGTCATCCCCCTTTGGGCCTGGCTCACTTGCTGTTTCCATGGAATCCCCCCACTCTCTTCACTTTACAGACCCATCATCCCAAGCTACCCTGGTTACCCCCCTGCTGCCCCTGGGCCTGCTGCCTGTGCTGTGGTCTAAGCAACCCACAGAAGATGGAAGCCCCCCATCCCAGTTCCTCTGTTCTCCACGACCACTCCACAGTGGCACAACAGCCACAGATTGGAAAGGGTCATGGAGAGAGCCATGAGGCCAGCCTTCCCCCCTCCTCCACCGGCCAAAGCACTGGACAAGCAGTAAGGAGACCTTGAGATAGCTGCCCGCTCAGCCCACAGCCGGCGTCTCTGGGAATGAACCTGGACCAAGGGCTGTGCTGCTGGATTCTTTTATTAGCCAAGAAGGACAAAGAACAGGTCACAACATCACAGGAAGTCAGACGGACAGACGGATCACAGGACAGAGCATCATGCTGCACTACGCAGGAGGCAGGGCAGGGAGGGGGAAATCTGAGTCTTGTTTTTTTCAGCTAACGGAATAAATAAATATGGTACACAGTGCTTTTGCCACGGCCTGGCATGACCTCTAAGCACAAATGGTCACAAAGCGGCTGGGGTGGAAAGCAGTCTGTCCAGCCCGCCGGCTGCGGAGCCAGGGAGAGGCCCAGGCTCCTGGACCATGCTCTGCGGCAATGAAGAAGCAGGCAAACGGAGCCCTCAAATCAGGGGGAGGGGTGAGGAAGGAGGCTTTCCTGGAAGGAACAGTCAGAGACGGAGTCTCAGCGTGAGCCAGCAGGCCTGGAAAGGCCTCCATCTCAGGGGCAAGGGGCCCACCCCAAGCCCATACCCTCAGGCTCCGGTAGGAGACTCAGTACGCTGTCCTCTCACTCTCTAGCAGCTTTCAGGAACTCAGGCTGGTCCCCTAAACTAGGCTGACTCCCACTTCAGGGGCCGGGGGTCATACACGCTCTCCTTGTCTTCTCTGGGCTGGTGTAGGCGGCTCAATCGAATGAAGTGTTGACAAAGATCTGGGGGAAGCTGGCTGAGCCTGAGGGGGGCCTGGCTCCAGCCACGACAGAACATGGCTCCAGGGTGGACCTGCCCCTTAGGTCAGGGAAGGCTTCCTGGAGGAGGTGGTAAGGTCCAGAGCTACTGGATTCCAAGGCCCACTGACAGTCTCCTGCATCCAGGGACTGGGAAAAGCATCAGTGCTCATGCTTGGTCTAGATGAGACTGTTTTCACTTCAGAAACAGACCTTCCTGGAACTGATCCCAGAAGACACACCAAAAATCCCTTCTGCCTCCTAGCATCTCCACTGCCTCCCTGCTTCAGTACTCCTGCCTAAGTCTCTCTTCATCTGATGTTCCTGTGGCTGTTGGATTCACCTTCCAAATCCCAGATCCCAGATCCCGGTTCAACTCACCCCCTCCACCCCCACCTGCCTGTATTGGTGCTTGCCCCATCAGGGTGAGCCTTTAGCCTGGATTCAAGGCCCTCAACCTTGCCTCTCATGAAACCAGGGCCCCCCGCCCCACCGGCCACCTAGTCTCACTCCGTTGCCTTGTTCAAATAGCTTTCCGGGCCCCAGCTACCATCTCCCTCACTTTTCCCCATCCAAAGTCTTCTCCATCTGCCCCAGCTAGGATGGACATCCCCCCTGCCCAAGGATGATGGGCATCATGTACTCTGCAAGCCAATAGTGCCTGGCACCAACAGACAGCCCCCTGCCCCTCAGCACGAAGAGAGGAGACACACCTTAGGACTCTGCAACCCCCTTTCTAGATGCAGTTTCTCTAAGCAGGGGGTGGAGGGCTCAGTAGCGAGTCACAAAGAGTTGGGGATCACAACTTGGAATCTGTTCTGGCCACTCTCCTCCCCTTGCCCTGAGCCCCTGACACTGTGTGAAGGCACAGCGATGGGGCAACCACAGAGGCTGGCACGGTAGCTCAGGTAGGTAGATCAGGATTCCATCCCGATTTTCTCAACTCAAAGGGACCCATTCTATGTATTGGGAAACTGAGGCCCAGAGACTGGCCGTGCCCATGCAGAAGCTTGCACCTGTACCGCTCATTGCTCCTCAGCAAGGAAACAGTAATTTTCCAACTCATCCAGTGTACTTTCTAGAACCTTTTTGCTGTTTTTGTTGTTGTTAGTTTAACTAAAACTTCTGCCCTGCCGGGGATGTGAGCACAGAAATGCAGAATGGTACAGGCCATCTCATCCAGCCCAGAACACAGGCCCAGAGAGGCTATGGGTTGACTCCAGGCCACACCGCTTGGAATGGGAATTTGCTGAGCTGGGTTCCCGGCCAAGGAGAGGAGCACACCTTTTGGTGTCAGCGACTAGCTGGCCGGAAGCCCTTACTTCAATACTTGGCCCCGATGGCCCGTCAGCAAGACAGAGACCGCACATTGCTGTGTGGTTTGCATTTAGTGTGACAGGAGTTAGAATTCCGCCTCCCTTCCTGGCTCAGCCCCACCCCTGCAATGGACTCTAACTGCTGAACCTGGAGGCCAGGCAGTGGGAGAGGAGAACCTGCCTCCAACCCCGTTCCCCTGGAGGGACCTCTCTCTGAGAGCAGCCCTCCCCCTGCTGCCTCCCTCAGCCAGAGAAGTCTCACCGGAGAGATCTAGAGCCCTGCGGTCAGTTCTGGCTGAACGCTGGCTGCAGGCCTCTTCCTGGAGCCCTTCTGGGCAGGAAGGCTGCCCTGCTCCTGCCCGCCTCAACCCCACTCCTGCCTCCACTCCCCTCCTCCTCGATCTTGGGAATGGGGCTTCAAAGCTGAGAAAAGAGAGAGAAGAGAACGTGACACGTGACTGTTTCTAGATGCAGGGCCTGAGGGAGGGCAGCGAAGGGGGCCAGTGCTGGTTCCTCCAGGGGCAGCGGGGGTCTCCAGCCAGAGGCCTTCCCACCTCCACTGGGGATGGAAAGGGACAGCAGCCTAAGAGGACCCGTGCAATGAGGGGACAGGCAGGTGGGAAGAAGTAGGTGGCAAGGAACAGGAAGAAGCAGAATTACTAAGACTAAAAAGTCACAATCCCAAACAAAACAAAGCCTTGGGGACTGACAACACCACACAGCCAGCACCAAAGAAAGAAAGCAGGAGCCAGGAGGAAAGATGTTGGGCCAAGGTCCAGAGCAGGGGAAACTGGAGGCTGGGGAGAGTGGGGTAGGCAACAGGACAGAGGCAGGTCTTGGAAGAAAGAGAGGGAGGAAAGAGCCAGAGAGCGATGTGGACACCGGAGGTGGAGGCAAGGGCTACAGGGGGCCTGGGGAAGGTGGGTGGGGGCCTGAAAATATAGCTTTATATATTTATATTTATATCTCACATTCCACACATCAACTTACTAGGGGGCAGAGAGGAGGGAGGGCAGGCAGGGAGGAGGCTGTGCTGGGGTGAGGATCTGGCCCCTGCGGGCCTCACTCCCCAGCAGAAGGCCGCAGGCGCCCTGGCCTCTCCTCCCCCACCCCCCTGTGGCCTCCATGGGATCCAAGCAAGGGCCATGCAGAGGGTGTGCAAGTGTGGGCTTCACCTAGGGCTGGGACTTGGGGAGGGGGACTGGGAGCAAGACTCCAAGGCCGCGGGATCCCTGGGCTCCTAGAGTTAACTCCTTGCAAGCCATCGGGGGATAACCCTGGGGCTGGGAGGTGGCCCCCTGGCTGAGGCTGAGGCCAGCAGTCAGTTGGGGAGTGTATCGAGTCCCAGAGAGGCCGCGTGCTGCTTGGCCCGAAGCCGCAGGTTCTCAATGCTCGTGGTTTTACTGTTCAGGGCAGCCGAGGCAGGTGCCAGGCCGGCGGGGGGTGCAGGCAGCAGTGGGGACCCCCACACGCCCTGGTGGGCCGCCGCGGCCGCTGACAAGGACTGGTAGTAGGACTGGCAGTGCAGGGAGCCCAGCGGGGCCATGTTGACGCCCAGGTAGGGCACAGCGGCCGCGGCAGCGGCAGCAGCGGCAGGGGCCGGGCCCCCCACCTCGAAGGACGAGTAATGGACGAGGTTGTTGGTGGCAGCCATGTGCTGGCGGAACTGCTCCTGCAGCCGGAAGAGGCTCAGCGGGGATGAGGAGTAGGAGTGGGAAGGGCCCAGGAGGCCACCCCCGGGGGCTGCAGGAGCCAGCGCCAGGCCTGGGGAATCTGCAAGCAGAGAAAAGGAGAACCAAGGACTCAGGACAAGGGCAGTGGTTTGCCGGGGGCGGGGAACTCCCTCTGTCTTCCCACTCCCTCAGCACCACAGACAAGACAGATGCTGGTTCAAACCACATCCACTCATCTCAGCCCGCACCTTCTGAAGCATCCCTCAGGTTCCTGGGAGGGAGGGGACCCAGGCTTCCTTGCAGGGGGAGGGGGGTGGGGTCAGGAGCCTGCCAAGGCCCCCATGTCTGACTTCTTGGGGATTCTCGTTTTCATTTCAAGCACTGTCCCCTCCCTGTCCCCTCCCCTGTCTGTGGCTCCTGCCCCTTGCCAGCTCTCTGGCTGGGCTCAGGATTTGTGTCTGAGCAATGCCTCATGCCACAGCTCTGTTCCTTCAGAAATATGGCTCTGTCTCTCCCGCCCGTGAGAATCCCTGGGACCAATGTGGTATTCACCCAACAGGCACTACTTTGTCTGTACTGGTTGTTAAAATACCATCATATTTCTATAATGGTTGATAAATAGCTTTTGCCCTGAGCAGTCAGTCCCCTCCCCTGCCACCCACTCCCTCTGCAGAACCCCCAAGACCTTCCCAGGATTCAGCAACTGAAGAGTGAAGGGCTGGCACTGGCCGGCTGTGGCCAACTCCTTCCCCCCCGGGTCATGCCCTAGTGCCCTGTGTAAAAGCTGACTCCCGGTGGCTCTGATCCGGCTCGTGGACTCAGGCCCCTGATCCGCCCAGGATCTGGCTGTTCTCCCTAGGCTGGGCCCCCGCCCCCCCCAAAGCACCTGCCAAGCCTCACCTGCCTTGGGGCTGCCCCTCTTGCAGCCCAGCCCCTTGCTCTCAGCCCCAGGGCTCTTCTCAGTTTTGGGGTCCTCGGCCCCTGCCCGGGGATCCTCCTCCCGGTCTGGCTGGTCCTCAGGGGCTGACTCACTGGCCGACTGCTCAGACAGGCTCAGGTGGAGCTCAGCGGGGGGGTCACCACTGGGCATGCTCGGGGGCTGTTCGGTCTCCAGCTGGGCGTCTGGGGTTGGGGCCTCTGTCTTGCCTTCCCCGTGGGAGCCTTCGGCCTCCTTCTGCTTCTGGAGCTGCTCTTTCTGCAGGCTGCGCTGCTTCTTTCGGAACTTGGCCCTGCGGTTCTTGAACCACACCTGGTTGGGATGGGAGAGGAGCTGCAGGTTGTGGCGCTGGGTGTGCTGGGAGGGGAGGTGCGTGATAGCATTGCTCCCCGCACCCCTCAGGAAACATGCACCCTCGATCCCTTCCAAAACTCCCCTCCTATCACTGCCTGAGTTCACAGGAGAAAGCAGTTCCGTGGGGGTGGAAAGGGTGGCTCCGGGGCAGTGGGAAGCCAGACTGCTGGGCTGGTGCGGGTCTGCAAGGTCTCCTTAGAGAAACGGGGCCCTACCTGCACCCTGGCCTCAGGCAGGTTGGTGCACATGGCCAGCCTCTCACGCATCACCACATCTGGGTAGTGGGTCTTCTGGAAGGTCTTTTCCAGGGCCTCAAGCTGCTGAGCCGTAAACGCTGTGCGGCTGCGGCGCTGTTTGCGGTGCTGCGAGCCATAGCGGGCCTCCAAGATGATGTCTTGAAATGTACAGCCGTTGGAGGGCAAGGAGAGGGGGCCCATTTAATTATGGGAAATAGGTTTTGAATCTTACTTTGCTCTGACCCACTGTGGACACTCAGGCCCTTGCAGACCTGGGTCCTGGCCCTTCCCCTTGGAAATCATCATCTTCTCTCCATACAGTTGGGGTTTCAAGATCTCCCCACGCCAACATTCGCTGTAAGGACCCCACAGCCTGCAGGAAGTCCTCTCCGATGACACCCAGAGGTCTAACTCATCTCCATGAACAGCTGTCAGGAATATGACTACAGGGGTCTTCCTCATCTGGTCTGGGTGGGTAGGGAGGTAGACACTGCTCTAAGATCCTTAAAGTCCTAGGATGCTATCAGTATCATATCCTGAGACCAGCTGATGTTAATAATCTGTACATCAGTGTCACCAAGGTTCTAATATCCCATGACCCTTGGATTCTGGATACCGGCGGGACACTGGATACTGGCGGGACACTGGCCTCTGACTGTGCGGAGCCTGGCTGGCAGCTGGGACGTACCTGCAAGGTCTAGTTAGAGGATGTCTGACCCGTAGCCCCAGCTCACTGGTACTTGATTCTATGTCCTCTGGGTATGACTCCCGTTATCACAGTTGGCCTATGAGTCTCTGACGGCAGGACCTGAGGCTCCTGCTCTCACTTCTCCTCAGGAGGAAACCTGGCTCTGGCAGGACCCTCAGACCACAAGAAAGTTTTCACATCTAGTCTTGACCCTTTGGGCCGCTTCCTCACAGAAGAACAAAAAGATGAAGTTTTAACCACCGCAGGTTTGGAGCTGAGACAGAGCTGGGGGAACCACCACTTCTACAGGCTTGCTCACACGCTGGTAACATGAAAACAACTCAGGGCGCGCCTGGGTGGCTCAGTCGGTTCAACGTCTGCCTTCAGCTCAGGTCATGAGCCCGGGGTCCTGGGATCAAGCCCCGCATCAGGCTCCCTGCTAAGCAGGGAGCCTGCTTCTCCTTATGCCTCCGCCCCTACCCCCATTCATGTTTTCTCTCTCAAATAAATAAATAAAATCTTAAAAGAAAAGAAAGCAACTCAAAATAGAGGTCTGCCTAGGGCTGGTGTCTAGGATCCAGCCCTTCAGCTTCACTAGACCCCAGTGGATGGACAGTAACCTCTCTCCTTGCCTCCCACTGCCCATAAATGGTCCTGGGCTATCTACATTGAAGAGAACCCAAGCTGTGTCAGGCTCTGATGGGGCTGCCAGAGCCTTCCCCTGTGTCCCAGGGACTGGGGAGTCATCCACAACCCCCTAAATGAAGAAGGAGGCAACTGGGTGTCCAGAAAGGCTCAGACTTTGCTCCTTCAGCCTCAAGAGGAAGCCCTGAACCTCTCACAAATTGGCACTAATCCCAGCACGGACTGAGCTCCTGCTCGTTACCTGGGGACCGGGGCCCCCCTCTTCGGAGCTAAACCCTGGTTGAGGGAGCAAGAATTCAGCATCCTGCCACTGGCTCCGGGGACCAAAAGCCTGGGTGATCACAGGGGAGCCCACACTATCTGTCCCATTCCCAGAACTTGCCCAAAGGCCCACCTGGAGCTCATGTTCTTCCTTCTTAGGAATTGGGGGAACTGGGATAGAGGGTTAACTATTCCAGTTCTCCTGCTTCCACCAGCGGTGGGGAGCTCCCATCCCCAATTCTTCTCTGGGTCTTGCACAGGTTGGACATAGGGAATTCACGCCCAACCAGGGAAGCCGCCAGAGCCGGGACAAGACCGTACCCACACTGAAGACTCATGCCCCACACTGATCTAGAGAAGGTCACCAGGGGCTCCATTTTATCCGCTGAGACTTGGCCCCAAGGCTGGCAGGGTCTCAAGGAGTGGGAATGCCGCCTCCCCCTCCCTGCCAGGCCAGCACCTCTTTCCAGGCAGGGTCTTCATATCTCGCTCCTTTTCTGTGCCTTTGCTCATGGGCTCCCCTCACCAATCATTCCTTTCTAAGGTGTGGCTCCTGCCCCACAGTGGGCAGGAAGTCCTCTCTGAAGACACCAGCCTCCGCTGCCCTGAGCTGTCCCACTACAGGATCCCCGCCTCACTCCTGCCATGCTCTCCTAGGCGTCTCGAAACACCAATCTCCCGGGGACAGCTCTCGAGGCCTCTGAGTACTGCCTGGCACAGGACTGGGCCCATAGGGGCTCACCAGCTGACCTGGGACAAGAGAGAGTAAGAGGCACTCCCCTCCTCCCAGGAATCACGCCCCTAGCCTATGCTGTCACATCCTTCTCTTGCCCAGTGAGAGGCTGAAAGGCGGAGCAACGTTTGTTGAAGGCAGAGGGGGACACAAGCCTACAGCTCCCTTGGGGCCACCTACCTTGTGACTTCTGAGCTCCTTCCAGGCTCTGCCAAATACTACTTTGCGTATGTTACCTCAAACAACTGCCCAACCAGCCTATTGTCCCCTCCATATAAGGGGAGACCCTGACTCCGAGAGGAGAGATCTGCAGTAGGCAGATCTGCAGTGACCACAGATCCGGGACTTCAAAGTGCTATTTTTATCCATCACATCCTGTTCAAGCCCCCCAGCCCCACCCCCACTGAGATGTAACCTCTCTGAGCCTCAGTCTCCTTGTCCATGAAATGGACATAATAACCTCCCTTTATTGGCCTTGAAATTGATGCACAGAGAAAGCCTCACACAGCACCTGGTCCATCCTCCACATTCAAAACATGGGAGCTGTTATTATCTATGTGACTCCCGTGCCGGAAATACCCTCCCCTGGGCACCCCAGCCCTCTTCCCGCTATTCCCACTATAATCCTCACTGCTCCCTTACCCTCCTACCTCAGTTTCCTGGGAGATGGGCTAATGCATTTTCCCCCCGCCCATAGGGCTGTGAAAGGAATCTGAAGGCTTAGGGCCACTTCAGGGCCCAGCACAGTGCCGGCAAAAAAGGAGGGCTCTGGTCATGCAGAGATTTTGAATGGACACCTCTCTGTGTTGCTGAGTGACCTGGGACTTCCAGAGCCTCCTAGAGGAAGTTTTCTCAGTGCTCCCTCCGTCCTCTGGGGGACTCTCCCAGAGCCTCCCCACCCAGACCTCTCTTCCACCCCCAGCCCCCACTGCTGTGTCCCCAGGGTTCCATCCCCATGGCCCTTACCAGCCAGGCGCTCGGCCAGTGTGAGAGCGTGCACTGACGGCCGGTAGTCCGGGGCGTGCTGGGCCTGCTGGGCCGCCTGCTGGTGCAGGTTATACATGGCACTGAGAGAGTTCATGGCGTGCAGCGAGTAGCCGTTCACCCCGTAGTGCTGCATGGCGGCATGCGCCTGCGGACGGGCAGGGAGGACAGAGGACATGACACAGGGTAGCGCACTCTCCCCTCGGGAGACACCACCCACTCCCAGCCCAGACCTGGGATGCCCGCCTCACCCACAAGAGCATCTGCCCCTCCATTGGAAAGCGCCCTGTGCTCTGGGCTCTGGGGTCAGACTGCCTGGGCGGGAATCTTAACTCTGCCACTCGGGAGCTTTGTGACTTTGGGCAAGTCACTTTGCTTCTTCGACCCTCAGTTTCTCCCTCTGCAAAATGGGGCTAGTCATAGGACTCGTCACATGGGACTGTTGCAGAGGGCCAGCACATAGCCCGTGCTAAAAAATGTGAGCCATTGTCATTTCTCAGCCCCGTTGCTGCTTTCCAAAGCTGTGTCTCCTCTTAGTCACCCAGGTGACTTATCTGTACCTTCACTGATTCACTCACACACTTATTACTCATTCAACCATTGAGGCCCACATGGGGCCAAGTCCAGAGCCGGACAGGGGACATCGAGGCATTTGCCCTGACGAGATTTTGGGTTAGGACCTTCATGTGCCATACAGATGCAAGAATACTATTGTTGTGACTGTTACAGATTTACTACCATTTCCTCCATCTATTTACCATTTCCGTAAGAGCAACCGACCCCATTTACAGATGGGTCTACTAAGGCTTGAGAGATAGAGCAGGGACATGGGGAGGCCACACAGCCAAGCCAGGGCCCAGCCTGCCCACACTGCTTCAGTCTCATTCTTTGGTGGCCAAGTTATCATCCTTCCTACTGAGATCGCCCAGCTCAGCACGAGGTCCTGTCAGCCCCAGGTGTCCGCTCACGGTCCTCATCAGACTGCCCACCCCAGGTCAGCCGGGAGTGGCATTTTTGGAAGACATAGTCACATTCACACACAAACTCAGCAGTATCTACAAATTCAGTGTCCTTATTCCCGTGGCTCTGCTCACGGTCTCACAGAGACCCAGCCACGCAGCAGCTTTATCTATAAACATTACACTCCCACACATTTATATATTACACATACTTATTCAATAAGTATGGATTAAGCACCACCTACTTAGTACCAAAGTCCTTGCCTTTATGGAATTTACATTCCGAGGGAGAACTACAAACAACAAATAAATATATGTAATAATGTCAGAAAGGAACAAGTGCTCTGAAGAAAAATAAGACAGAGGAGGAGAATAGCAAGAGGAAAAGGGAAGGTTATTTGAGAACATATGGTCTGGAAAGGGCTCTGTGCTGTTTGAGGGAAGCCAAGCAAAGTTCTGGGGCAAAGGCTTTCCAGGCAGAAGGGACAGCAAGGACAAAGGCCCTGACGCATGAAGAAGCTCAGAGTGTGTGTGGAACAGCAAGAAAGCCAGGACAGCTGGAGCCCAGAGTGGAAGGGAGCAAATGAAGGGGATGGGGCTGGAGGGAGAGGAGAGGCCAGACCCCACAGAGCTTCATGGGCCCATGGTAAGGACTTTGAATTTTATCCCCTCAGTGATGGGAGACTCCTAGCATTTTTGGAAGGGGTTCCAAAAATGCCAGGGTGTTGAATAAAGAGGAACATGATACAATTTGTCATGAAAAGCTCACTCTGGCTGCAGACAGCAGACTGCAGAGGTTCAAGAAGAAAAGCAGAGAGCCCGGTTCACCGCAGAAAGCCAGGCCAGCAAGCCAGGTGCCTTCCGCTAGGCAGTAGGAGTGGAGGCTGTGAGATGCTGTGAGAAACTATGTCAGATTCACGACATAGTTTGAGGAATCAACATGACTGCTGAGAGGTTAGCTGCAAGATATGAGGAAAAGAGGTTAAACCAAAGGATGACTCGGGGTGCCTGGCAGGCTCAGTTGGCACAGCGTGTGACTGTTCATCTCAGGGTTGTAAGTTCAAGCCCCACATTGGGTGTAGAGCCTATGTGAAAAAAAAAAAGGGGGGACACCTGGGTGGCTCAGTCAGTTAAGCATCTGCCTTCTGCTCAGGTCATATCTCAGGGTCCTGGGATTGAGCCCCGCATCGGGCTCCCTGCTCAGTAGGGAATCTGCTTCTCCCTTTCCCTCTGCCCCTCCTCATGCTCTCTCTCTCTTTTTCCTGAGTCAGGAGCATTGAGGGAGAAGGGGGTCTGAGGAGGAGGCAACAGAAATCAAGGTTTTGGGGGGGACATGCTGAGTGTGAAATATGGATCTGACTTCCAAGTAAGGGTGTTGAATTGGCAGTGGGATATACAAATCAGGAGTTGAGGGCTGGCTTTTTTTTTTTTTTTAAGATTTTATTTATTTATTTATTTATTTGACAGACAGAGATCAGAAGTAGGCAGAGAAGCAGGCAGAACAAGAGAGGAGGAAACAGGCTCCCTGCTGAGCAGAGAGCCCGATGTGGGGCTCGATCCCAGGACCCTGGGATCATGACCTGAGCTGAAGGCAGAGGCTTTAACCCACTGAGCCACCCACGCACCCAAGGGCTGGCTTTATAGATTTCTGAGTTAACACTCACACGTAACACCTAACAACAACATTTTCTTAGAGAGGCCCATTCTGTGCCTGTAAACATGATGCCAAGGGCAGACATCGAAGAGAAAAGAAGGATAGACACGACGACATAGGGTTTAAACACTGTAGAATAGAATATAATATAAACAAAGCTAAAAAGCAAACAACAAACCTAGAAAAATCTTTGCCATATATATGACAGAACAAAATTGAGAAAAAAAAAAGCACAAATAAAAATAAGAGAATGTTTGTAATATATAAAGAGCTCTTCTCTCAAAACAAAAATATGTTTTTGTGGCTCCTGGGTGGCTCAGTGGGTTAAAGCCTCTGCCTTCAGCTCAGGTTATGGTCTCAGGGTCCTGGGATCGAGCCCCGAGTTGGGCTTCTCTGCTCAGCAAGGAGCCTGCTTCCCCCTCTCTCTCTGCCTGCCTCTCTGCCTACTTGTGATCTCTGTCTGTCAAATAAATAAATAAAATCTTTGAAAAAAAAAAGAAAAGAAAAAAAAGATGGTCCCCTTAATAAAAGACAGCAAAGTAACTGAAGAGACAACTTATTAGGAAAAACATGAATAGCCATTTGACCTAGGACAAAAAGCTCACCTTTCCTTGTAACTAAAGAAATAAAAGTAGAAACAATGAGATACAATTTTTTTCACCAATCAGATTAGCAAATATGAAAAAAAAAATGATTACCCTGGGTTATCTAGAGGAGTGACAAATGGTCCTTCTACTTCGCTGACAAAAGAGCTTTGCTTCCTGCATCAGAAGCCTTTAGAAAGAGCCTCATTTGAGTCAACAATTCCATTTCCAGAAACATATCCTTCAAATATGCAGAGATGTGTGTACAGGAATGTTTTTCACAGCTCCGCTTATGGGGGCGAACAATTGGAAACCTCACTGTCCATCGAGAGAGGTTAGTTCAGTAAATGAGGGGACAGTCATGCCCGCACTGGAATACCGTGCCACAGTCTGAGACAATGATGTGTATCTATCTGTACGTGCTAATGCTCACAATATATTGCTGGGTGGAAGAAATAGGTAACAGTATGCATGATATGATCCCATCTTTGTAATGTATGTATAAATATGCATAGAAAAGAAGTCTGGAAGGTGAGACCCTGAGATGTTAACGGATCTCTGGGAGACAGCAGATGAGGTTGCTGGTGATTTTCACATTTATATCTTTTCTTTCTTTCCTTTTTTGAGGGTGGGGATGGGGAGGGTTATCCATGTGTTCCAGTGGACGTGGGATTGAAGCCAGGCCCCAAAAGGCATCACAAGCTCCAGGTGGGGAAGAGGGAACAGAGTTTAGAGGTAATTTTATCCATCCCCTTCCCCCACCCCTGCAGGGTTTTGTTGCTTTAAGACTCACTGCTGTTGATGTGGTGACATTTTAATTGACTTAATTATTGCTGATCTCACAGTTTTTGATGCACGACAAGTCTTTATTAACTAAAGCCAAAGAGGTACCTCTCCCGGCACCATGTCTTTCCCAGCTCACTGGTCCCCTGAAGGTCTCCAAGACCTTCCCAGTCTGGCCTCTGCCCACCCCTCCGGCCTGATGCCCTCCCTCTCCCCAGCACCCAGCAATCTCAGATTACAGGTCACTCCCTCTTGTCACCTCCAGCCTTTGCTGCTGCTGGCCCCTCCACCTGAAAAACCATTACCTTCCACCTGCCAAATTCCTCCTTCTCCATCAAGGCCTAGTTCAACTAAGACCTCCTCGGAGAGAGAGCCTTTCCCAACTAGTCCCTAAGAAGGTATCTCTCACATCTCCAGGCTCCAGATCGCTAAGCTGAGGTCATAGAAATGATGATGTCCACAGTAAGAAAACAACAGCAACCACATCAGATTCCTGAACACACTCGGAGCCCTGCTCCCCACACAAAGCACCTTCCACGGAATTTCTTAACTCTAGCCCCTGAATCGGAGTCATGTGATAACACTTCTACCACCCGCCCCCCCAGACTGAGCTCCTTGAGGGTAAATGGAGTATCCCAAACATTTCTGGACTCCCCACCACAGCCCAGATCACAAGGTCAGGCACAGAGGCAGGAGTCAGGAGGTGAGGATAGATTAATACAAACTACTGTGTATGAAGCATCTCGGATACATCAGCCATCTCCATCCGTCCTCCCAACACCAGAGGAGGTGGGGACTGTGTTTATCAGATGCGGAAGTGGAAGGTGAGAAAGACCGATTAATTTGTTCAAGGGCAAGCAGCTAGGAAGTGGTGGAACAGGTTTCCACGGTGAGGTTCTTCCCAGGAACTCGTGTTTCCTAACCCCGGTCACGCAGGCTCTTATTCCAGCATGTTCCATTCCCTGACTTCCCGCATCTCTGATTTGATCCAAGGTAACAGGATGGCAGCAGAGAAAAAGCACATTTGCCTGGTGTGCACACTTGTGCATGCATGTGAGTGTGTGTGTGTGCACGCACGTACGTGTATGTTGCGAGATGAGGCTACGTGTGAGCCCAAATCTTCCCAGCTGAGCTTCCCTCTCCCCAGCCTCACACTCCTCTTCCTCACTCCAGGTGGATGTCCTCTGAGGCCACAGAGGGGCCCTCGTCTGTGGATGCCACTCGCCACCAGAGTGCACACCTGTGGCAGCACACAGTCCCAAGTCTGCAGCTCTTCTCAGTGCTCACGTGTGCCCATGTGTGTGCACAGCCTGACCTTGACCGGCCACCTAAGGGCATGTGGGTCTGTGTTTGTGCGCATCTGCAGCTATTCATGTCTGTGTGTGCGTGTGTGTGTGTGTGTGTGACTGTGAGCCCGTGTGCGTGCATGAAAGGGGGTGTGTGTGTGCATCTGACCAGAGGAACACACACTAAACAGTACCCTCAGAACAAGGTCTGAGGGAGAGCAAGAGAGAAATACAAGGAGAACAACGGAGAAAGACCAAGGAGATAGAGTTGATGCAAAGATAGATCAACATAGAGAAAATGAACAGATTTGTCTTATCCTTTTTGTTTGTTTGTTTCTGTAACAGCCAGCACAGAGCCTGGTACACAGCCAGTGTTTAGTAAATCATAAATGCTGAATGGATGAGAAAGAACCATGGGCTAAGAGAGCTAAGGGAATGGTTGAGGGAATGACCCAGGATGGTCCTCAGGGCAGAAAAGACACTCAGAGTCCCAGTCCCACCACCTCCTCTGTCCTCAGAATTAGAAGCCAGAGTTTGGGGAGAAAGCTGATCAGTGGGCCCTTTCCCAGCAATCAGGGCCTCCCACACCCACCCCTGGGGTCCTCAGCCAGGGCTCAGCGGCCGGAACCCCATGCACAGCCACTTTGAGGGCATGGGTCCCCCTAGCCAGGCCAAGAGCCACCCAGGCTGGTGTCCCGCAGGGCCTGCGGGAGCGTCTAAACACGGCCCTGCACTCCTGGCCCCAGGCCGGGCCCCGCACGGGCTCAGCCCACTGCACACTCCAAACAGAATCAATTATATATTTAAAAGGTGCCGCCCCGCAATTCCTGGCGAGCCAGGAGAGCCATCCATCACCGCGCGGCCGCGTTTCACAAGCTGTCGAATTGTGCTTACATTGGTTAAAAGAATCTTTATATTTCATTAAGCAAGCAGATCGGCGGATCTCCCGCCACAGGCACCATATAGATGGCTTTAATTTTCCAAATCTGCAAATGCATCCGTTATGTCCCCGCGTCGCTGCTGGCTGCGGCCTAATGCCCAGCCAATCGAAGAATCAAGCAGAATTTTATTAGGGGGCATTTTTTATAAATTAACAGCAAGACTGCTAGGAAACTGCGCGCAAGGCGTCTTTGATTACCAGGAAAGTGGACCCTTCTTTTGGTCACACTGGGCTTAGTGCCCCACAGGTCCACGCCCTCTCTCTTCCCCTCCTCCTCTCCTGTTCCCAACTTTTACTTCCCCCTTGGTTTTCTCTCTGTCCCACACACGGTGGGGAGCAAGGTGGAACAACTTAGTTTAAAGGGAAGGAAACAAAGCAGGAGGGGAGGAACCAGTGTTCTCTGAGGACTTTGCCTCCTCTGTTACAAGCCCCGCCGGACACATTATCTCATTAATGATGCCAACCACCTCACAGTGCGCACCAACCAGGAGGCAGGCCCTCTTCTCACTCTCGAGCTTCCGCACAACCCTGCTAGGTAGGAATTATTATCCCCATTATATGAACAAGAAAACTGAGGCTCAGGGAGGTAAAACCACCTGCTCAAGGTCCCACAGTAACGCAGGGCTGGCCAGCCCCTTGAGGGAGGCTGAGGAGGAGGTACTCCTTCATGGGGGTGCATGTGGGTGTGGGAAGCAAGGCACTGACCAAGAGGACCCCAAAGACTTAAGAGCTTTAAGCAGTGGGTCCAAGATTTTAAAAGAAGCACATGCCAGATATCCAGCAGTGGTCACCTCACTAATCTCTTCCCTCAGCTCTGTGAGGGAGGCACCGTTGTCACCTGGGCTTTACAGAGGAGGAACTGAGGCTCAAGGGAGGTAAGTTACCCTTGGCTGGCCTGTTTGGGAACTGGAAAAGTTGAGCCCCCTCCCAGTAAATACCCCTATTCCCACACGGGTCCTTAGTCCTGAGTTTCCAAGAAAGAGAGGTGGGGACATGTGAAGTAAGGGGGTATCGCCAGCCCTACCCTTCTCTGAGCAAGGGCCCTGCAGGCACCAGATCAAAGAGCAGACTTGAGATGAATGCGTCTCCAGCGGCTCCCTCTCAGGCACTGTTCTATAGCTTCTCTCTGAACCCTCCAACTCCGAAAATCTGAAAATCTCCGCTGTCAGTGTCAGGCACTCAAAGGTACAGTAAGCCCAGGAACCAGGCAGTTCCTCCCCTTGCCAGGGGCCAGATTCCCCCACCAAAGGCTGCCCTCCCAAGGGGGCCACAGTGCCAACAACTCAGTGATTCGACGTGGCCAGCAAGGCCACAGGAAATGGCCAAAGACTCATTCTAGAGACACATTTAAGGGCTGATGGCTGGAAACGTGGCATAATTTGCTTCTAGGTGTGTAAGAACTGGAGAACGAAGGGCACATCCCCCTCCCTCAGATTATCCCCTCCTAGATGACCAATCCCCACCCTGCTGCTCCTATCAGTACACATTCAGACCTGTTTCCATTTCCCCCTTTTAAAACAAATAGGCTCATCTCATCTCTGGTCCCTTCAAAGACAAATTTCCTGAAAGCCATTTCCAAATTTATCATCTCTACTTCCTTTGCTCGCCCCCAGACTCCTGCACAACCACCCTCCCACCCACCATTGAGGTGCAGCTCTCCAAAGTCACTGTGTTGCTGCCTTCTCCTCTGGACACTCTTCCTCCAGCTGAAGAACTCCTGATCCCTCACACCAGGCTTAGGTATCCCCTTTTCCAGGAAGCCTTCCTTGATACTCCAGGCTGGGTCAGGTGACTTCTTCGAACTCCTATCATAGCTTTACTTCACCAGATTATAGTTAGCTGCCCATCTGCCTGCCCTTCACCCAAGACATAACAATAACTCTTCTTACCAGCCATCCTGATAGAGACCTGACAGGCAGCATCTCATTTAACCCTTATAAAAATCTCTCGTAATTCCCATTTAACTGATAAGGAACCTGAGACTCAAACAGGTAAAGTCATTTGCCCAGAGCCACACAGCTAAGCAATTTAGCCAGGATGAAAGCCGGAGTCCAGCTCCACAGTGAGAACTCAGTGCTCACAGGGCTCACCAGTTGGGGGCTCCTGAAGGGCAGGATCTGACTCCAGAGCCAGTTCTCAGTACCCAGCACAGGGGCCATTAGACCCTGATTGTTCATGTAAAGAGAGCCCCTCTTTGTCAGGCTGTGGACTCTGGGGTAATATAATGCCCACGGGCTTAGATTCTAGGAGAATGGTCAGATGTCTTGGATGAGAAGAGCCCAGCATTTGGAGAAGTAATAGAAGCAGCAGAGCCCAGAACTGAGTGAGCCAAAGCCCAGAGTCTCCCCCTCACCTGCCCAACCTGCCCTACCCTAGAAGGAAAGATCTCATGTCCCCAGCAGACACCACACCACCTCCTGGCCATAACTGTGACCCTGACCTGGCCACGGACTGAGCCCTGACCCTGTCCCACATGAAGCCCGGACCAGTGCTCTCACTTTGGACATGCCCCATCCCCCAGTGTCATTTGATAAAGGTACCATGATCCCCCACATTGGTACCATTAACCTCACACCGCTTGATCCATGTAGGGAGGGAATGGGCTTTTGTTGAGGTCCAGAAACTCCAGTGGCCCCCTTCAGCTGAGGGCCCCCAAAGTGGATCTGGATTTTGAGCCAAAGACAGATGGGCCTCAGGGTGTGTAGTTTTGCAAGGGTCAGCTCAGATGGGGGAGTGGTCTGGTGCCTAGAGCTCATCAATTCCTCAAAGGAGATTCTTACCTTCCCTCTGGGTTTAGGGATGCCCCCCAACCCTAGTGGGGAGAGCTCCAGGGTCAGAGGTGGGTCTCAGGACGGGCCCCACCCCCCATGGCCCTCTTGAGGAGCCCAGGAGCTTAGTTCCCTACACAAACTGTTATCCATTAACATCCAATTATCCCTTGGTCCGAGCCATTAATTATAAATCAGAAGCTAATTGGGGTAATTAGCCCCCCGCAGGCTAATGGGCCGAGACTAAGGGAGGCCACTCTGCCTACCCTCCTCTGGTTTTCTGAGGTGCTTAATGTTGTGGGGTGCAAAGAAATCAGGCGGCTGTAGTTAATTTTTTTAAGGCAGTGAAATGCGGCAGAGAGAGGGAGAAAAGATGAGAAAGGCCAATGTTTGTTCTTTTTTCTCAAATCCGAATCCCCTCGAGCACGTATGCTCTTGCAGAGAGTCTGGTGCGGGGGAGAACTGTCCACGGGTCCTGGGAGTAGAACTCCAAATGATTGCTCGGTTCTCCACTTCCTTTCCATCATCGATGCAGCAGAACAGCAGAGAAAAGGGAGACGTCTCGGTCGGAGCAGGGTGGCGCGGAGGTCGGCCACTAGCACGCTCCCGCCTCCCATCCGCGCAGAGGAGGCGGGTTCGCGTCTGGGACGCCCCCGCTTAGGGTTCCGCGGGGACCAGTGGGTCTCCCCGGACTCGTCCAGACCCAGACCGGTGCCAGCGCGGAGAGACCTACGGCACAGTCCCTGCGGAGCCGCCGCTCCAGGCCCAGGTGTGGGCCTCGGAGTGCGGGAGGAAGTCGGGGAGGAGTGCGCGGTGCCGGCTCAGAGAATTTGGTTCCCGCTCTGCGCGCGGACACACGTCCTGGTAGAGAGACGCGCGGTCGGGGGATTCAGACAAACCTGGCGGATAGAGCTGTGCAGGCTGGAAGGGGTCGCCAGACCCGGTGGGCTCCAGTGACCCGGGCGCACTGAAGCGGCGCCCACAGTGGCGGTGGACTGGCCGCGAGGAGTGACCCCATCTGGGAAAGGCACCTGCCTGGTGGCCTCGGGTCCATACAAGTCTCCGCTTTGCCGCTGCCGGAAACCCGGCTCAAGTTCGAAGAACAGTCGGAGCCAGAGCTGTGATTCCCGGTCTGTGCGAGCTGGGACGTCCACCCATCCAGCAGCAGTGGGGCTGTATCAAATAAGTCGTCCGAAGAACGGACGTGTGATTTAAACAGAAAGAGAGATCGCTGGGTGGCGGACCGGGTGACGGAGAACCGGTGGACGACCGGACCGGGTGACGGAGAACCCAGCTAGCTCAGTGCCCTTCTTACCGAAGGGGAAACTGAGGCCAAGGAAGAACAGTGACTCGCCCAAGGTCTGAGATGAGGGGTGCTCTGAGCGGGATGACTGTCCAGACCGGACCACACGCTCCTCTAGAAGCTCACCCGCCAGCTCCCCCCAACACCACAGCACCCCTCCCAATCCCGCCCGCCCGCTCGGTAATGGGCTTTGGCGGGCGGCGGCGGCGTCGCCCGGGGCCTTGATTAGATATTTATTGCCGTCATTTACATGGGCACCGCAGGGCGGCCGAGCGGGACTGCGAGGAAGGGGCGGGGGAGGAGGAAAGGAATGGGAACATGGGGGAGGGGGGGCGGCTCCACACGGACCAGAGACCCAGAGAGCGGTGGGCGTTAGGAGTGCAGAGCCCGGGTGCCAGCTGTAGACACACCGCCCTTCAGGTGGGCCGGCAAGAGGGAGAGGTGGTTTGTTGTACCTCCTAGCGTGGTCCTGGGGGTGGGGTGTATCTGCCTGTGGTGAGCAGTGAGTGTCCCTGTGAGTTTAACCTGTGTACATAACTGTCTCTCAGAGGGGTTTTGTGGCTATGTGGCCTGAAGACCTGCCTGTGTGCCCCTATGTGTGTGTGTGTTCCTCTACCTGCATAAGGTCTCACCTGGGTGGGTCTTAGTGAGCTACCCCAAGCCCAGGTGAGCCTATGCCTCTGACTCTGTGTGGCAGGCAGCGCATGTGTGGCCCTGTGTGTTTGTCAATCAGAATGGCCCCCAAATGTGTATGTGTGTGTATGTGTCCACGCACGCACGTGTGTGCAGGATTAGCTCAGAGATGGGGCTTGGGAGGCTGTGCCCCTTGGTTAGGTTCCCTCCTTTGCCCCCACAACCTACAGGCGGGGTCAGGGTGCTCTAGTCCCCCAGAACCCAGGCTTCAGGGAAGCTGGCATAGAAGGTGCTAACTGATCCCTCATTCCAGGCCCACTGGGCTAGAATACTGTCAGCTGGGGGGCTCCTCGGTAAACTGCTTCCTGCTCAAGATCTAGTGTGGGAAGTGTGAGTGGGTGTGCAAGGGGCCAGGTCTCCAGAAGAAGTGTTTTGTATCTGAGCAGAGAAATGGCTCCACTTGCGTGACCACTTGAATGATGCCACGTGTGAAAGTGGCAGTGACTGTGTGCAGGGCTCCCCCTTCTTCCCCCAGACACTCACCCCACGCCCTTGAAGCTGACCGGCAAGCCTGCCAACAGACAGAACCCATCCAGAGGCCCAGGGTGCTCGCCTTGGCGGTTGCCTTCGCCCGGGGCGGGTTTCCATTCCTCTGCACCTTTGCCCTTCCATTCGGATTTCCACCCAGGGTTTGTTTGGCTGCAGCCAGGTTCCCCAGATCTAGCAGGAGTAGGAGCCGGAAAGCTCTGTGAGGGGTGAGGGGGTGTTTACCCCCATTCTGAGTAGGGATTCCCTGCTTCTGGTCCAAGGATTGTGTATACTCCAGCCACAGAGGAGAGAAATTTGAACCAATTATCCGGATAATTTGCTCTCACTAGGTAGCAAATTCGATTTTTTTCTGACCGCCTACACACACATTAGCACAGCTGGCTCGCAGAGAGGGAAGGTAGTGACTAAATTCACTGATCCTTAGGTCAGACTGCTTTCCCTTTGGGGGAAGACTGGGGATGGGAGGAAGTGAAACTCAAATCCCAGCAAAATTGAAAACAACTCACTTCACACACACACCCCCAAAAGCTAATAGACAAGACCTCCCAGAAAGACACTGGGCCCGGCCAACCCGCCTGCAGCGCACAGGATCCCGAGCTCCTGTGAGCGGAAGAGACAGCGGCTACCATTCCGTGGTGGCGGCAAACTGGGAACTTGCATAATTTCAACCGCCCAGCTCGAACAACCTACGCGGTGCGAACTACCTTGCCCTCACCCGCTTGGAGGGCCTATCATGTCTGTAAAGACTTTCCCTCTTCCCGACGTCCTTAAACCGGGGAAGCCTCACCAGCACCAGCCTGGCCGATCCAGGGCCTCTGCAGACTTCCCTAAAACGAAAACGGTGGCCCGGCCGGGTGGAACCGGCGCTGAGTCTGCGCTGGAGACTCCGCGGGTTCCCTGCTTGGGAGGAATCCAAATACCCAACGAAAGCGAAAAGGCCGCGATCCCAGCCCCCAATCGAAACCCTCACATCGAACAAATCACCAGCCTAAAGTGCCCCCCTCCCGCCGCCGCCGGAATTCAGAAAAGTTCTAGCCCCACTTTCGGGGCGAATTTGGAGGAGAGGTTGCGCCTAGGCACCCCCATGCGCCCCACCAGGGCCGCCGCTGCCCCAGCGAGCGCAGAGCCTGGGAACTTGGGACGGGGGAGAAAGTTCAGCCAGCGGTGTCCGGGACACCGCCTGTTCCCCACCAGAACCCGGTCAAAGCCACCGGGGTGGGAGGCCCGAAGACAAGAAGACCAGGGCAATTTCCCCAGCCCTTTGACCGCTCCTCCGGATGCACCGGGAGAGCCGCTCCAGGGACTGGCCCCAGCCTGCGGTTCCCAGCCGGACCTCCCCCGACCCATGCCGGACGAAGCCACAGAAGGCAAAACGAATTCCAGGGGACTGGGCCCGTAGCGCCCCGAACATCCACCTGGAGTACCCTAGCCCGAGGCCGCGTTTACGCGGACAGAGGCAGGCTGAGCGCCGAACTACCCCCAAATGAGAATTCGTGTCGCAATCCCGAGAGAAAAGGCGCACTCGTCGGCTGCGGAGTTTGAGCCGGATCCGCGCGGGCGCGACCTGAGCCAGATCCCGGGTAACGTCCCGAGTACCGAGGGGTTCGCAGGCGGCCTGGACGCCGAAGCGGAGGGAAGCGTGGGCGGCCCCTGCGTTCCCCGGGTGGGGGACCTGGGCTTCGGGCCGCGCCCCCCTCCCCAGCCTGGGCCCCGGGCTTTGCAAAGCCTGGGGCGCATCTGCTCCGCATTACCCTGGGCACCTCCTCCCCACCCCCTCCAAACTGAGAAGGATTTGTCTCCGCTTAATATCCAAACCTTTTTTGTATTTATTTTTTTTCAAGGCGAAGTAATATCTTCCAAATGAGGCAAAACCGTGACGGATCCGAAGCGTTCTCTGCGGGTGCCTACGTCTCCGTGGGCCAAGGCTTCCGTCTCTGCCGCCGCGCGTTTCTGCCCACGGCTCTCTCCTCTTTCCGCCTCGGAATTCCGAGTTCTGCGCGCTTTCTGACTCCTTGGGTTGCTCGCTGCCTCTGACTCCGTTTTCAGCCCTGAGTAACGTTCCCTCTGTCTCACCTTGTGCGTCTCCCTCTCTGTCTCTCCCTGAATCTGTCCCTCTGGCCTTCCCCTCGGCTTCCTCTGTCCCTGCGCAGTCTGTCTCGCCTCCAAGTCCCTGACCGCAAGCAAACTTTCCAATCCTCCCAGCCGGTATGGGACTGCAGGACCGCAAGAGGGGAGGCGGTCCCCAGAGTTCTCGGGCCATGTCCTCCCCGCCCCGGCGCCCCTCCCAGCTCGGCCCCGTCGGCCCCGCCCGCTCGCACCTGGTCTCCCCGGCCGCGCCGCCGCCGCCGCTGCCATCTAAGCGCCCCGCGGCCGGAGCTGGAGTTTTAAACTGCATTTCCCCGGTGAGGGCGCGGGCCCACGCGCTCCCTAATGGTCCCAGTGGCTGCCAATCACGCGTCGCTCCCGCCCCCGCCCCGCCCCGCCTCGCCGGTGCGGCGGAGCCACTCTTGGCCTGGGCGGCCAGGGTCTGACCGTCGGTGGGTCTGTGGGCCCGGCCAGCATCCGTCACCTCCTCGGAATCTTCATCTTTTGCTCTCCCAGTCCCGAGACCTCTGCCTCTCTCGGTTCTGCAAACGTCGCAGGCCAGCTCCTGGGACGAGGAGGGGTCTTGAGAAACATTTTCCTCCCAAGGCCTCACCCGCGACTGGGGTTAGCACTAGGCTCCGCAGCGATGGCGTGGGGGCGCTCTGGCTGACCCCGGCCCCCATCGTCCCTCCAAGATTGGTCTTGAGCAGTGAGCGCGCGCGCGCGCGCGCGCGCACACACACACACACACACACACACACACACACACGCTCTCTCTCCCTAGGGTCCCACACCAATGGCAGCCCTGCCACCGCCACGC
Organism: Lontra canadensis; assembly: GCF_010015895.1. Lineage (NCBI taxonomy): Eukaryota > Metazoa > Chordata > Mammalia > Carnivora > Mustelidae > Lontra > Lontra canadensis. The sequence continues at coordinate 12,570,222 of NW_022631054.1, read as the reverse complement.
CACCACAGCACCCCACAACCTGAGATCAGAACTCACCGTGAACACAGCCATACGCAGGATGACGCTCCTAACCGCCGGCCTCGTCTGGCGGCTGTAGGTCCCTTGGAGAGACGGTGGCTGCGGGACTCAGCCTCACACGCAGCTCACGCACCTGTCTCAAGGGGGACAGACACGTGGTTCCAGGGCCACAAGGGGAAAATCCTGGGCCTGGGGCCCTCGCCCTCACATTCCTGCCAGTGTCCTGCTCCCTCCCAGTTCACAGGAAGAAGAAGTTCTGCAGCTGGCCAAGTGGTGAGGGAGGCCAGCCTCCTGAGAGGTGTGTCTGAGGTCTGTCCCAGAGGGGCAGGTTAACACCCACACTGCTGCTGGTGCCGGAGGGACGAGCCATTGCGTTGAGGCTCTGGTGTGTGTGTGTGGCTGTGTGGTGACCCAAGAGGCACTTGACCAAGAGTGTGTAAGCTGGGTGGGGTGCATACAGTGTGTGTCCTTGTGTGGCTGGGATTCCGTGCAGTCTGCCTTTGGCCACCACAGTAGCAGCAAGTGAGTCAAATGTGTAGTGTGTCCTTGTGACAAGTGCTCTCAGGACTACAAGTCCATGTGTAACTATGGCCCGAAGTTCCTTTTGTATGCATAACCAATCTTTGTGCAATTGTGAGTCCAAGCATGATTGTGAATCCAGGTGGCTGCTTGTAAGACAAACACACAGGGTGAGCACATGGTCTTAAACTTGGCACTGGAGCAGCTGGACCCTGGTTTTGGCCATTCCCTCTGCTAAGTGGAGCTTCTGAGAGCTGGGCTGTTTACTTAGGGGCAAAGGCACGAAGAGGTAGAAGATGTTGGCTGGCTGATGCTGCCAGTAGGTTTTAGAGCCCTCGCCTGGGTCAAGGAGGTCAGGAATTTTGGCCTGGGCAGGGCAGAAGGGGCTATGGACAGATTTGAGAATTGATCCCCAGGCAGAGTTAGGGGCTGAGCGCCTCAGTAGGGGGGGCAGGGAGTGGTGGGCCTCAGAAGGGAGGGGAGAGGAGGGGGAGGTAAGAGGATTAGGCCGCTTAGACCCTTCTCTCCCACCAGGATCCCCCACCCCCACCCCAAAGCTCCAGAAAAGATTTCTTCTGCCAAAGCAAAACCGTTTAGGCTCCATTTAAAGGGACAAGAAAGGTGGAGGCGGGGGCTTTAAATAACCTTTTAATTTCCCTTCAGGGATCCAGCCTTGTGAGGGAGGGGAGAGGGAAGGAGGGAAGGGAGGGAAGGGGAACGAAGCCTGTCTCTTTGGCTTAAATTATCCAGACTTGGGCCAGACGTTTCACAAGCTAGAGAGATGGTGGGAAGGACACTGCGCCCCCACCTGACTGCCCTCTGCGCACAAACACATGCGCACAGCTCATCCTGGAGGAAACTAACCCCCTTCACACATGTACAGTCACTCAGTCACACCCAGAAACCTAGATACAGGTGCACGCGTGGAGCTTCCCATTTAGAGATGCACAAATGAAGGAAGGGTCACTGACGTCCCTTCCACAGTAGCACAGACATACCATCCCTCCCTGCCTCAAGCCTCGCTACTTGGTGGTATCCGGTTTCCTGAGGGCACTCCCCCCAAGAGGAATCCTGGCTTCAACTGGGACTCCCTTCCTGGCAGAAAGGGGCTTCATCTTTGCCCAGAGACCCAACTCTAACCCATCTCTCAGTTCCTGCCTCAGACAGGACAGGGGGCTGCCAAGCAGGCTGGAGGGGCGGGGACCCCAACCCAGTCAGGAATCAGGTTTGCCAGGCCCAGATTTACAGAGCAGTGCTGCTGAGGATAATGTAGGTTCTGTTGGTGAGCTGAGGGCTAAGGAGTGTTCCAGAGGATGGGCGATAGGGCCCAACCAATCACCTGCTCTTGGAGGGAACTTGTCTGCCACATGGTCTTTGAGCCCAGCTGGGGAAATCCCTCTTAACCCAGGCCCCTGCCAGGGCCAGCTGTCCCACTCAAAGAGGTCTGGAGGTGGTGGCTGGGTGGCTAGTATGCCTCAAGCCTCATGGTACACACTGGAATCCACAGACTGGAATTCCAGGCACCTGGGGAACCCCACACTACCTTGCAGGGACAGGCAGGCCTCTCCAGAAAGACACGCTGTGGGGACCATCGCTGTCATAGTCCCACCCCGGTGTACTTCCAGAGATATTGCCGCCCAGTGTTGGACTCCGGGTTGATTGTGGATTCTTACAGGACTAAGGAGAAGGGGGAGGTGGTGAGCAAAATCCCTGGCACCTAGCTGGGAGGGAAAGTCAGAGAGGAAAATGGGGGAGGAGGGGCAGAGGGTAGGTGTTCTTTAGGGAGGCCTGGGGTGATGAGGAGCTTGGCAAGCCGCAAGGTGGGTGGGTTTTACTGATTTAACAAAATGATTTCAAAGGTGCCACCGTCTAGACAGGAGCTAAGAAGTAGAAATGATTCAGGGCCTCCCTCCCCGGCCTGCTCCCGGAACCTCCCACCCTCCCCGCCCCGGGGCTGTGGCTGACACCTTCAAAGGGCTTAAAAGGAAGGCGTCCCCAGCCTGGCTGCGGACCCGCCCCCAATAGACTTTCCTGGGCTGCTGGGGCTGAGAGCGCTGGAGCAGTGCATTTCGGGATGTGGTTGTATGTTTGTGTGCATTCATTATCCTGTAAGCTATGTGCATATGAGTAGTTACTTACGTGTGTATACTCCCATATTTGTGTACAACATATGTGTGTACACATTTAAATACATAATATGTGAGTGTAGACTGAGCCTATGTGGATTGGGGGGGGGGGCGTGTTGGGGAGATGTTTTTAAATTGGACCAAAATAGTGGGTAGGTGAGGGATGGGTTAACTTGCGAACTTGGGAAAATCGCGGGTGTTCACAGGCCTGGAATCCGAGATCGCCGGGTCCCAGCCATCTGTGCAGAAAGATCTGGGAAGCGAGGTCTGAGGTTCCCTAAAGTCCCATCTCTTGGGCAGCAATGACAAACCAAGCTCCTACTTCCCCGCCACACACAATACACACTTTCTGAAAGAGAACTCGTAGCCTCCTTGGCCACTCTTGGAGCGACAGGGAAGGGGGCAGATGCCCGGATGAGGCCAGTCGGTAGGCGCCCCCCAGACCCTCGAATCGCCCGAACCCCGCTGCGATGGAAGAGGCTCGCGGGGTAGACTTGTGACGGTGCCCTTCCACGGTCCTTCCAGGAACCCCACTCTCCCCTGCGTCCGGATAAGACGAGAGTCGGGGGTCTGAGCCCTAGCTCCACGTCGGGGGAGCGGGGCCCATTCCCCAGCCCGCCCCCACGGCTGGCGCTCCCCGGGGCAGTGGCTAGGTGGTGGGCGGCTTAGAGCTAATTCGAGAGTTAATGGCGGCGGCCCGGCCCCCCGCGGCCCCCTCCAACCCCCACGCCCCCGCCCCCACCCCCACCCCCACCCCCACCCCCACCCCCGGGCAGGGCCGCGGGCCGCCCGCATCTGCGCGGTCCGCGGCGATTCATCATCTTGATCCATGGCGCGCGCTGACGGCGGCCCCGGCCGCGCTGACAAGACTAACAAAGCAATTTGCCACGAGCCATCTCCTGGACAGGTTATTAGCGCGGCCGCCGCTTAAAGAGCCCTCCCCCCCAGCTCCAACCCCTGCGCGGGGCAGCTACCTGCTCCGTCTCCTCCCTCCGATGGCTTACTGCCCCTCGCCGCTCAAAGATACCCCAGCATATTCCTGGCCTTCTTCGGCCACCCCAAAGTAACAGCCCCCCCAACACACACACACTCACCCTGCTAGTTGCTCTGCGTTTCTGCCTCCCCTAGCTGGGTCCCATACCTGTTCTGCTGCCTTCCTACAACCAGCTCGGGTCCCCAGCCGCTCCTCCAATCCCCCAAGCGCTCCTGGCCCCTTCTCACCATATCTCAGCCTTATTCCCAATACTACCTGAATTAACCCTCACCTTCTTACTCCCAGAGGGTCCACCCACTTCTCTCCACCCTCCTTACCTACCTACCCCCTTGCCATCAGGGATTGGAAAACCCTATTAATTTCCTGTTTGGGGGGGTCTCCTGCTGGGCTTTTGAATTTCTTCCCCACAACTTTTGCCCCCAGGTAACCTTACTGTGGGGGTTGGGGTGGCCCACAGCAGCTGGTTAGCTGTGGAGATGGGAGGACACTGCCTACCTCCAAGGGTATCTTGATGGGGGAGCTTGGTGGTGAGTTATGTGGACTTTCTCTGAGGGGAGGCCATGAGTGCCAGGGGGAGATGTTGGTCCCTATCCAAACAGAGGCTCAGAGAAATTCAGGGCCACACAGCAGATCAGTGCAGAAGAGGGACTGCAACCAGGTGTATGGCCTCTCAGGCCTCAGCTTCTTCCCTGGCTGTACCCCCTCTGGAAGGAAAGGAGGCCAAGAGATCAGGGCGCCCTCCTAAAGCAACTCCTCTCCCATCTGCAGTGAGAGGTGGAGAGAGAGAAAGGAAAGTCGGTGCGCTTGGCCAGAACTACCTATATATGATAGATAATGAGAGAGAAGGGCATTTCCCCAAAGCAAAGTGACTATCTGGTCATTTCCAATAGAAGTCTCCCTTAAAAAATTCTCTGGGTAGGGGAGACGTGGTCCTTTAGATGTATGCCAGGTCCGAGTGCAGGGACTGGGTGTGTACTAGGTAAGCTCCTGGGGTGTGCGGATCTGGATGCCCAGATAAAGCCAAGGGGCGTGTACATGCACAGGTGAGGGCGGTCAAGGGTGTCCCTCTGGATATATGTACGCCCTGGGGACTAAGTGTGTCTTTTTCAGTGTACACGGTGGCCTAGGAGGGGCCAACATGGGGCCTAGGTGTGAACATGTCTGTGCATACCGAGGGTAACTGGCTTCAAACCAGGAAGGAGCCCCCACCCCATTGTTCACTCTGCTCCCAGGTTGGCAACATTCCCAAACTGTCAGTCTCTGTAGCTGTGATAAGGAGAGACAGAGAGACTCAGCCTGGCTCTGAGAGCCTGGGGGTGGGGGGAGCTCCGTCTGAGGGATTTGCATATAGGAGGGGGCCCCCTGTCTGAAGGACAGCAGGCCTCCAACCTCTACTTTGACACAAGTTGGTGCCAGTCCCCAGGTGGGGGCAGGAGAATGGACCCTGTGCCAGGAACCTGACTTTTTTCTTTTCCTGTAGCCAAGCAGGCCATGTCTTCACCCGCAGGGAGACCCAGCTCTGTCGCTGCCTGCACCACCACTGCGTCCCTGACGTGAAATATGGGGGGCGCGGGCCCGCGCTGGGGAGATTTGTCATCTGTGCTCAGCGGGTGACTCTATCTGCAGACTATTAGAGTATAAAATATATTTTACAAGAGTTTTAGCTACAGGTGACTTGCTCTTTATTACTAGATGTGGGCAAAATCAATACTTCTGTAACTAAAAGATCATTTATTTTGCTTTTTGAAACATTTTTCAACAGGGGCACTGGCTAAGCTCGCAAAGCTATGATTAAGAGTTATGGCGGCTCCTGTTTCCCTTAACCCTTTAAGGACCGCAGTCCAGGCGCTTCTAGGGCTGGTACCTGGCCGTGGAAAGCCAGACACACAGACATACGGACACACAACCCAATTGCAGCAGACACAGATAAACTGACTGAGTGCACAGGGCCCCATAAAGCCATTGTGCAGATACTCGGATTCTTATATATGTACCCACACACTCTCCCAGGTACACCCGGAAATATAGCAGCATATACATTCCTCCCCGCTCAGAAACCCACAAATGAAATGCACATGTGCACAAATGCATGCTACATAGAAGCCCCCAGCGCATGTCTACATATGTGGAGATGGGAGGACCTCTCCCATCTTCCTTCCTCCACACACACACATGCGCCCTGACTCTGAGATGTACACAATCACATCGTGCTAACCTGTGACTCTGGCTCAGTGGCCAGCCAAGAACAGGGACTCTGAAAGGGGGTCCGAAGATGCTGAAGGCAAGGAGTGTGGTCCCATAAAGGCAGCTATGGCCACTATTGGGCAAAGAATGGAGAGAGGCCAGGAGTGTCAGAGCCCAAAGATGGGAATCTGTAGGACCTGGACCCTGCTCCACTCAGCCCAGCTCTCCTCAGGCCCTCATCCCTGAGACTGCCCTGCACCTTTGGTGGCAACAAAAGCAGGGGGTGGCTTTTCTGGAAGCCACTGTATAGGAGAGCTGTGAGTCACATACTTCTGTCAAAACTGCTCATTGGCGATCATTCCTGGCCTGGGTGGATTCAGAATGATTAAGTGGCCACATGCTATTTCCAGAATGGCATCACCTAACCATCCTGTGGCCATGATCTGGTTCAGCAAATTGGCATTAGCCAGTTGTTGCGTATCTCAGGGTTGGGGAGAGACATAGAGGAGAAAGTGACTTAACCCATCCATAGAGGACGCTCTAATGGGGGGAGGGGATTCCAGACCATGAGACTGGCCAAGTGTATCTGTTACCCGTTGTTGCATAACAGATTACTCCTAAACTTAAGTGGCTTTAAACACTCACAGGCCCACCTCAGGGATATTTGGCAGGCTCCGTTCCTGCCAAATGAGTATCTCAGTAAAGCAAATCAAATGAATTTGCTGGCTTCCTGGTGCATATGAAAGTTATGTTTATACTTCGCTGTAGTCTATTAAGTGAGCAATAGCATTATATCTAAAAAAACAATGTACTGGGGCGCCTGGGTGGCTCAGTGGGTTAAAGCCTCTGCCTTCGGCTCAGGCTCAGGCTTCGGGTCCTGGGATCGAGCACCACATCACATTCACATCGGGCTCTCTGCTCAGCGGGGAGTCTGCTTCCCCCCCCCTCTCTCTCTGCCTGCCTCTCTGCCTACTTGTGATCTCTGTCAAATAAATAAATAAAAATCTTTAAAAATAAATAAATAAAATAAAAATTAAAAAATAAAAAACAATGGACATATCCCGGTTATAAATACTTTATTGCTAAAAAATGCTAATCATCATCTGAGCTTTCAGCAGGTCATACTCATTGATCACGGATCACCCTAACCAAGATAATAATAGCAAAAAGATTTGGAATCTTGCGAGAATTACCAAAATGTGCCACAGACATGAAGTGAGCAAATAGTGTTGGGAAAAAACGGCATCGGTAGACTTGCTCGGAGCAGGTTTGCCATAAACCTTCAATTTGTAAAAGAACACAGAATCTGCGAGGTGTGATAAAGCAAAACTCAATAAAATGAGACATTTCTGCATATATCATGGTTTTAGAGGGGCAGGAATCCAGGAGCAGCTTAGCTGGGAGGTTCTGGCCAGGGGTCTCGTAGGGATTGCAGGTGTATTGGTTAGGGCTATGTCCTGGGGCGGGGGGCGGGGTGTCCTCTTCCAAGAGGGCTTATTCACATGGCTGGCAGCCAGTGCTGGCTGGCAGCTGGGGGTCCTCAGTTCTCCTCCATAGAGCCTCCTCTGCACAGTAGCTTAGACTTCTTTATATGGTGGCTGGGATAGGATGGGGTGGGGGAGGAGAGTGAGGAGAAAAGTCGAAAATAGAGGCTGTCATCTTTTAAACTTAATTTCAAAAGTGACATCCCATCGCTTCTGCTATGTTCCGGTCCTGGTAAGCAAGTCACTAAGTCTAACTCACACTCAAGGAGAGGACAATTAAACTCCACCACTCAAAGGAAGAAGTATCAAAGAATTTGCGGACATAGTTTCTAAACTACCACAACTAGGCAAGAGGACACTTCCAGTCTACCCCAGTGTCTGCAAAATGGCAAGCGTCTCTTGATGGCTCCAAACCCCAGGAAAGCCATGTAGCATCCTGACATGGCGAAGGCAGGGCCGGGTAATGGTGGAGACACAGAGCTAACCCTTGCTCAGGACCACAGTGTAACAGTATAATTGCACAGTAACTCCAGGCATGGACCATGGATGGAGCCAGCCTGCCTGGGCTCAAATCCAGGCTCTGCCACTACCGATTACCTGTGTGACCTTGGGCAAGTCACTCAATCTCTGTGCCTTAGTTTTCTTATTTTTAGAATGTGGGGGGAATAATAGTACTTATCTCCTAGGGTCATTATAAGGGTTAAAATTATTTAGCACGATACCTGGTCTGTTATAAATGCCACGTGAGCAGTGCCTGGGTGGCTCAGTCAGTTAAGCGTATGACTTTGGCTCAGGTCATGATCCCAGAGTCCTGGGATGGAGTCCCGCATCAGGCTCCCAGCTGAGGGAACTTGCTTCTCCCTCTCCCCTTCTCCCTGCTTCTGTGCTCTCTCTCTCTTCTCTCTGTGCCAAATAAATAAATAAAATCTTCAGAAAAAAATAAATGCCACATGGGTTTCCACAAATACAACCAGTTCCTACCTCTCTTTGGCAGATCCCTCCCTGTGGACACTTCCTCACAAGGAATTTATTGAGCACCTTTGATGTTCCTCAGGCTAAGCCCATCTAGCCACCACCACCACCTCCAGTGACCCTGGGTGCCTCCCTGTCCCCATCCCCTCAGGCCAGCCCAATGGAGGGCTAAGCAGACAGGCTGGGCTCCATGAGCTCCATTTGACCCTGCCAGTCCAGCACTGCCTTTTGTGGCCTCTCTGGGAATGTTGGGCAATATGTCGACCACAAACATTTTATGAGCAAGAAGACAGGAAGAAATTTTCCTCTATCGACCGACCGCAGTCAGGCCTGCTCCCTCCCCCTCCTCTTCATAGGTCTCCTTGGTGATGAGGGGGACAAGGTGAAGGCTGCCCTCACAGCAGAGCCTGGCTGAGTCCCAGTGCCCCTTCCCTCAACCTCCCCAAGGCAAGAGCTAAAACAACTAGCACCCCCACCTGCCCCTAGCACAGAGGGGCCGGCAGACCGGGATCCCGGAGCTGCCTCAGCCACTGGGGGCGGGCATCCTCTCCAAGCTCACCTGCTTCACCCAAACAAGAAAAGAGAAAAGTAAAGTTCTAGAAGGCGTCTGTGCCTGAAGCAACACCTATCCATTAGGAAACTCTATCCTCTCTATTCTGAGATGATGTTTTTTCAACTTTTTTGACTTTCAAATATCCCTTTTTTTATGAAGTGAAGCTGAGAGCCAGGGGTACCCTTCTCTGTGGCAAAATTAATAGCTGACAACGTTATGCGGGACCCCACATAAGAGGCACAAAACTGTCCCCAGCCCTCCTCAACAACACCTGTGGACCCCTAGGCTGGACTCAGACGCTGGATGAAAGGGGGCACTCCCCTCATTTCTGCCTCAGCTCTGCCAGCAACTTGGAACGACCCAGGACGAGCTCCTTCCTCTCCCCAGCCCTGGTTCCTCTCCCTTTCTGCTATGTGGGTGGTTGGACCAAGGTTCTTTCTCAGCCTATGATTCTAGACTCACTCTGACCTTTCACCTGGGTACCCCCACCCCTCCTGCACACTTCACCCCCAAGCTGAGAGGACCACAGGTGGATGCTGACCTGCCGGTAGAGCAGGCCAGCCCCGGGGGATCAGCTCTAACTGGCCTGAATGCCCTTTTGCCAGACTCCATGAGAGACGTCTCTGAGCTGGGGGCAGAGATGGGACGGGAGTCTTCAACTTTTGGCTACAGGGACCTTCCGTGATGCACCAGGGAGGGAGAGAAGGATTTGTCTCAGGGGCTCGGTGGAGGCTGAGTCATTGGGACCCCCCTCCCCTCCCTGCCCCCAAGGCTTGGCTGGAGCACAAGGGGCCCCTTTGTGGGGCCTAATCTCAAAGCAAGGCGGCTTTAGCGACCTTCAGGGATGAAAGCGCCAGGAGCTGGCGGCCGGGAGGTGGTGCGGGGGCAGCCCCACTAATCCCCGGGCTTTCGCCAAACAAAGCTGCCAGGAGGGGCTGGCTCCCAGGAGATGATCCAGGGAACCAATTCCTGGAGCCTAACCCGCTCTGACAGCCCAAAAAGGAGAGGCCCGCCACCACTCCAGTGGCCCCAGCTTGGCCATGGGGGGTGAGGGAGGCCTGGTCTGAGACCTTCCACACCTCATTCTGTCCACTCCTCTCCCTGTCCGTGGGGTCACGCTCTTCTACTTCCTCTCCCTCCCAGCCCAGCTGTGCTGGCCCCTGGTTCCTCAGCCCCAAGCACCTTAACCTCTTTTCAGGCCCTGGTACCCTAGTCCCTCAATACATGGTTCTTTGCCTTTAGCCTCCAAGTCCCCCAGTATCCCATTTCTCAGTATCCCAGACCCAAATCCTTTAGCTCCCAATCCCCTGTCCCCTAATTCCTCATCCCAGTCCCATCTCCCAGGCTCCCAATCTCCACCTCTCCTGCCCCAGCCCCTAACTCTCCAAGTCTCATGGCCCTCTGGCTCTCATCCCCCTAGACCCCACCTCCCACCAGCCCCTACTCTCCCAGCCCTGCCCTCCCTTGTCTGACCTGACGACACCCCTGCGGTTCCACAGGTATGTCTGGCTATCTCTGCCCCCTTCTATTCCATCTGACTAGTGCTCAGCTTGGCCATGGGGAAGACTGAGGAGGGAAATGATTCTGATTCGACCTTGATGAAACCCCGAGACTCCCACCAGACACTCCTTCCAGCTAGGATCACCCTGGAATTCTGATGCTTCTGCCCAGACTCCCAGGTGAGCACAGCATCGTGGCCAGAGGAAAGGGCAGGGGCCTGCAGGCTGAGGAAAGCTGCCCAGAGGCCTAGCTTCCCAGGGCAGGGGGTGTCGGCAGGGTGGGGCTCTCTGTTGCTCTGTCTCTCTTCTAGGCTGAGAAGATCCAGGATGCAGAAATCTCCACCAGATCCAGGGACAGCCAGGTGCCGGGGGGTCACCCAGGCAAGGCAGAGGCTGCTGAAGAGCCAGGATGACTTTGGGGCCTGCAGGGAGGGACTGGGCAGGGCAAGAGGGTTGAATTCCCAGGAGTGGGGTGGGGGTCTGGCCAGCCCAAAGCATTTTCCCACCACAGCCTCTGCCGCCTCCACTCCACTAATCTGATTACAATATTTACCAACCTCCCGTGGCCTGCTTAGGGTGGAGGGGGGCGTTGCACTGAGGATCTCAGCTCTAGTTCCCAGCATAAAGGGAGGCCCAGAAAGGTGTTTTTGGGCCCTGAAGTGACTATGCCAGGCCATCCCTCCTGCCCACCAGGTCTCAGGGCTGTCTAAAAGACCCCTCCCCATCAAGTTTAGCCTCTGTCAGGAAGTCTCCTTGGCCACCCTCTGTCTCTAGATGCCTGGGTCCTCTCCACGCCACTTCTGGGCCCTTTGTGCTATCCCACCCAGAGCCATAATTATTAATATATTATTGAACTCTCAAGGCAGTGCCTTCCTTCCTAAGTTTATGTGAGCTTTTAGGGACCAAGGACAAAGAGAATGGTGGTGCAGGCCCCAAGAGGCTGCCCCTCGTGCTTAGAGTCAATGTCACTCACACTTGCTTTAAGTCCATACCCAAGTTCAGGCCCTTCTTGAAAGGGGGGGTGCGCCACAGACCCTGGTGGGTATTTCACTGAGAAAAGAACCTAAGGAACCTTGCTGTCTCTCCCTCTCTCTCTCTCATACCACACACCTGTGCACACACACACATATATTCTTTATTAAAATGTCACAGAGACTGCCACACTGTCATACATGGAAGGTCCACCTGTCCCAGTCCCTCCCTCACTTCTGTACCAGTGAGCACCAGACAGGTCTGCTGGAGACACAGAAGTGTGGGGGTGGGGGGGGCGCTGGCATGGGCTTGCTCCCTCCCCAGGCTGATGTAGGTGTGAGAGTCCGTGAAGGGAGGACACTGCCTGGAGATGAGAGGGAAGCACTCTTAAGGGGGCGAGAGGGGAGGTGCTGCCAGCCTCCCTAAGGGTGAAGGACGGTGCAGGTGGCCCTCCCCAGAGGAATGACAGCACCTCTTCCTCCTCCCTCTCCCGAGAGGTCTAAGGCCCCAAGTTCATTCATCCCTTGTAGGATTTCAAATAGAGAAGTTATTCTGAGCAACAGGCAAGAGCTTCTTTAAAAATCTAACAATACAAGGCCAACTTCAGACGAGGACAAAGCTGGCCCCCTCCTGAGGGTTCCCACCCACGGTGAGCTCAACACTTACCCTTCGGATTATAACAGCTATGAGTGATTTCGGCGATGCGTTCTGAGACTAGAGAAAGCATTGGGCGCCCCCTGCTGTCTGACCTTCAGAACTGCGCCTTCTCCCCAGGACACCCCAGCCAGGATTCTTCTGGAACCCACCCTGCCCCACCCCAATCATGTAAGACCTCTTCCTCTCACCTCCCACCTCCAGATGGCCTTGGCTGGGGCAAAAAAATCTCTCCTGCTTGGGGTCCATTTCCCCCCTGGAAGCCACCTGAAAAGGGGAATAGATAGCCAGGCTAAAGTTGGAGTGGTTGTTAGGGAGATGGAGTTCCAAAGGGTGAGTCTTCGCTTTTTGCTCCCTAAGGGACTGAGGGAGACTAAAAGGAAAATGGCTAAGAGAGGAGAAGAAGGACTGACCCAGAGACTGGGGAGGAGGGGCCAGACAGAGGAATCTGATGAGGGAGGAGAGAGGAGTTAGATCAGAGGGGCATAGGTGAGAAGAGACAGTGAACAGCACAGGTGAGGTGGGCACGGGTGATGGGAAAAAGAGAGAGATGTACAGGTGAGGACACTGGTGAGCTTGGGAAGAGCAAACGGGGCAGGAAGGATGCAGAGTGAAAGGAAGCCTCCAAGGGCTCATGAGCAGGAGTCAGCACCCCCTGCTGCCTGCCATCTACTGGGCCACATCCAACCCTGTGTGTCCAGCCAGCCCTGTGACTGATGGCCAGGCCCCTGCTGGGGCACTGAGGGCAGGCACTCAGCAGAGGCAAACAACTGGGATGCCTGTGGCCTCTGGACTATGGGGCATGGCAGCAGCAGTGGGCAGAGCAGATTGAGCTCAGCGCTGTGGTCAGAAGCCCAGACCCGGGAGAAGGAGGTGTGGGAGGGCCTGTGGCTGTGAGCCAGACCTCGGGTTCCTCTTCTTCCCCCTCCTCAGCATCTGCTTGGCCCAGGGAACCTTTTCAGGCAGGGTCAGCCTCTCTCTTATTTCAAAGCCCAGAGGGGAGCCTCGTCCTGCTGGGCAGGAGTCAGGGAAGCTTAGGCTTCTAGCCTGCCAGGTACATTCAGGCCAGAAAAAAACCCCACTGAGTGGTGTACCTCACTCAGACAGCTAGGCCCAAAGAAGAGAGGGTGGAGGGGGTCTTAATTAGACCATTCTTTGAGATCGTCCAGCCCGAAATTAATGATTTCTGGGGAAGGGAGTCTATTTGAGCAAAGTGTAATTCTCCCATGGTTACCCACCGAGGAGAGAAGCCGGGCTAGGACTCGGGTGTCCTGCACTTGCCCGGGGCTCTGCCCCCTATCTCCTCTGCCTCTCCAGGGCCCAAGAGCCGGTCTAGCCATCTGCCTTAGAACCTTTCCACACACACAGTACACAAAGGCCAGAAGATCTATGGCCATGAGGAAGGGCGAGGACCAGGTAAGCAGACTTGGTACAGACCTTCTGTCTCCAAATCCCTTGAGGCTGTCTTGGTCATGGGGTGAGTCTTCTAAGGTGGTCTAGGGCCCTGATACCAAGAAAGGCCAATCAGCGTCCCAGATGAGGGAGCACTAAAGCAATGAGGTAGCTGGGGAGGTGCTGAGCTTACCATGCCTGGGAGAGTTCAAGAAGAGGCTGGGACGGGATGGGATGCTTCTTGAGGTTCTTTCCAAACCTTGGGCCCTGGGACACTTCTAGTAGGAAAGGGAAAGGTCATTTACCTTCAGACCGACCCCCCCCCCACCACCACTACCCCTCTCCTCCCCAGACACATGGTCTAGGGAAGTGTCTGAGTGGCCTCATTTCTCCAGCTTCCCTTCCCCCACCTCCATGTTCCCAAGGGAGCCCAGTGTCCAGGCTTAAAGATGTCCTAGCCTAACCCCTCAGCAGCCTCCCTCCTTGCTCCCCACTAGGCCCCTTGCTGTGCCTGGCTGAGTGGGGATGGGGACGCCAAGGGGCCCGGAAAGGGGCTCATCAACAGTGCTGCTAATAGACCATCTTCAGCCACATCCTATTACCGCACCGCCCCTCCCCAGCCCCCCAGCCTGGCTGGCCTGCGCCTCTCCGCAGCCCCGGGGACCAGGCATCAGATTGGAGTCAAGATTCCGAGAGTGTCATTTGCCGCCGCTGATGGTGCTGATAATAGGGACAGGCTGGCAGGCAGAAAGCAGAGGCACAGAGGCCGATTCTCTATTAAGGCTTCTCCCTCTCAGCGCAGCAGCAAGTGGGAGGTAGGCCAGAGCCAGCACTGGGCAGACAAGGCAGGGAGCGTTCTATGAAGGGCTGGGTGGCTTGCCTCTGCCATTAGCGCAGACCAGGTAGGGAGGCAGGAAGGTAGAGAGGACTGGATAGTTATGGGGTCAGAGGAGGCCAAATCCCAGAAGGACAGGGCTGGAAAAATGGAAAGCCCCAGCCCAGCCCTCTGCTCCATGATGTCCCGGGACTCTGCCTGTTTCTATCCCACTTCACTACTGCTGGGGACCTAAAGCCTCCTGGGGGGAGCAGATGGGGAGGTCTTTGCTCTCCTGCTTGCTTGCATAGCAGAACTTTACAGAAGGCCAGTCACCCTTACCCTCTGCCCAGAGAAACCTGGCAGAGCCTCTCCTGCACTGCTGGGAGCCACAGGCCCTGCTGGGAGCTTGGCTAGTGGGTGTTCCTGGAGCAGGACCTCACTGACCTCACTCCCCAACACCTCCTCACTCCTTCGGGGAGCTGCCGCATGGCTGCCATCCCTCACCTCTGTGGTCTCCATTACTGGTACCCAGCTCCCTCCCTTACCATCCTCCACAGGCACCTAGCACTCACTCCTGCTCTCCCCAACTCTACCTAGGTCTCCAGCCAGCAAGGGGTCAAGGGTATAGCTCTGGAGCTCCTCCAGTTTCTAGCTATGTTACCTTTGATCACCCATTTCAACCCTCCTTTAACATGGGGATGGTATCAGCTACCTCTTAGGGTTAAAAAGGATTCAACAAGTTACTACATACGAAGTGCTTGGAATAGTGCAGGGCATATTGTCAGCACTTCATTAAACTGCACAGTTGTTATTCCCATCCCTGCTCCCACCACGATCTCACTGCCACCCTCTCCATCTGTCCTCATCTTACCACCCCCACCACCTGCAGGCCCTGCTCTAAGTGAGATTGTTATCTTTATTTTACAGATAAGGAAACTGGTGCACAGAAGAGTTAAAGAACTTGCCTAAGGTCACATAGCGAGCACATGTCAGAGCGAGGAGGAGTCAAAGGAAAGCCAAATTCTTAGCTACTAGGCCAAGCAATGTCCCACCAGGGCTTACTTCCTTGCCTACAGCATTGCCACTGCCATCTTTGGCCATTGCCATCACTTCCCCATCACCTCTACCATTATCAACACCCCCACGCCCTCCCCCTCTCTGTGAGCACGTGAGCCCCACCACCATGTCCAGGGCTGTCCCTGTCCCATCTCCACAATCATCATCCCCATGTCAGTCTCAACCGCCATGAGATTCTCAGCACTGTTACAGCCTGCACAGAACAGTCTTTTTTTCTGCTCTCCCTAGGCCCTGTGCTCTGAGAGGTATGAGCGTTCGCTGAGATGCAGATCCGTTAATATGGCCAGACCTAGAAAAGACAGAGAGAGAAATTTAAATTGCTACAAAGCTATTCGGGTGCCAACTAGAATTTAAGGTCAGCTGGAGCCTGCAAGACGTGCTTTGCAAAGCTGACTTCTCAGTTTCCCCAGGAGGCCCAGGATGGTTTAAACACCCTTTTAGCATTCTGAGAGCCTCTGATGTGGAAAGATACCTTCCATCTCACGAATCGCTTGGCTGAGAACAGATTTGTCAACACAGACACAATCCCCTCCATTTGGCCACTTAGAAGTCTGTCTTTTCAACCTATTGAAAGCCTTGAGGGTGGGGACACAGCCTCATTCCTCTCCTTGTCCTATTTCTTCTCCAGTACATACCCAATCTTCATCCCCAACCCCAGCACACACCAGCACACAGGACAGATGAGCCTAGTTGAGTCTGGAAGGGATGGATCTTGCTGTCCATGGTACTGAGACAGGCTTGCTCTTTAGAGAGCAGCAGGTTCCTTCTTGTCCTTTACAGGTAAGAAACAGTCTTCAATTTTTCCAAGGCCCTCACAACTTGCCACACCCATCACTATCTGCAAAGCACATTACCATTTGCAGAGCCTGTCCCTATTCACCAGGCCCATTATTGTTTGCAGAGCCTAGCACTGTTGGCAGAGCCTGAAATTGTATGCCAAACTCATCAGTGTTTACAGAGCACATTACCACCCCTAATTTCTGAGCCTATCACTGCTACAGATCCCATCATAATTTTCAGAGTATCTTACTATTTTCAGAGACTTCACAAAGACCACCCTTTTAGAAAAAAAAAAAAAAGATTTTATTTAGGAACGCCTGGGTGGCTCAGTGGATTAAGCCTCTGCCTTCAGCTCAGGTCATGATCTCGGGGTCCTGGGGTCAAGCCCCACATGGGGTTGTCTGCTCAGCAGGGAGTCTGCTTCCCCTTCTCTCTCTCTGTCTGTCTCTCTGCCTACTTGTGATCTCTGTCTGTCAAATAAATAAAGTATTTTTTAATATTTTATTTATTTATTTGAATGAGAGAGAGACAGAACAAGCAGGGGTAGTAGGGGAGGGCAGACGGAGAGGAAGAAGCAGACTCCCCACCCAGCAGCAGGGAGCCCCATGTGGGGCTTGATCCCAGAACCCTGGGATCAGGACCTGAGCCGAAGGCAGATACTTAACAGATTGAGCAACCCGGGCGCCCCTACACAAAGACCATCCTAATTTGCAGAGGCAAACTCTCTCCTAGAGACAGAGAAAGACAGAAGGAAAGAAAGGAGATGAACAATGAGAAAATCTGTATTCATTCAACAAGACTCCTACGGGCTGATGCTTCTGCTGGGCTCGGTAAACAAATGGGGAAATGCAATAAAAATGACTTCCAGTTCTTTAAGCCAGGCTCTGTCAAGTTCTCTAGTCATGATCTCATTTTGCCTTCACCACAATCAATCTGGAGACGTAGGCACTGACCTGTTCCTGTCCCCACTTCTGAGGAGAATGTCCTGGACTAGAAGAGATCAAATAACTTACCCATTCCCATAGAGTTTATTCATAGCAGGTCCAGAATTTGAACATGGGGTTTGTTTGTTTGTTTGTTTGTTTGTTTTTACTCCAAAAGCCACCTCTCCCCCTTACCCTGTGGTAGAAACAGAGGAAAAGGGAAGCTGGAGGATAATAGAGAGATGGGCTACCTGTCTGAACAGAGACAAAGCCTTGCCCTTGAAACAGGCTAACGCGGGAGGCAAAACCTTTGAAAGAGTTCAGAGGGTCTCTGACCTGACTCAGACTGGATACAAGTGCAAACTCTGAAGGACAAAGCCTCCCAGAGGGCACACTGCCATCCAGGACACCCCGTCTCCCAGCCTCGGGACCAGCCAGCTTGAACTCTTGAGCAGCAGCAACCTTCGAACCTGACCATACAGACCTCATCGAGCCACACAGAGGCTTATCCAGTGTGAAAAACAAGCCTGGAGCCAGGGCTGGAGAGACACAGACTGAGAAACACCAGGATTCAGACACAGGAAATCAGAGAGAAGGCGAGACAAGCAAGAGCCAGAGGGAGTCGCAGATACAGATACAGATCTGGAGATCCAGAGTCAGACAGAGACAGAGACACTGACTCACAGGGCCATGGAGAGATAGAGTCAAACATGGGGAGACACGGAGAGATGGAAATAGAGACCCAGAGAGACCCAGAGCCACGGGGGGTGTGTGTGACAGGGGTTGGGAGGGCAGAGGTGGGGCAGGGTTCAGGGGCAGCATTTGGGAGGAGCCCCTGTTCAGGCCCAAATCAGGCTCAACAGCAGCTGGCGAAGGTGAAGGAGGTTCTTACTAAAGAGGTAAAAGAAGTCCTTCCCAGGGTGTTCTGGATGTAGGCTGTTAAGAATCTGCTGGATACAACCCTAGTCCTGGGTAAGACTGTGTGCACAGCCCAAGCCCAGGGTTTAGGCTCACCTCTGTCCCCCTTGGGGGTGACTCAAGATATGGCCTCCTTCTGGGCCTGGAATTTGGTAGACAAATGCTTTCCCTGAACTTGACCCCGGGGTAGTGCCTTGCGGGCTTAAGGGCTTTGGCCCTGTCCTTCATCACCAACAATGCCAATCCGCCCCAAACAAGCAGGCAGTCTTCATAAAACTGCACGCTTGCTAGGCAATCCCAGCAGGCCAGGTCTCACGACCCAACCCTTCTCTCCAGCCAGCCACCCCAGCAGCCCTCTGTAGGGAAATCCTCCCATTCCCACTGCCAGGTCTTGCCCCCCAGGCTAGACAATTGGATGACTTTCTTGAAAAGGCCCCTGTTGGTTTCCAGCTGTGTCAAAGGCACAAAGTAAACAGGAGCCGCTTGGGGGCCTAGCACACAGTAGGTGAAATCAGTTATGGAGGTGATGTGGGCAGAGACCACTTTCCCTTTGCCAATCCCGCCCCCCCCCCCATGCCCAAACTGGAAAAGAACAGGCTAGACTCTGCCTTTTTCACCTGGTCAGAGAAAGGGAAGGGGGAGGGCACCAAGGCCTCAGGCAGCCCTGGAGCCTCATTCCAATCTGTACTCCACTCACTCCTGCCCCAAGCCTCAGATGGGCCATGGGCTTCTCTCTCCAGGAAGGTAATGGCTTCTGGCCTGAAACAACTGAGCCGCCGAGCCACTACAGAATGGCTTCTCCTCTCCCCATCCACTCCTCAGACATGGACTTGGGCTGGAAGGGGGTAGTTCAGGCTCCCTTCCCCTCAGGGCAGGCTGTTCAGACTGGCTCCCATCCCCTCTGTGTTTTCCTAGGTAATAAGCCTGAGTGGGGGAGGGAGGAATTGCAGTGGGGCCCAATGTCTCCCTTCTCCCCAGCCTCCCTCCTGTTTGCGGGGATGGGAGGAAACCGAGATACCATTGGCTTTTGGATCCCTTCTGCAGTCGGCTCTTCCGAACGAATAATAATAATAGTAACACAGTGCTCACAGCTTGGGCACCTACTGTCAACCCCTCTGCTACAGGCTTTACATTTACATGGATCTCATGAGGAAGGGATTATTTTATCCCCATTTTAAAGTTGAGCCCCCAAGGCCAACAAAGGTTAAGTAACGTACCCAAAGATACACAGCCACGAAGGGATGCAGCAGAATTTGGACCAGGACAGGCTGGCTAAGGACCCCTGAGATGCCACTGAGCCCCCACCTGGAGGTCCCCTGGGTGTTCGGAGGTGGGGAAGTTTTTTTCTATCCCTCCCCGCCCCGCCCCTAGTCCTACAGGCCTCCACCTGTGCACTGCTGTGATGGGATTCTGCCCAGGAGGCTCTTCCCCACAGCTTTGTCGCTGATTATTTCTGACCAAGCCCTCCCTGCAGCCAAGGAGTCAGATCTGCCCCATTGGTGGTCAGAGGAATCTTTCTTGAGCATGAAATTGAGCCTGATTGCTGCACGAGGGGCCGGGCACCTCAGTGGGGGTGAGGGGCCAGGCCTATTGGCAGGTGCTGTCCAGTGGGTCAGAGATGCCCTGGAGAATTTCTTCTTGAGGTTCTGATTCCCCCAGCCTCTCCTCCAGTGGATTCAGGACCAGAAGGGCTGGATCAAGAAAGGCCAGTGAGGGACTCGGGCCCAGACTGGGTTAGGGCTTGGCTGTGGTTACACAGGGAGGGGAATATCCCCCTACCATCCCCAGCAGTCTGAAATGCCAGAGCACATCTCCACCCTACCAAAAACCCCCTCTCTCCCAATGGAGCGGGATCTGGGGGTCAGCCCGGACTACCTCTAGGGGGATCCCAGATTCTGAGGATAACTTTCTCCTGCCACACACACATATGCTCCTCCCAATGACAATGGTGTGTGCGATGGTCATGCAGTCACACATCTGCGTACCGCATGCAGTGAGGGACAGCAGCCAGTGCTCTGTTTGCGGAAGACTCATTAACCTTGACCCCCACTGGCTGAGTCAGCCGCAGGGTCACTCTATCACTGCCTAGGGCGTGGGGTGCGGTGCCCTCTGCGCCACCATGATTGCCCTCTACCACCCAGCCAGCAGCTGTGGGAACTGAGAAGGTGACTCCGTTTAGTGTTCACTATCTATGTGTGCAAAGGATTGGCCTCTCTTAGAGGCTCCGTGTGTGTGTGCGCGCGTGTGCGTTGAAGTAGGTGCTCATGGTCATTTCATGTGTGCAGGATGAGTACCTGTCTGTGGACAGTGTGTGTCCACAGTTATAATATATGGCTGTGGTATTTGTTTGAAGGGTGTGAGGCTAGGGATGCACACAGCAGCAACCACAAACACACACTGTCCAAAAGCACACACATTTTACCACGGACATACACAAGGACTGTGGACAGACACTGAGCATGAAAGTAGGTATGTTCCCTGGACTCACGCTGATCACACACACTGAACATTTTCCAGATGAAAAGGGACTGAGGCTTTCCTGAAATCCTGCCTTAGGTGGGCTGCTAGCTGCTTCTGCGCCCTTTTCGCCCTTTTCCCTGATGGGGAAGGGGAAGCTACCAACCTCTCTCCAACCACCTCCCTCCCTGACTGCACCTCAAAGAAGCAGTAGGCCCAGAGGGCAAAGAAAGTCTTGGACTCCCAAGCCTGCAGAGAGAATCCCAGCACCTCCACCCCTCCCCAGCCAGAGTTATCCAGGGGAATCAGCCTATTGCCCAGCTCATACCCCATTTGCTCCCTCCTCCCTGCCCTGAGAAGGCTCCATTGCCAAAGCCCAAGAGTGAGCCAAGACTCCAGACATATGGGCTACCTGGCAGGCTCACACTCAAACACACACACATTCACAGACACCAGCATGCACTTGTCTTTAGGGTCCTTCGGAGGGAAAGAGTGGGGGAGGCCTGGAGAGAGCGCAAGTTGGGGGCTGTGCCCCTGGCCACATCTCTGAATGGGCTGTAGTGTAGCTGAAGTCATGGTCCTGCGCCATGGGATTTCTATCCATTTATCCATTCTGCCATCTAGGATGGCAGGAGGCAGGGCATCTGGAGGATTGTGCGTCTGTGAGTGGTAGGGGGTCTGCCTGTGTCTGCGAGCGTGACATGACCAGGAGCCAGGGTTGCACGCCTGTGTGAGCAGTGGTGGGCCTGGCTTCTGTGGGATGCCGAGGCTGGGTGCGTATGTGAGCATGCCTCCAGGTGTTCTCAACTGTTTTTGCCTCTTGGGAGGATAATGGTGGGGGTCTTGTGTGCTTAGGGTTGTTGTAGGCCACGGTGTGTCGCTCTTTGCGTGTGCGGGCGCGCATGTGCCTGGAAAAGTGTGGCTGTGGCTGTAGCCGCGTCTCCGAGGGCGCACACCTCACCTCGACTCCCCTCCCGGGCCCATCCGACCCGCCTCCATGCACCCGGCTGGGAGCCGTGCGGCCGCCGGCCCGGGGGAGTCCCGCCCCCTCCGCCCGAGTAAACTTTTCCCAAATCCCCGAGCCGCTTAGGGCGAAGCCGCCCCCGCGGCCTAATCCGCGCCCCCCGCGGATCTGCATAATCGGGTTAGCGGCCGCGCTCCCTCCCGCTCCCGCCGCCGCCGCCGCCGCGCGCGATTCTCTCGCTGTCACTTAGGGAGGCTCAGCGCGATTTGCGGCCTAATCCCCCGGGATCGCTCGGCCGCCGCTCCCCGAGGGGCCGCCAGATTGTTCCCTTCATAATTGATTGACTCTATTTGCCGGATTGGGACTTCAAA
This sequence comes from Lontra canadensis, assembly GCF_010015895.1. Taxonomy (NCBI): domain Eukaryota; kingdom Metazoa; phylum Chordata; class Mammalia; order Carnivora; family Mustelidae; genus Lontra; species Lontra canadensis. The sequence continues at coordinate 12,548,548 of NW_022631054.1, read as the reverse complement.
GCGCCGGCGGCGCGGGGGCGCCTGGGAAGGAGCGGGGCCCGCGGCGGGTCGGCGGGCTGGACCGGGAGAGGCCCCTGCCCCGGCGGGCGCCTGCCACCCCGCAGCCCTGTCCTCGGGCCCGGGAGGCCGGAGCACGAAATTCGCCCGCGATGGCGGTGGCGACGGCGACACGGACGACGCGGATGGCGTCGTCATCGCCGCTGCTGGCGAGGTCTGGGCCGGGCACGGTGCCCAGCGCTTCTGGGGCCCGCGCTTTAAATCCCCCTGCCAAGCTGGGAGCCTGCAGGGTATTAGTATCCCCATTTCACAGGTGAGGAAGCGGGTTCAGAGACGGCCCGCCCTTCCTTCTCGGCACACCTTCTGTGGGCAGCGCTGTTTTCGGTTCCGGGATCCAGCTGGGGCCAGACTGACCCTGTCTGTGCCTGCAAAGGGAACTTTATTCTGGTGAAGGAGGCAGGTGGCCACGCAAGAAACAAGAAATACAGGAAGGGAAAACCACGCTAAGGACTGTGCGAGTGCCTAGGGAGGAAAATTCGACTGAGAGTTCAGGGAAAGCTGCTGCTTCTTGGTTTCCCCTGAAACCAAGCCGTGAGGAGCTGGGGGACCCGCCTGGAGCAGAGGGGAAGGCCCTGGAGCAAGGCACGCCCTTAGCATGTAGTAAAGCCAAGGGGAACACTCAGGGCTGCTGGCCTCCAGCTCCGAGAGGCTGAATCCCATTCCCTTTTCCACCTGCCCAGCCTCAACTAAGCACCATCTTCTCCACAGGCTGAGCCCCTCACAGAAATGTCTGGCCCGCCAGGCCCAGGCACCTGTCCAGCTGCACACAGCCCACTGCGGGCTCCGCCTGTAAGTGCAGGAGCTGGTGGGCTTCCATATCCCATTGATCAAAGACCGCCTTAGTGGGCAGCCCTACACGCAGAGCCTTTTGGAGCCTGCTGCTTCCTCCACTTCTAAGGAGACAGGGGCAGCAGGGCATGGGGTGGAGCTGGAGGGGCCCAGTACCCTGCCCAGCCATAGCCCAGCTCCCAGGAATCCCCAGCCCAGACTCGGGAATCCTCAGAAACGCTTAATTAATTCTTGATTACCCACTGTCTCTGCAGCTGCCATTAGCCACCTTCCCAGCCTGGGCCCAGTTAGGCCATGTAATTAAATTAGCGTAGGGAGAACTCTTCCAGGCAGGAGCAAGGTACTCCTCCTGCTGAGCCTCCTAGAAGTTGTGGGGGGGGCGGTGCGCTGAGGAGGAAGGCTCAGAAACACCAAGGGGACCATACAGGGTCACACAGTGGGGCTATAACTGGGGCTCCAATGGAACGCCTCAAAATTAGTTCTGCCCCCCATCCCACCTCTCTTGAGACCTCTACTCTCAGCACATATTTTAAACCTTAAGTGTCTTTAAAATGACAAGAGATTTGCTTCTGTCCTTAATTAAATTTATGCCAATTCATGGAGCTTTTGGAGAGATGGATTTGGGACAGGGGAGGGGAGAGCCCGATTTCCTTGGGGTAGGAAGCAGGAGACTGGGGGTTTGAAGCACGAAGGCATCTCCCACTTTCAGGTCAAAGGGGTGGGGCTGGAGGAGGTGGGAGCAGCAGGGTGGTGGCAGGGGAAGGAGGAGAGGGGGACATTAGAAAACTGAGGCTCTGGCTGCAGCAGGTCCTCTAGGGGAAGGTGGGGCATCCTTCTTTTTTACAAGAGAGACGGGAGAGAGTAGCCTTAAAGACCGCCCTGAGGGTGGAAATGGAAGCCCTAAACCAAGGCAGAAGGCTGGGGAATTGGGGCCTATATATAGTGAGGAGGACCTAGTCTTCTCTATGGCCACATTCCAGGAGCCAGGATTCCCTCCCTGCATCCTTCCCTCCCTCAATCCTGGGAGATGCTGGCTGACAGCCCTCCCTCCTCCCAAACCCAGCTCCTTGTCACTTCAGAAAATCAGAAATAAGCCTTAGTGATTAGAGGGAGACGCGAGAGTGAGATGGGGCTTAGAGGCCCAGGCTCAGGGAGGTGTTAAGAGGCGAGTGGGACTCAGAGTATTAGGGGGGGAGAGCTAATAGCTTCTCTGGATGCCCCTCCCCCCAGGACTGTAGTACTCAGGGGAGGAGGAGGAGGGAGAGGGAGAAGGCGAGGGATGAGAAGATATGAGGAAGAGACTGGAAAGAAGATGTGGAAGAGAAGGAGGCAGGGAAAGAGAAGAGCTGAAGGAGGGAGAGGGGAAGGCGGCAGTGGAATGGAGAAAGAGGGAGTGAGACTAAAGTCAAGGTGAAGAGAAAAAGTAGGTGAGGTGTGAAAAGTATAAATTAAACAAGATCCCTATTTGAGAAAAAAAATAAATGTTACAAAGCTAATACCCAGTGTTGATAAGAGTAGGGACATGGACACTTGGGGCACGCACCAGCACAACCTTGGAGGGTCTGGAGGTGGAGGGCATTTGGGCAATAATCATCAGAATTTTAAAGATTTTATTTATTTATTTATTTATGCATTTGACAGAGACACAGTGAGAGAGGGAACACAAGCAGAGGGAGAGGGAGAAGCAGGCTTCCCACCAAGCAGGGTGACCTGAAGGCAGACGCTCAATGACTGAACCACCCAGGGACCCCAATCATCAGAATTTTAAATATGCATTCCCAGAGGCCAACTGATTGCACATCTGAGCATCTGTGCCACAGCCACCCTGGCCCATGTGCCGGGGGGGCACAAGGACAGAGACAGTCGCTGCCAGGATGTGGGGCACTGAGCAAGGACCAGCCACATACATCATGGCACAGCCTTCCCACAGAAGACTAGGTCCCCTGGAAGGAGGAGCTAGATCTGAAACTGGGCTTGCATGCTGGTCAGCCACTAGACTAAGTCATTAAACAATAGGAATAGTAGGGTTCCAAATTTTTTTTTTAAAAAAAGCACTTAAAACTATATGGGAGATGTGTGTGTGTAAATATATGCAATCGAATATCTGGAAGAAAGGAGAGCCCTAATTACTGTCAGGGGCATATATGGGGTAGTCATGGGGGAGCATTTAGTTTTTCCACTTTGTATTCTTTTGCTTTATGTTTCTATAAGATTTTTTTATTATTATTTGATAGAGTGAGAGAGAGAGCACAAGCCGGAGGAGCAGCAGGCAGAAGGAGAAGCAGGCTCCCCACTGAGCAAGGAGCCCCATACCAGACTCGATCATGAACCTGAGCCAATGGCAGACGCTTAACCAACTGAGCCACCCAGGCAACCCTGCATTATGGTTTTAGAATGAGTTGTTGTTGTTTTTTTCCCTCGAACCGTGTATTAGTATGTACACTTAAGAATAGTGATTTTCTAGGAGGGGTGAGGAAGGAAAGGCTGGCAGGAGGAAGGAAGGAAAGAAGGTGGTCAGGGCCAGAGGGAGAGCGGTGGAAAGCAGGCTGGCCCCAAGCGGGAATAGTGATGTATGGTGGGGGGAGGGGTGTTTTGCCTTCAGGAAGGTGGGTACCTCCCAACCAGGTAGCGCCCCAGAGTGCCCAAACACATTCCTTACCCCTGTCCCCACCACAGAAAATCTGGCTGAGGCCTGAGTAATTGAAGGCTAATTGGGTTTTAGGCTTGTTAATACTCCCGAGGATGTTTGCAAGAAGGAGAGCCAGTCGATCCGGATAAATGACTCCCTGTGGGACTCTGGTGTGGGAAGAAACACTGAGGAGAAAGGGAGCAGGAGGCAGAGTTTTTCAGCTCACTCCAGAGAGGTGTGGGAGGGTGTACTGTGCCTGGTGAAAGCTGAGGAGCCCTTGGACTTCCTGGGGCAGGGGAAGTGGAGGGAGAAGCCGGTCCAGGGAAGTTCAGGCCCTCCTCCGGGCAGGATTCTGATACGCAGCAGTGGGGACTGGCCATCCCAGCCAGAACCCTAGGCACTGCAGCAGGGGGGTTCCTGTCTCCAAAGGGAGGGAGAAGATAAGTCGAGCTACCTGTGATAGGCAAGGGGGAAACACGAGATTCTGCCCATCCCCAGGAGCAAATTATTTGTCTCACAAGGAGATGGAGCCCCTCTCAGAACTAGATCTTGGGCTGTGCTGAAGGGCATCCCATGACCCAGGCCCTTTATACCCTCTGAAGCCTCCTGTACCTCCAGGCCTACCTCACAGCCCTCTCTCCCACACTCCCCACCACTGCGTCCTGCTCCAGAGCCTTCCAGCAAGGAGACAGCTTGCCTGCTGGGCTGGCCCATCTCTATGTCTCCCCATTCTCTGACCTGTGGACATCGTTGGCTTCTGACTGTTGAGCCTTTTGAAGGCTCCTGACTCTAGCATAAATGTGTGGCGGCAGGGACGGACCAGAGGAAGGTGGCCTCTTTAGGTCTCCCTGAAGAGACCAGCTGAGGTCAGAGGAGCCCCCAGGAAGGGCAGCCAGGCCCAGGCAGCTAAGGAATAGAGAGGGAGACTCTTAGAGAACATGAAAGGGTTGTGTTTTGCGAAGTTACAGCTTGAGGGGAGCTCCGTGTACTATTTGGGAGCTGGAAATCCCAACTCTGGAGGAACCCACGGTGAGGCCCTCCCCCCACCATAATCCCCACCCTCCATAATCCCCTTCTCTTCTCCAGGGGTCAGAAATACAGGATGTGCTTTTAAAGGATCAGCTGCACATTTGTTTCCTCCTCCTCCTCCTCCTCCTTCTCCTTCGCCTCCTCCTCCCCAGGCCTGACTGGGGGACTCAGGCCCCTGTGACAAGGCAGGGAAACATTTAATGAGTTTGTACCCCCGAGAGTGCAATGACTGACAGCCGCCCCGGGGGTCACCACTCTTCTTGTCCTGGAAGAGGATGGAGCAGCTGCTGGGCTCTGCGTGTGCATGTGAGTACACGCCTGTGCTCACTGGGCATGCGCACCTGGGGCTCGGGCGGAGGGACTGGCCAGGACCACCGTTCCTGGGAACAGAAGCCTCTTTGAGGGTCTGGGGAAAAGGGAAGGACTTGGGGGACTCTTGGGGTCCTTTCCAGGGGTGCCTCTAGCCACAAACCTCCACCCTCGCCCTGGTCTCCTCAGGTTACCCTCCACACACTCCACTTAGGCCGGGCTGGTGGGAGGGAGGCCTGAGGCTGCCCACAGTGGGGTTTGAAGGAATTGGGGGGCATGGTCGATGGGAAGGCCTGAGTCTGCATGGGTAATGAGGCCAGGGACTGGCTTGTCAATAGCATTTAAGTACTTTTCTCCCATTTTCAGGCCAGACTGAATTATTTATTCGTTTCTGGTCAATCGCTGGTAATGTCATTAACATTTGTCCATCAGAGGTAGGGAACAGAGTGGGAGTGTTCCCCCGCCACTGACCCCCGCATCCCAAACTGACTCTCAGAGGTCAATCCGTCCAGTTCCAGTTCCCTGCCCCTGCTCTCAAGTTACCCTAGGACCAGAATTTCTCAGAGGCCCTGCATCCAGGATGGTCTCTATCTGCACATGTCACAGTGTCAAGCCTCACAGAGCTAGGGAGCTAGGGGGCCAGGTCGTGGGCGTCCTTCCTATTCTTCTCACGTGTACGTGGGTCATTAACTTAGAAAGTCAGTCTTCCCACATTCAGGCATCACCCCAGCTGGCTGGCCCCTTGGAAGGCAAGCCAGGCCTGGCAAAGGAAGCTGCGGAGGGACAGTGTGGCGGAAGGCCCCGAGAACAGGCCATCTGGGTAGGGTCCTGCCTCTTCTCTTGGTCCACAGCCTTCTCTGCTTCCTCCAACTCAGCACCTCACATGTTGTTCTTCCTTCTTTCCTGCTCAGACCAGGCTCCCAAGTCCAGGTTCTACTTCTCCCCTCAGACCAGGCTCACAGGAAGTGACCTGCCTTCTCCTTCAGATTAAACTCTCGGGCCAAGGTTCCTTCTCTTTCCTCAGTCAGCTCTCCAGACGGGGAGCTTGCCTCCTCTTTCAGGCCAAGCCCCCAGGCTGGTCTCCAAGGTAAGACCTCCCTCACCACTCAGTCCATAGGACTGCCTACACAGTGAAACCGGAGGCCTCTTCCCTCTACCAGGATTCATCCTCAGGGAAGGGACTGCTGGTCCTGGCCTGGCTGAGCTGTGGGCCTCTAAATCAGAAACTCCTAAATTCAAGCCCTTCAGTGACCAACTGAATCTTCCATCCTCAACCTTAGGACTTAAGAAAGCCAGCAAAGGGCAAGACTTCCTAAGGAGATCCGGGGAGAGACCGCACAAAGGGCTCAAAATGGCGGGAACAGGACTGGACAGAGGGAAAGGCCCAACCGTGGTTCAGTGGCAACATGGGCCTCAGCCAGCCCCACAGGAAGCTTGAGGCAAGGGGCCAGAACTAGGACTCCTGCACCAACCAAGCTGCCCCCAGGGAAAGGGCAGAACCTGGGGTGAGGCAACTGAGGACCAGTCCCCACAGAGGAAGCTGACCCCGAGCCACGAGTGGCCACCCCTCGGTAGTGGCCGGAGGAGGCAGGGGGTGGATGGAGCAGCAGGGGTCTCAGCGGGATGGCTCGGTCTGTGGAGATGTAGGTAGTTATAAAAGTTGGGAAGGTGGCTACAAAAGGCAGTTTGGATGGGCATGGCAGGATGAAAAGTCTTGGGGTGACAAAGAGGGCTGGGGTCATGTGAGAGGACAGGGCAGAGATGGCGCAGGGGAACAGCAGTGGACCCAAAGTTTGGAAGACAGAGGTGGTGAGGGGGCTTCATGCTCCTCCTGCCCAGGCTGGGCCAGGGCTCGAGAGCCAGCCAGGTCCAGGCGGCCAGAGTGGAAGGAAGGCCCCTCCTCAGCACCGTAGGCTCCTCAGTCACTAAGCAGGATTAGCCTCCTCTTCCTCAGGAGGAGGGGCTCGGCTCCTGCCTCAGCTACCAGCTCTGGCCCTAATCCCCCTCGCTTTCTAATCCACCCACGACTTTCTTAGGCATTAACGCTGGGCTCTCAGCTCCCTAAGCGCCACCCTGAAGATGGGAGCCGGGCTCTGAAGGGAATTAGGCCAGCCTCAGAGGATGGTGTTGCAGACAACTGGAGGGAGGCCGAGAACAGCTCCCCACTCCAGCCTCTCCCCCTCTGCAGCCTACCCCCTACCCCTGACCCCACCCCCAATCAGTGTCCAGAGCTTCCCAGGGGTCTCTGCCAGCTCATTGCAGGAGCCAGGCAAGGATGGGGGGTGGAGAAGGTCTGAAGAGAAAGTGAGCCCAGAGGTGGAGTCAGACAAGGACGTGAGGGTCACTCACAGCCTGGCGAGGGCAAAAAGATAGGAGAGTTCGGGACGCTAGGTGCCACGAGAGAGACCGAAAGGGTAAACCAAGGTCAGATTGTGTAGGGCCTTGGATGCCAGCTGAGGAACGTGGACTTTACCTTGGGAGGAGTAAGGAGTCATGGTGAGAACATGGTGGGATTCAGGGCCACTGGTTTGATGCCTGTGAAGGACTGGTTTGGGTGGGGGGACAGAGACTGAGAGTGAGGAGGCTATGACGCCAGCAACAGGCAATGAGACCCAGTGAGGACACCCAGCCAAGGTGCCCCAGCTTCAGCGCATAGTCCAGCTAGACAGCGCAGCGCTCCACGTGGTGGCACGGATAGGTGCAGCCCCCGTCTGGCTCGGGGCCTCTGTGCGTATCTGGGGGGCAGTAACCTGGGGCTGCCCCAGAGTCTGGGTGGAGCAACAGCCCATGGGCTGTTGGACGCCCCCTTGCCGGGCCTCTTCCTAACCACTATTCCAATCACTGGAAACAGGTTGCCTTGGCTCGGCTACAGCACAGGCCCAGAGTGGCCTGCTGGGCAGGCCCTTCACCCGCCCCAGGACACCTCCCTTTAGGGCTAAGTTATCTGCAGATATTTTGGGGGCAGTGATGAGTATTCATTAAACCAACTACATACTAAAATTCTCCTCACTTCACCCCTCAGGCTGGGCAGCTGTTGTTTGCCCATTTTTTGACAGGCAAGAAAAATGAGGCTCCAAGGAAGTCACTTTTCCTAGACCCGCACAGCTAGCGACAGCGCTGAAACCAGGAAAGCAGAGAGGGCAGGATGAACACGCACTGTCCCAGAAGGCAAAGTAGTGCAGTGGTTGCTGGTGTAACTAGTGACGTCTGATGTATTGGGGTCACATCCACATCCCGAGTGCTAACTGGGCAGCCTTCTGGAGTTTCTCCTTGGTCAGTGGGTTAATATTGCCAACTCCCAGGATGCCTATAGTGAAGGCGGGAGAGTGGGAGACTGGGGGGCAGTGGATAGGAATACACACGTGCGCGGTTCCAGTGGGAACCCAGGCGGGGGGTGGTGCACCTGGCTGCCGCCGTTGCTGCCCAAGGCCACTGGACGGACAGACAGAGAGGCAGATGCTGCTTGCCAGGTCTGTTGGCTTCTTGGATATACCTTCCCAGAGGTAGGAGCAAGCAGCTGGGGTCCCCAGCCTCATTGAGGCGGGTGAGGCCACAGGGCAGGCAAGTCAGGGTGTTGAGCAGGTGGGGGATGTTAAAAGGCTGGGAGGTTCATCAGGGCAGGTTGGGTAGGCCCTCCCGGCAGGCCCCTCTCATTGGGCCCTGCTAATGAGCTTCCACTGGATTATCCGCTCCCACCTCCGCTCCGTTTACTCTGTCAAATCGAGTTTGCATTTTAAATGGGAATTTGACAAGACGGGCAATTTGTCTGCTGACGAGGTTAATGGGTGTTAGCCCAGCAGACTGAGGAGGGAGAACCCGTGCCCCGGCTCGGCCTGGCCTCAGCCCAGATCAATGACCTTGGCTGCCACTCCTCCCTCCATTGTAGCCCCTCTGGGCCTCCTGGTGGCTAGAGGCTGTCCCTAGCTGTCTGGCTCACCACCTCCAGGCAGTCTTCCCAAAAGCACCAGCACCATGCCCTGGGCCACACTCCACTGCTCAGGCTGGTGACATTCCCCTCCTCCTAGAGGGAGACAGGGCTCTGAGACGCTGGGCCACCTCACCTACTCTGAGACTAAGAACCACCCCTCTCAGACTCAGGTTTTACCTCACAGTAGGGCTCCAGGGGGCTGGGTGGTGTCACCTCCTTCCTGTTCCCCCTCCCACCGCCCAAGAGATGGAGCCAGGAGAGCTGGAATGGCCACATCCTGAGTGCTGGGATACGGACTGGTCGGCAAGGAAAGCTTTCAAAACCATCGCCTCCAAGCTTGGGACCCCATCTAGACCGAGCCCCAGTGCAGGGGGCTCACAGGGGCACTGAGGAACCCTGCTGAGACTTCCTGGTGGGGCCCAAGTTGACCTCCCCGACATGGGACCCTTCCTTGAGCCATGTTCTTCAAGGGTGAGCCAGAGCCCTGGTCACTGGGACCCCAGCCCCAGCCAAGAACAGCACCAGGCCAGGCAGGGTGGGCTCGGGCTGGCGAAGAAGATGCCCCGCTTCCCCTCCTCCTGAGGGCCCAGCGCCCTTCCCCGCCCCAGCTAATGTTCCACAATTACCTCCTAAGTGCCCAGACAAATGTGGCTGCTGGGGAAAGTGACACGGGCTCCAGGTGATGGATTCGTGCCATCGGGGAGCCGGGCGGAGTGGGCCCCGAGCGGGGGGGCAACACTAATATTGTATCAGCGTCGGCGCTGGCGCCACGAGCCGGTGATGAATATGTGTCACTTTACACGGCGCACACTCGGGGGCCTGGCTGCGCAGGCATGGAAAATAGAGTGTCTGGGATTAATGATATTGAAAATGATAGAGAGCAGATTGGAAATGGCTTCGCCCGCCCGACCCGCGGAGATGGAAACGTACCTCACAGCTATCCGCCCGGCCGGCCCCCACCTGCCCTCCCCGCCCTGCACTGAGGCCTACGCGGTGCCATAAGGACCCCGCATCGTGTTCCCACTGGCAGCTCCTTGGATGGCACATGGTGGGGGGGGGGGGGGGGGGGAGACACACCTGTGAGCAGAGACATAGGACATCAAGGAAATCACGGCTTCTGACTGACCTTTGACCTGGATCCCAGCAGAGACTGACCCCAGTCACCCAGTGAAGCTTGACCTTGGCCACAGACCAAGTCCTGACCCCACTTCCAGCTGAATCCTGCCTCTGGCCACAGACTGAGTCTGCTGGAGCCTGAGCCTCTCACCAGACCATGAGAGCTGAGGCAGTGGGGCCGGGGAGGCGAGGAATGAGGTGGGAATGCACGGGTCACTCAGCCTAGTGCCTCCTGGGCTAGAGAGCAGCTCACAGCCAGGTCTGTTACCCCACCGTGTGGACTCCTGAGTCAGTAAGCGAGGGAACAGGTGTCTTCCCTACTGATGTCATTTTAGTGCTTAATTATGTTGGTAATTACCCACAAATGCATACCATAGGTATGGGTGTTTACGGTACCTCTGTTTACAAATACAGCCGCAGGGTTGTGTCTAGTGTGTGCGGGAATGTGCATGCCTTGGTGTGTTCAGACATCTGAGGGAGATTCTGTGAGTGTGGCTTGTCTTAGGCCACTCTGTACAGGGGTGTGAGGAGGTTTGTGGTGAGTGTGTGTGTGTGTGTGTGTGAAGGTGTGTGTACGGTGACCCACAGATGGAGAGGTTCTGGTATGTGGGCTCTAGTAGAGGGAGACCCCTCAGTGAGGCCTGACCCTGTTTACAGGTGAAATTCCCACCACCAGGGCAAGATGCCTCTCCTTGTTGGAATGGAATCTAGTACACTGGGATTTCAGATCTGCCAGGCAGACAGCAAACCTGAGACCGCCAGCCTGGCCTTGGCATCCATACCAACATCCATCCTGACATCCATCCCGACCCAAACCAAGGCGAGGAGGAGGCGTCTACAGCAACACCATCCGTTTGTTCACTCACTGGGCTCATCCTGTGATACTTACTGTCTTTGAGGAATAGGACAAACATGGTTGTGACTTCATGCCAGGTCTAGCCACCAGAGGAAATAGACACGAAATGAGCGAACAGACAAGTAAACAAATAGTGACGTGATGTAAAAAGTGCCACAAAATAAATAATCAGAAGGCCACGATAGAGTTAATGGGCTGATCCACCATCAGATGGGGCGGTCAGGGTTGGCTCCCCCAAGCTGAGGGGTGAGCACGACAGCGAGTGTGCAGTCTGGACCCTTTCAGGAGGGCAGGAGGGCGAGGTCAGGGGAGCAGCAGGAGGGGGCCGCCCCAGGACAGACTGGGCCTCTGAAACCAGGCTGAGGGAGGAGTCTAGGTTTTGCTGCCAGTGGGGTGTAGAGCCATCAGAGGGTTGGTCCAAGAGAGTGACATGGTCATGTCTGCATTTTTAAAAGAAATTAGAGGGGTACCTGTGTGGCTCAGTTGGTTTAGGGTCTGCCTTCGGCTCAGGTCATGATTCCTCTCCTGCTCCTCTCTCTCTCAAATAAATAAATAATATTTAAAGAAAAGAAAAAAAGAAAAGAAATTAGAGGTGTTAAGAGTCCAAGCAGGAAAACTTCCAGGGTGGAGGGTGTTCTGGTAGCAGCCCTGGGCCTGAGGTCCGCATCCTTCCACTACCAGTAGCTCCCACACAAGCCATCATTACAAGAAGCAACAGCAGGAGCGCCAACTGGTGCTTCACGGAGTCCCTCCTGGCAGCGTCTGGGTTCGTTGTGTTCCCTGTCCACAGTCTCCCCAGTCCTGCCACACCGGCCCCACCTGGACACTTCCTCTGCCTCACTCTCCAACCTATGGGGTCTCCTGGACATGCCTGCTCCCCCAGACCGCCTGAGTCTTCCCAGGTTTGTTCTCACCCCAAGAGCCAGTCCTGAGATGGCTAAGAGCTCTTATGAAGCCATGAGTGGAGGAGGGGGCTTCACACTGGTGGCAAGAAGCCAGATCCTAGAGACAGCCTCCCTCTCCCCCCAACCCCCACTCAGATTCTTGAGGGAGAGGCCCAGCTTACGAGTTGTGGGAACTCTTAACACCGCCCCCCCCTCCTGCTAATGTGTCCTTTAAGGTCTAGTGCACTGTAAGGCAGGGGGCTCACCTCCCTGTCTGTCTGTCCCCTTGGCCGTGTGCCACTGAAGGAGTCCCAGGTGTCTGGTTCACCACCAGCACAATACTGGCACACTGAGAGGCCTGTGGGGAGTGTGTGGAGGGAAGGATTTGCAGTAAGTCCCACCAGGTGGTGGGCAGAGCTGGGTGACCAGACTCCACCCCCAGACTCAGCACCGGCCCCTCCTGCCCTGGCACCCCGGGCTCCTGACAGGCAGGCACCTCAGTTGGCAGGGGCTTCTGTATTTGGAGGAGGTGGGAAGAGGGGGCTGCTACTCTCTCCCTCTCGGATTCCATCTTCTATCTTCCACTTGCTGCCTTCTCTCTCATCTCTCTCAACCTCTCTTCATGTCTCTCCCTGCTCCTTCCTCTCCCTCCTTCCCTGCCTCTCTCTCCCTGAGTCATTTGTGGAGCGGAGATGGCCTAGCCCATCTGGGAGCGAGCGAGCGCACGGCCCGGTGACGGAGGCGCAGGTAATAGCAGAGTGGAGGAGAGAGACGGGGAAATTTATGACATTGAAAATGACTGAGAGAGAGTGTGTGTGTGCGTGTGGCAGAAGGAGCAGGAGAGGGTGGAGAGGGAGAGGGAGGGAGCTCTGGCGCTGGCTGGCTCTCTCACACACTCACTCCCAGCCCTACCCGCTCCCACCCCCTCCTGCCAACCTTGTGGAGAGGAGAGGACGTGGGAGATTGGGCTGCCCACCCAGAGAAAGAAAGACCCACAGACAGACAGACAGTTGGTAGGATACAGAGGGCATATGGGAGGAGGGGAAGAAGAGCAGGTGAGAGGAGACAGATGAAGGCTGAGAACCACTGGGCGGAGGTGACCCGAGTCTGGCTGTGGGGCCTGCTTGTCTCTGTCCTGGCGCCCCCTTCAGGAGCTCTGGTCTGAGGGGAGGGGAGGGGCGGGGCCTCCCTTTGGCATGTGGTCACAGGGAGTCTGGAATCTGAGCCAGAGATTGTCTAAGGGATGATGCTCAGAAATGGCCAGAACATGCTTCTGGTTACAGGGCACATGTCCTGCCTCCCAGTAGGGCTACATCCCGGAAGGTGCTGGTGTGTGCAGAGCCAAGAAGTAGGTGGACCAGATGGTGTAACCACGCCCAACAACTCTTCCCTCTGCACCCTGGGAGGCAGGCGAATGGCCAGAATGACCTCCCCACATCCTCTTGCAGTCAGAAGAGAATCTGTTTCCCTGGGGTGATAAGCCCATAATCCCCCCTGCTCTAGCCACCCTTAGACCACCCAGGATGTTACTGAAGACAACAGTAATTAGGTGTCCTTGAGAGAACTAAGCCCCCACCCTGACCTGTGGCCACCCCAGACCCAGCAGGCCATACTCCACCCACCCCCACTTCAGCCCCGTTCTGCTACCTCTTGGCCCTAATGCTACCGAGTCCCCTCCTAGTCACTATGTCTTAACCCAGCATTCTGTTCTCAGCTCACATTCCTTCCTCCTCTGGGTCTAAGTTTCCCCATCTATAAAATGGGGTTACTAATACCTACCTGTGCCGGTTCTCCTTGGGTCAGTTCTCAGGGTAGACTCTGGTCCGCCTGAGTCTTGAGATTCTTCTCCATTGGAGGATGTGGGTCATCTTAACTCCCCAGAAGCTCTCAGCAGTTCTGGCTGACTTTGTGGGTGAAGGTGGAAGAAACAGGACTCCCCGGCATCCCCACGTACACACACACACACACACACACACACACACAGAGCCATCTCCCAAGGAAGCTGATATATCAGGTTCTCAAAGGGCAGAACCCTCCATGCCCAGATAGGAGGCTGAAGCCTAGAGAAGGCGGAGCGTTGCCCCAGTCATAAGCTTCCAGAAGATCTGAGCCAGGCCCTGGGCTACTAGCCCAGACCATGAGCCAGGACCCTTGTCCTGCCAAATGTGGACAGAACAGGCAGCTTAGGCCTCTGAGACACCTTGCCCCCACTCCCAGCAGCTTGACTGTGAACAGGTGCGCACGGTCACTTTCCATTCCACAGCTCTGCCCCCTTCTCCCTGCCTGCCTTCCACTGAGGCCCCATCCCTCTCCTCTCTTCTCCTTCTTTCCCTGCTCTGTAGATCTCCCTGAAAAATTTCTTGGATTAACCCCTCCTAGCCCAGGCATCTGAAGAGGTGGCAGATAGAGTAGAGGAATTAAAACCACAAGCTTTAGGGCCAAAAAGGCCCATATCACAGCTCTGCCCCTTGGGTAGGTGACCTTGGGCTCTTCATTTAATGTTTCTGAACCTTATTTCTTCATCTGGCAAATGGAACTGTAAAGGTCTGGCTCCAGGACTCCATGGCCACCCAAGTGAGAATCGCATGAAATCATGGATGTAAAGTGCCACACATAGAGGAGGGCCTCAGCCAAGACCAAGGCTCTGGCAGCTGGCCCTGGTGCCACATCTATTTCCTAGCTATCTGCTGCACTTGGGGGGTTGAGGGTGTGAGTTCAGGGTAGGAAGAGGGAGAAGAGATGGCAGCTACTTCAAAAGATTCTTGCTGGGGCGCCTGGGTGGCTCAGTGGGTTGAGCCTCTGCCTTCGGCTCGGGTCATGATCTCGGGGGCCTGGGATCAAGCCCCACATCGGGCTCTCTGCTCAGCGGGGAACCTGTTTCCTCCTCTCTCTCTGCCTGCCTCTCTGCCTACTTGTGACCTCTCTGCCAAAAAATAAATAAAATATTAAAAAAAAAAAAAAAGACTCTTGCTCACTGAGAAGAGACAGAGCCAGAACTATAGTGGGAGAGGCAGGTGAGCCCCGAGAGGCACTTCCCTATTCCAAGAACCAGGGGAAGCCACATTTCAAAAGGCTCGTCCAGTCCGTTCCAAGGCCCATATCCTCATCCTAGAGGCAGCTCCAGGCAGCAGCAGCCACTGTCTGGGGAGCAGTGGGGGAGGTGAAGAGTTCACTGGGCCCGTGGGCTGCGCTGGCCTCGGGCCTCCCACCCAGCCCCCTTGCCCTGGCCCGGCCCACTGTGGCCACATAAAAGGTGACGGATGGTTAATGGGGGAGATAACGGGATTCATAAGGGAAATTTATCGGTCACTCTGGTGGTATAAATATGTTTATAGCAGACCAAGGGGAAATGAAGAAGCCTTAATAAATCATCGTGAAGCCACCAGCCACTAATAGGCGAGCAGTTGCGGGAACCCCAGCATTGGTGCCTGTAGACACCCCCGCTGACTGCCGGCTAATGGCACGGCAGGGCTGCAGCCTTGTCAGGCCAGACGCCCAGCCCATGCCATGCGGGGCACAGGAAGCTGCAGGCTGCCTCTGCTGGACCTGAGTTCCTCTGCCCACCATGCCACCATCCCTTCAGTAGACCTGGGCTCCTTCAGACTGGAAGGGCTGAGAGAACAGGGTAGGGGACACGCTGGGCCTAGTCTGGGAGGTCCTGCAGCATACCGGTTAAGAAAGCTCCTGAGTCAGACCTGGCTTCGACCCTTGAGGCTCTCACTTCCCAATCCCGGCCTCTCTTCCTATTTCCCTTCCTGCAAAGTGAAAGTGGTTGGGAGGAAGATAGGGAGAATCCACGGAGCACAACCCTTGGTACCTTGTAAGCCTCAATAAATAGTAGCCACTCTGATTCTCTACTTTCCCTTCTGGGAAAGTGCTGTGCACCTGTGAGAATGTTCTTAGAAAGTGGGTAGCACTGTCCCCATGTTCTAGATTAAGGAACTTGAAGCTCAGAAGTCAAGGGGCTTGTCCCAGATCACACAGCTAGAAGAGAAAGGCTTTATTTGATACTCCCAGCTCATACTCTTCCCTCTGGCCCAGTTTAGACCCTGCTCCTTCTTCAGAGTTCCTGGGGGTTCCCTGTCCCCACCCCTTCCAGGAGAGGCCTACAATTCCAGGGACCTGGAAGTAGAACCCTGGGAGCTCTGGCAGCAACCTGCTGGTGCTCGGGAGCTAGGCCTCAGTTCCCCCCATCCCACCCACCACTAGCCTTGGTGCCCCCCTCCCCCTGCATAGCAAGGGCTGGACTCACCCCAGCACTGGGGTGGCTGGGAGCTTTCCATGTGATCTGTAGAGAGGGCTTTACACTCCGTCTTGCCCTCCAAGCTCTGAGCCTTGATCACAGCCTCAGTTCAACCCATGGTCCCCAGCTCCCCTCACTCCCGCATTCACTCATTCAGCAAATAACTTAGGTAGCTCCCTGTAGCTCCCTGCAGAGGGCCCAGCGGGCAAGGCCCTGCCCTTGCCACACTCAGGGTCAGGTGGGGAAGAAAGGCCTGGATCATGGAATAGCAAGGGGTGTGCATGGGGCTGAGGCAGGCACAGGGGTCAAAGTGAGCAGGAGTCCATCAGGGTCAACAGGACTTCCAGGTCACACCGAGGCTGGTTTCACCACCGTCTCTCCATGCTGGGGCTCTGCAGACCCCCCCAAGTCGGACTCTATCCTCACACCGCGCCCGTTCCTCACCTGTCCCCTCTCTTCTCCTGATCACACTGGCGGCTCACCTCCACTCTGGACAATGCCACAGCCTGCTCCCCAGTTTCCTGCCAAAATTATGCTCCCCACCTTTCCCCCGGGTTTGCAGCCAGCAGTGCAGTCTCCCCAGCCCTGGAGGGCTACGGTCCCCACATAGACTGGGGGAGTGGAAACGGCCTTTGAGGTCCTGCCGTGCCCCCCCCAACCTCCCCTCATCTCTGACTCTCGGTAGAAGAGGTCCCCAAGCTGCCTTTGCCTTGTCTGAGTCTCTGCGTGTTTCTTCAGACCTCTGCCTCTCCTTCCCCTCCCAGTTCCTATCTCTCCCGGTCTCTGCGGGTCTCTGGCCCTCTCCTTCTCCCAGTCTCTCTCCCCGTGGCTCTCTCCCTGCCGGTTTCTGGCTCCATCTCTCCCCGCCTATCCCTCCCGAGGCCGGGCGGGGGAAATCGCTCCGTAAATAGGCGGATGGCCCCGGGCGCTCCGGGCGCAGACACTCGTTTTTAGAGCCGGTAATTGACTCCTTTCAGTTGATAATTCATGGCTTGCATATGCGCTTTAATGCGGGCGCCCGGGGAGGCACGGCGGGCGGGGCGGCCAGAGCGCGGGGCAGGCGGCGAAGCGGCCGGTGAAGGAGCCTGACTCTGTTGGCCCGGGTACCGGAGAGGAGGGGGCGCCTCTGCCGGGGTCTGTGGGCCCCGGCCACCCGACACAGCTGACGGAATTGGAGTGCGATGGGTTAGGTGGAAAGGCCGGCGGTCCCTGGGCCCGTGGGACACGCAGGGCTGGCTGGCAGAGCCTTCCAAATGAAGAGGGGAGCGGGGAGACACACGGATCTCCCCTTTCCCTGTGCAACCACTGAGGAAACAGGGGCCTGGAAAGAGGATAGCTCTTACCTGCATGCCACAGCACAGAAACAAGACCAGAACTCAAGGTACCCCCTTCCCCTTCCCAAAGGGTCCTAGCAGGGGGCTCAGGGCCAGCCTTTGTAGACACCCCCTCCTCTTTCCCAGCTAAATTCCTCCCCTGGAGTGACCACCACCCTACTGCTCTAAGGCTCCTCCAGGAGGAGCTGGCTTTTCCTGGTGAACTCTGGACATCCTGCGACTGACTCCTAGGCTGGGGAGGGAACCTTGAGTCCTCTCCCACCTGGCTGTCACTGTCCGTGGATCGGTCTCATCCTGTGGCTGTGCCTGATGTAATCACTTCCATCTCACAGAAAAAGCAGGCTCAAAGTAGCTGGGAGACTTCCCCACCGCCCCAGAGGAGGCTGAGCCAGAAGCTGGACCCCGCAGGTGTGCCTTCTACAGTGGAAGTAGCAGCCGCGGGAAGGGGAGAAGGAGGCGAGGCCCTGACCCGGGACATCCCATCCGCACCCACTCACGGCCTCAGCCACTAAGACAAAGGGCGCCGAGGAAGCCAATGACCTGCCCACAGTCGCGCAGACCAGGGGCTGATTTCAGCTGAAGATGGTGCTGGTACGTTACAGGCCAGAGCTGGAGCTGGAGCTGGGGAGAAAGGCAGTTGTTGACCCCAATTTCAGCTCAGGAGAAACAAGAGAAAGCCCAGCCTGGAGGGAAATCGGGCCTGAGGCTGGATTTCCCATTAAATGGGCCTGCTTGGGCTGGTATCTGCCACTCTTTCCCTAGGCTCATTTCAGACAAGAATAGAAGTCTGCCCCCTATCTCTTATAATCTACTAATGTTTAAACGGCCAGCTTATTCCTATGCCCCCCAATCTCGGTCTCCCCACCTCTAGTTTTCCCATCTGTGTTTAGACTGGGAAAAGACCTGGAGACAGTGCGTCTGAAAGCTGAAAGCAAGGTCCCTGCAGGGCTGTGTAAAGCTCAATGCTGCCCCCTGGTGCCCAAACTGTTTGCAGCCTGTTGGAGTGAGGGAGGTGCAGAACTCACTTGAGGTAGAAAAATACCTCGGCACTCCAACCCCTTCCCCCTCCCCACCCCCAACCATTTTCTCCCAGCCTCTTAGACCTCCCTCTTATGGGGGAGAGAGGAGAGAGCACAAGCCCTGCTAGCCCTGTGTGAGGAGAAACCATGAATCTCTTTCTCCAGCAGGGATCTCAGACTGAGTGGTAGAGCCTACAAGAGGCAGAGGCCCCAGTGAGGTCAGCAATGACCCTGTCTCATGTGCACCTGGACATCCCAGATGGTTCCTTCTGTGGTAGGTGGACTTGGGGCTTCCCTCCTCGTGCAATTCCTTCTTAGCTAAACTTCTCCGGTCTTTTTCTGCCTGAAATTCCATCATTTGTGTTCAGAGGAGGTACTCAACAAATGTAGGATGGATGGCCATACAAATGACTGGAAGGAAGGGTGAAATCTATTCCTCTGCATTGAGGTTTTATCTCCAGAAAGTCTCTGCTATCAAGCACAGAGAGGAAGGAGTCCATTAGTTTGCCGAGCTTCCTGGAAATAGTACTGTAAGAGGAGTGAGAGACAGAAAGGGTAAGTTTTAATGGGGAAGGACCTCGAGAGAGTTCCTGAAGGTAAAGTCATGGGAGAGTTGGAGGGATCAAAGAAGGCTTCCTGGAGGAAGTGGCATTTGATGCAGGGCCCCAAGGACAAAGAAGCAGTGAAGGCATTTGGGTGGAGGGAACAGTGTGACAGAGGTACAGAGGCAGAAGTGCGAAGTGGGCTCTTGGCCGCAGCAAGGCTCTGGGTTGAGGAAACAGAGGGAGGTTACACTGTGGCAGAGCCCTGGCAGAGGAGGTCGGGGAGGACCTTAGGAGCTGCTGAGTGTCAAACCAAGAAAGGTGCTTTGCAGGCTAAGCACTGGATTATGAGCTTGGGTCTGCATCCCAACCCAGGATCTGTTCTCACGGGTTTCACTCCCTTGGACACACTCTTTGGAATTTTCTTTAGGGGGCAGTGGGAGCCATGGCAAGTTCTTGATCAGGGAAGTGCTTAGAAGTCACAGGTCACAGAACAGTCAAGTTGACAGGTACCATGGACCTCATCTAATCTAAACCTTTCAATCTGTAGATGAGAAAGCCGACGTCCAGAAAGGCGAAGTAACTTGCCCAGTGTCACACAGCAAGCCGGGGCAGAGCCAGGACTTGGACCCAGGTCACCAGCCTCTCTGTTTGGGGCTCTTTCCCCTCTGCTGCAATCTGGGATATCATCTGGGGGGACTCAGCTGGAGGCAGAAGTCCACCAGGAAGCTACAGCCCCACCTAGAACAGAGATCACAAAGCCGACCAGTCAGAAATGTTTATTGAGCCCTCACCCTGTGCCCCATCTTGGGCCAATCTGAGGAGTCCGTGTATTGAATACCCACACAGAAGGACAACAAAGCAAAGGAATCTGGTGGGCTTCTGGGAGGAGGAAACACACAGAAGATAGAGTATCCATGAGAAGGGGCATCAAGAGCAGACTTGGATGAGGAAGTAAGAAGGCCTCCGGGAGGAGTAGCCCATCACTCGGGTTCCCTGTGGTTCTTGGCCAAGGTCTCCACCTCCTTCATGAACCAGAGACACAGCTCTTCTTCCCATGGCAAAGCAACGCACTGCACAGCCACAGGAAGTCCTATGGATCCTTGTACTGCCTGCCCAGAGAGAAGGTAGATGGACTTAAGAGCCTGCTTTCCACTCTCAGGCCCCATGCCCCGCCTCCTTCACCACTCATAGGCATTATTAGTTCAAACATCTCATCCCCAATCTATATTAAGAGAGAGAGATCCTGGATCTCAGATCCCAGCCTTCCTCAGCTCTCAGTGAAACCTGAAAAAACTATTCTGACTTTGTCTATCTCTAATTCTCCAGGGTTAAGATGTAAAATTTGCTCCTTGTGCAGACAGCCGACTACAATTATGAAATAAAAAACCGAGTATCCACCCAATGTTCTCAGCAAAGGAATAAAGAATATGCAAATCCTGATCCCAAGCCTGGTCATACTTCCTCTGTGAAAAAGGTACCCTGACCCCAAACACAGACTCAGGAACATGGGGACTGAACCTGAGTCCCGGCTATGAAATCCAAACATACTTAGAGGCATTCAGGAATGTTTCCATTGTTTTATGATGATAAGATACAAGCCCTTATTGTCTTCGTCACTGGAGCCAAGTCAACCAGCTTGGAGTCCTGGCTCCCTCCACGTGACCTGCCTATGGGGTGTGGCAGCATGGTCGGTCAAGTCTCTTAACCTGTGTGTGCCTCCATTTCCAACTTCATAAAACCTCACAGGACAGTTATGGGATTTAATGATTTAATATATATACAGCACTTTTAAACAGCTCCTGGAACAGAGTAAGAGCTCAAGACACATTAAATAGTATCATTATTGTTATTTTCTCAGAATTCAGGTCAGCAGTTCCACTGGGTGACTCTAGCACTAAAATCAATTTCCAAAAAAGTAAGTTACTTAATGTCTGACTCAGACACACACATACTTTTCAGAGTCAGTCTCTCTCTCTCTCTCCCCTTCTCCCTGTCACCCAGGACAAGGTTGTTATTTTAGATCATGCATTAAATATGCACATAAAAATATTTCCTTTTGTGAGCCACTTCTGAATTAGTAATAAGAAGTATACACTTTCTATTTCCAAAGCCTTATACTGATTGCTTCACTGTTTTTCTTTTTTTTAAGAATTTATTTGTCTAAGAGAGAGAACGCACATGAGAGGGGGGAGCAGCAGGCAGAGAGAGAAGCAGGCTCCCTGCCATGCAAGGAGCCCAATGTGGGACTCAATCCCAGGACTCTGGGATCATGACCTGAGCTGAAGGCAGCCACTTAACCTACTGAGCCACCCAGGCGCCCCATGCTTCACTGCTTTTCAATTGAGCCTTTAGGACAACCCTGCGGGGTAGATATTTTAATTCCCATTTTCCTGGCAAAGAAGTTGAGGCTCAGAGAGGAGCAGGGTCCAGCCCAGTTCCCTAGTAAGCTCCTAACAAGGGGCACTGGCTCCACTCTTCCTGCCTCTGGGATCAACTTTCCCTAACGGAAGTGTCTAGAAGACCAGTGGTTTTGTATTCTCCCGGGGCAAGGACAGAGGCTGACTTGGAGCTCAGAGGGTGTGTCCTCGGAGATGGGGAGAAACCACGGTACAAGCAATAAAGAATAAACACTGGGAATGACTGACCCGACCCCACACCCACTCTCCCTGACCGGGATGGAGGCAAGACTCAGTCCTGGCTTGCGCCCCCGGGGGAGAGGCCTGGAGAGAGAAACCGACCTCCCGGAAACATTTGTCAGAAGAATCTTCGTAGTATCCCTTGTAGAAGGCCAGTTCTCCTCGTCCTGCAGCGTCACAGTGGTGACCGGCACCACGCCAGCGAGGAAGTTGAGGACGTTGTACAGGCTCAAGTAGGAGGAGACATCTGTAGGCAGAGGCAGGCAAGCGCAGATCAGCGGACAAAAGACAGGTAGGGAAGAGTGTTGAATGAGCGCCCCCTCTGAGGTCATTCTCGGAACTGCAGCCCTCTGGACTCGCAATAGCGCCGCGTTTGGGGCCGGGAATCCACCTGACGGCAGCGGCCTCCTGCTCTCCCCAGAGTGGAGGGAAAGAGAGAATGGTCACTACTGAAGCCTTCCTCAGTGCCAGGCACTGTGTGGCCTCTCTCCACAGCGGATCCTTGAGTCCTCTCCACCCCTGTGAGGCAGAATGACTCTTCGTGTGAACAATAAGGACACCGAGGTG
This sequence comes from Lontra canadensis, assembly GCF_010015895.1. Lineage (NCBI taxonomy): Eukaryota > Metazoa > Chordata > Mammalia > Carnivora > Mustelidae > Lontra > Lontra canadensis. Next base: position 12,526,607 of record NW_022631054.1, on the reverse strand, counting down.
GTGGACCGTTGGCTGGTTTTTCACAGACCACACAGCTGATGACCGCTGAAGCGTGCAGGGAGGGTAACCCTGAGTTAAAAGGCATCTCCTCTACAGCAGCCACCTGTTTGTAGGGAGTGAGTGATGGAGGGAATGAGAAGAAGGAGTGAGACGGAGGGAGTGAGAAGTTTGTAGGAAGTGAGAAGACAGCCAGTGATGTCAGCAGATGCCATGGGCGCAGGACCAGGTGTGGGATGTGCCTTTGGGCAGTCGCTGTGGGGAGACCCAGGGAAGGGGAGTCTAGGCTTGAGGTGGGTTTTCATTCTGCCTTGATAACACCTCTGAGAACTGCACCTGAGCTGGGCAAGGGCGTCATCTCAGGGGGCCTACGCCAAAGCCACCTTGTGAAGGAGGGCAGCAGGAAGCCAGTTAAGAGTGACTGTGTATGCCAAGTGAAAGAAGCCGGACACAAAAGCCCCCTTCCTTCTGATTCCATTTGTATGAAATCCTAGAAAAGGCAAGACTATAATGACAGAAAGAAGATCAGCGGTTTCGGTTTGCAAGGGTGGTGTGAACTGCAAAGGGCCATCAGGGAAATTTGCCATATGATAAAAATAGTCTGTATTTTTATTATGGTGGTAGTTACACAGCCAGATGCATTTGTTAAAATTTATCAAATTACACTGAAAATTGGTGGGTTTCATTGCATGTGAATTATATTTCAGTAGAGTTCGTTTTCTTCCTTTCCTTTTTTTTTTTTTTCCTTTTTTAAGTAAACTCTGTACTCAACATGGGGTTTGAACTCATGACCCTGAGATCCAGAGGTACATGCTCTATTGACTGAGCCAGTCAGGGGACCCTTAGTAAAATTCATTTAAAAAGTGAATGGAAATTGTGAGTGTCTGCTAATAGGTACAGGGCTTCTCTTCTAGAAAATGGAAATGTTCTGGAATTAGATAGTGGTAGTGGTTTCATGGCATTCTAAATATACTCTAAACCACTGAATTGGACACCTTAAAATGGTGAAATTATGTTATCTGAATTTTACCTCAATTTAAGAAATTTTTTATTTATTTAATTTTTCAAAAGATTTTATATATTTATTTAACAGAGAGAGAGCGCAAGCAGGAGGGGAAGCAGGCAGAGGGAGAGGGAGAAGCAGACGCCCCAATGAGCAGGGAGCCCCATGCGGGGCCCAAGCCCAGGACCCTGGGATCATAAGCTGAGCAAAAGGCAGATGCTTAATGACTGAGCCCCCAGGCACCCCAAGAAATTTTTTTTAAGTAGTGAATGGTGACAGAGGTCAAGGCCACAGAAGCTGTGGCAGGACTCTGGAGTCCTGGACTCCGGGTCTCAACCCCACCAGGACCCAGGTTCCTCTCACCTAACGTCATGTTAGAATAGCCTGTACAGAAGGCAGGGGCCAGAACTGGCGTCAGCAGTACATCTAGATCCAGGGACCTCCACTTGCTTATGAACTCTTGCTTATATTCCTGCAGGGACAGTGGTGGAGGGAGGGGTAAAACCAGCAGAGGTCACTGTTTGCAGAACAAGGTCAAGCACTACCACGCCCAGTGGTATTAAACCTCAGAAAGAATTCCCAGGCTGTGAGATGCAGATTGAGATACCTGGAGGGAGAGGTTGGGGGGAGGGTCAGGGCCTTCCCAGGGGCTGAGGTGAAGCGATGGGAAGGGGAGTCTTAGGCTGCAATTATCTGGGAACAATGTATCATCCTAGCCCCGAAGAGATGGACTAAATTAACCTCCAGGTCACCAAGCCTCCCCATCCAGGTATAGCTGGGCCTGCCCTGCAGGCCAGGCCAGAGTTCTGCCCCCACCCCCATTCCCCAATCTGGCCACTCCTGTCACCACCCAGGTCTCTGCTGCCCCTGTTCCAGGGGTCCCTTGAGGTCACTTCAGGCACACATCACCTCCACAGCTGTGTGATGCTCCCACAGTTTCTTGGGAGTCCTGGGGGAATAAATAAGAGAAGTCCAAAGATCAGAATGGGAGGACCCCCTTTTATACAAACGGGGACATTTCCATGGAGAGCTAGAGCCTAATCTCCATGCGGGCTGCAAATCAGCTGATGGGCCAGGAATGCCCCTGTGTCTTGTTCACTGCCCAGAACACCTTGCCTGCCCAGTGCTCACAAGAGTCCACACCCTCTGGTCAATGCCCCACCAGCACCACCACCAGCCACAGGGACTCACAGGCTCCCCCCAAAGCCACAGTTTCTTCCCCTAACCTGTGAGGTCCCCACTCAGCCCTCAGGCCACTCCAGCCCCAATTCCAACCCTAATCCCAACCCTAACCCAAACCCAATCTCAGCTCAGGCCCAGACTTTACCCCAGCCTAAGCTAATTCGAGCCTGAACTCAGAGATTAACTCCAAATCAAACCCAGCCCCCAAATAGCCCCAATCTCAACCCCGCTCAAAAGCCTAAATTTAACCAGTGTCAGACATGACCCTAAAAACCTAATTAGATCCCAAAGCCTAAATAGCCCTTGCCCCCAGTGGATGCCAACTCTAGCTATATGGCCTTTGCTTAATTCCCCCCACCCCATGGAAGATGCTTGTGAACGTCACCTGAGGACACTAGCACTCACCCCACGCCATGAATCTCTTTCATCTTCTGGCTAGCTCGGGGCTCCTAGAGAGGCGGAGAAGAGAGACCCATTCAGAAACCACAGGGCAGGGGCGCCTGGGTGGCTCAGTGGGTTAAGCCGCTGCCTTCGGCTCAGGTCATGATCTCAGGGTCCTGGGATCTAGTCCCGCATCGGGCTCCTTGCTCGGCAGGGAGTCTGCTTCCCTCTCTCTCTCTGCCTGCTTCTCTGTCTACTTGTGATCTCTCTCTGTCAAATAAATAAATAAAATCTTTAAAAAAAAGAAAAAAGAAACCACAGGGCAACACCTGCCTGCCCAGAATCGGGGTCCGGGAAAAGCAACTCTATTCAGCACACTGACATGGAAGCTTCTACTCCTTTCCAGCCTTTAGCCCCCCACCCTCTCTCTAAAACCCCTTCTTCTTTCTGAGATGCACCCCTCTCTCTCTGAAAGCACCCCTCTCCTTTGGACCCCATCAGCCCTTTCAGTTCCTCTTCTCTGAGCCCCCACCACTCTCTGGGCCCCATTCTGAGTCCTTCTCCTCTCTGGGCTTCTCCCCTCCTGAATGCCTCCCACACTCACTGAAGGTCCACACTCACTATGTACTTCAGGATACGGTCCAAGAAACCCTTGAGTGGGCCTGGCAGACAGAGCAGGTTGACAGTTGTCTTTATGCAAGGGTCCACAATGTCCCCCTCACTGAGGAGCCACAGACACGTATCCAGTCAGTTACAATCTTTCAGCCATCGACCGGCCCTCCTACCTACCCAGCTCCTGCTCCGGAGGGAAGCCATGGAAGGAGGTGAGACCAAAGAAATGCATCTGTTCCCACCAGCACCGCCCCTGGAACACGTGCATCCTGGAGACGGAGCCCAGGTTGCTGACTTCTTGTTTAAGGTCACACAATTAACCAGAGGCATCCCACCAGCACAGGCCCACAGAGCCCCTTCCTAGGTCTCAAGGCACCACCATCCCCGTCCCCAGCCCCACACCCGACATCTGAGTCCCGACAAACATACAGCTTCTCCAGAAGGGTGGCCCCTCCATCGCCAAACAGACCTCCCATGAAAAGGTGTTGGACAGCATACTCTATACGGGGGATGGAGAAGGGGATGATATGGGGAGACAGAGACTGAGTCAGGGCCTGGAGTGCTACCCACCCCACCAGGGATTCTCAGCATCCCTCAGGACTTTTTAAAAAATTATTTATTTATTTATTTATTTATTTATTTATTTATTTATTTGACAGAGAGAGAGAGAGAGAGAGAGATCACAAGTAGGCATAGCGGCAGGCAGAGGGAGAGGGAGAAGCAGGCTCCCCAAGGGGAGCCTGATGTTGGGCTTGATCCCAGGACCCTGGGATCATGACCTGAGCCGAAGGCAGACACTCAACTGACTGAGCCACCCAGGCGCCCCTACATCCTTCAGGATTTAAAGAGAGGACAGGACATCACCTCTCCTCTCCATCCACCTGAGCCCCTCTGCTGCCATGCCACTCCTTCACCCCCCACGGAGAGACCATGGCATTCAAGCAGCCCTCCTTTCCTTCCTGCTTCACTGAGATCCTGTCCCAGACCACATGCTTCATTGAATCTTCACAGCCACCCCATGTGGTAGAAAACTGAGGCTCAGGGGGGGTAAGAGACTGGCCCAAGATTGCATAGATCCATGTGTCGCCAACCAGCAATTCTTAAAAGGGAGGCATGACCAGGACAAGCCACTGGTTGTGAGAGGCAGGGGCTGGGGTGGGGTGGGGGGTGCGGAAGGTGATTTTTGAGGACTGAGATCTCCTCACAGCCATCTGTTGGAGGCAACAGAAACCCAAGCTATAGGAATTAAAGGAGTGAGTCCCTGAATCCCCACCCCTGAAGAGGGAAGCTGCAAAATCTTGATGCCTTCCTCACATTGGGGGAGGGGGCCCACTCTGCTCCCACCTGCAGCCCATCAGCTTTCCCCAGGAAGCATAGAGGAAACACGGTGATGTTAGCAGCTCAGACTCAGATATAACTTCCTTTCTCTCCAAGAATGGCCCAGCCCAGCATGCCCACCAGTCTGGCTGCCTACCTGACGTCCTGCATCCTGGAGCAGCCTGGAGGTGAGCCTCATGGCCCTGGCCATGCTAGGAGTTGGCTGGGTGAAGCCATCAGATTCACAGTAACCTATTCGAAGGAGCTGGTTACTGGAGTACACCTGTGGGCAAGAGGGGCTGGGTGGGGCTCTCAGAGGAGAGTAGGTCTCTTCAAGAGCCAGACTGGGACCTTGGGCCACAGCTGTGGCCTACACCTTGGGTCCCGGGGAATCTACAGAAACTCCCCAAGACCCCGTTGGACCCTCTCTATATACTTTCCATGCTCTGGGTCCTCTGGAGAAACCCTTGGAAGGATTAATGGATAGGCAAATGATTGGGTGGATGACGTGGATAGGTAGATAGATAATAGATTCATGAATGAGTAGGTGGCCATATGTATGACCTGGTGAATGGGTAGGTGGGCAGAGGGTTGAATGGATAGATGGGTGGGTGGAATGGATGGTTGGAATTGAGTTGGGGTGGGGGGACAGGTAAGTAAGTAAGTAGATGAATAGACACAAAGACCTTTAAGTTAAAAAACAGCCAGGAGAGGATGGAGATGGAGAAATTAGTAGAGGTAAGTAATGGATGACAGAAAATGATCACAGGTTGATTGTATTCAGACATGTGTAGAGATCAGATGAATAGACATCAACTGAGTGGTAGACAGAGACTCTCCCTATGGAGAGGGTTCTAGAGCAGATAGGGCTGGATTCAAAGCCCAACTCTGCCAGTTACTAGCTCTGTGATCATAGGCAAGTCACTTCATTTCCCCTCAGTCTCCTTCCCTGTAAATGAGAAGCACAATGCGCATTCTATTGAGTGAGTATTAGGATGAACTACAAAGAGCCTGAACATAGTAGATTCCAATAATTGTCACTGAATAAACTAATGCATAAATGAAGCCTGCCAAAGCTGGCAGGGCCTGGAGCAATCTTCTGGTCCAACCTCTTTACCACACCCCTGGGGAGCCTGGGGCCTACGAAGAGATGGTACTTGGCCAAGGTTACCTAGAGGACCGGAAGCCCAGCTTAACCAGATACCAGACATGCTGAGTGTCATGTCTGTGTCTGTCTGGAGCCCCTCTCTGGGGGGCAGTGTTAGCTACAGTGCCAAGCAGCTGAGAGGCCAAAGCAGCTGGTGTCCAGCAGGGATGGGAGTTGAATATGACTGATCATGTGGGCTTCTTGGTCACTGTACCTTGGGCTGGGGGAGGTGGTCTTCACAGAAGATAGTCAGATGGTAGACAGGTCAATGAGGAAGGAAAGGAGGGGAGAGGTGGGAGCCCTCCAGAGCCAGCTCACCTCCTCCCTGAAGGGCATAAAAGGCACGGTGGGGTCCAGCCGGTGCATGTCTTCACTTAGCAGTGCTCGCAAACACAGCGCCAGGCTCTCCTCATCCCGGGCCATGGGGCCAGCCACTGTAGTCACTGAACAGAAACGAGGCAGATTCCTCTTATCCTTTCTGCTCCCAGGGACCCCCACTGCCTGGCCTCAGAGGGTGGGGCCCGGGGCCATGATCAGGTCACAGTGTCCTGGGGCCGGGGACAGGGAGAGTCGGCACACTGGGAAAGCAGCTTAGGTGCCTGACAGGAGAATCTCAGCTGGGGCAGAGCGTCAAGAGACAAGTAGGAGAGATTAAAGCTCCGTTGTAAGAATCACTTCTCATGGGACTCGGGGGAGGCCGGCTGGGATCCTTGCTGTTCCTTCGGACTGCTTTATCACCAGTGGGGCAAGTCTGTGTGAGATAGGGCTGAGTGAAATGTCCTTGGGAGCGAGGAAGGCTGACGGGTTGTCTCTGGATGGGTGTGTCCACAGGCACAGCGGGTTGCTTACCAGATTTCTCGCCCTTGACAACAGCCGCAACAACGGCAACTCCGGAGTAGCTGCAAAACCCCGCCCCCACCCAGAGCCCAGCTCAGTGCTTGAAGGAAGGGGCCGGCCAAGCACTCCCCCAGGCCCCAGCACCAGCAAGAGGAGTTGCTTCAACCTTGCTGTGACCCCTAGTACCCACAGCATCAAGTCTAGCCTCTATGATGGCCTTCAAGGCTCTGCAGTATCAACTCCTTCCACAGCGTCCCCTTCTAGCCCTTCCACACACACATACTGCTCTGGGCAAAGAAAGCTGCTCACAGGTTATAGCCTTCTAGACTCTACACCATCTCTGCATACCCATCCTTCAAAACCACCTTCAGATTCTGCCTCTTCCAGGAAGCCTTCCCTTCCCTTGCCCTGCCTCTGAAAGTTTAAAGTCTAGGCTTTTAAGAAATCTCTGTTGAAGAAAAGGTCAGCTTCATCCTGTGAATTTCTACAAGCTTTGACCCTCTCCTAGAGCCCCATCACTTTCTGACTCAGCCATTTGCATGTCTAATAGCACAACAAGGGCAGGGACCGGGTCTGAGACTGTTCTGTGTCCCCAGCGCACGGGCTACCACAGTGCAGGTACTTGGGGAGGAGGGCCTGAAAGATGGGTGGATAAAGGAACAGAGACGGATACGGATGGACAGATAGACGGCTAGATGAACAGCTGATGGGGAGATAAATGGATGAGTGAGTGAACTAATGAACGGAAGAAGGATTGTATATGAATTTGCCAAGGGCAGGGATGTTTGTCCTTTTTTTAAATCGATATATCCCCAGTTCCTAGTACGGTACTAGTCACAGAGTAAACACTCAATAAATATCTGTTAGATAAATTAAATGGTGGATAAATAGTGAAATTAATTGATGGCTAGAGACTGGGATGATGACTGCATAAGTGGATGAATGGACAAAGGATGGATAGATGGAAAAATGGATAGACCAATGAGCGACTAAGGGAACAGGTAGGTCAATGGATAGATGTAAAGATGAATGAATTCATGAACAAATAAATTAATGAGTGTGTGGAAGGCCTTTTCTCCTGCCACCTATACCAGACATGGTGTGCTGATCTGGAACTGAAGCAGGAGCTATTTGAAGCCCACATACAGTTAGCCGCTTCCCCGAGTACTGAGGTGAGTGGATAAGAGTTGATGTACCAATAGGTCTCTGTTCCCCTAGGCTGGGCTGAGTCTCCCCCTCCCCCCATCACCAGCACCAAGTACCTGAGGCGGTATCCAGTGGTCCTCAAGCCACAGACACCACAAAAGCTGGCTGGTATGCGGATGCTGCCCCCACTGTCGGTCCCCATGTCCAGGATGGAACCCCGTTGTGCCAGCATGACTCCCTCACCCCCTGAGGAGCCCCCAGGTGTCTTCTTCAAGTTCAGAGGGTGCAGGGTCTGTCCGCAGATGGGGTTGCTGCAATAAAAGCTGACGGAAGCAGAAGAAAAGGAGCTGGGAGGTGAAAGTCTCCCCGAAGAGACTGACCCCCTCAGGAGTCAACCCCAGGCCCACTTTGGCTCCCCAGCTCCTCCCCAGGGCTGAGCCCTCCCAGTCTCCCTTACGGCTGAGGTGAGGGCCCACTGCTGCAGGGAAGACCAAGAGTGGACGCCAACCACAGCTCCTAACTTAAGGACAGGAGCCCCCAGCCCTGCTGTCAGAATTGGCAACAGGTTCCTCACAAAAGTAGGTACACTAAATGCCAAGGGAGAGGAGAGAAAAGCTGGGATAAACACAGCGATGAAACTCTTCAGAACCTCAGAGCCTGAGGGCCTGTAGAGACTATGAAGTCCACCCACACATTACAAGACGAGGGAGCCAAGGCTCAGAGGGCAGAAAAGACATGCTCAAGAACATAGGTCCTCACAGCCTGCTTGACTGGTCCGCACCTCACCCCTCCACCCTGAGCCAGGACTTTAAGTTGCTGTCAGTCCTGGGCCCAGCCCCAAACCCAGCCCCGCCTACCCACTTCAGAGACCTGAACAGCGTCTGTGGGATGTTGGTCTTAACGAAGGGAATAGCTCCCTGAGCCTTGAGCACTTCCACAATGACCCCGTCCTTGGCTGCTGGCTTCTCCAGGAACTGGGCCAGGCCACACGTAGAGTCATGGCCCTGCAAGGAAGTGACATTAAGGCCAGGCCCTAGGGATCAGAATGCAACTTCCCAGAGAACAGACTCTCCTCACTCTGCTCCCATTCCACGCATTGTCACGGCCTCTGAAATGCGTGGACACTGCACCCTTAGGAGGATTCATGAGCAGCAGGAGAACGTGGTGGGCCAGAGCCAGACGCCTGAGTTCAGATCCCAGCTGGCCACTTTCTAATTGTGGACCTTCGGTAACAGAACTCACCCAATGTCCCACACTCAGATGCGCACGGGCTCAATGACGTAGGGGCACACTCACACACATGTACACATGTGAACATACGCCTCACAGCCCACCTTGCAGTCATAGGTGTCCTTCAGGCTGATGGGGACCCCATAGAGGAGGCCCCTCTCAGTCTTCTGGAGCTTCTTCAATGCCTGCAGTTGCTCCTCACACTCGCCCAGGAAATCCCTGAGGCAGTTTACCTCCTTATGTACCTTCAGTGCCTGAGCGACATTGATGGAGACCAGACATGGAGCACTCAGTCACCCACCATCCTGACCCAGAGCAGAATAGAAATGGCGGATGACTGTGGCATGCGTTCCCTCCCACGTCAGCCATAGTGCCACAATGTTATACCCATCCCCCACCTCCTGTGAGGAGGACAAAGGGTGAGAACCCCCACGCCCCTCCGGAGCCAACCGCCACCTCCTCTAAGTAACTACAGAGGACGCTCTCCAGACTGAGCTCGTCATCCTGCAGCTTCTGGGCCAGCCTCTCCAGGGGCAGCTCCAGAATGGCCTTGGGGTCCAGGGAGGGCTCCTGTGGAGAGGGAGGGCAGAGGTCAATGACTGATTCACTCCAGTCCACTCGCACATGCTCAACCTCACATCCCCACACAGTTGCACACCCATCCATGTGCCCAGCCCGTGCCCCTGGACTCGCCCTTAGCATGAAGAACATTTCCTGAGCGGGCGCAAGATTGGCATGAGAGTCCTACATGGCAGATGTTCCCTCTGTCTCTGCCTCCCCAGTGCCCAGCCTGAGGCCTGGCACAAAGGAAGGCCTCCCCCCTCATGTTGATACCAGAAGGGGCACAACAGCAGTGGGAGTGATTCTAGCTCATCAGACGGGGCTTCCGAGGGCCTGGCAATACATTCACCCACCCAGCTGAGTGTCCCTTGCACCTAATAGAACAAACTCATCGAAATTCACTAAACACCCGCCCAGCAAGGACAACATTCGTTCTGTTATTACTGAAGTCAGACCTCTGGCATAGATAGTACTTGCTGTGTACACCATCGTAACCATTAGGAACTCACGTGAGTACTATAGTTCTAATCATCACACCCCATTGTAGAGATGAGGACGTTAAGACATGGAGGAGTTTTTTTTTTTAAGTAGAGGAGTCAGGGATCCCTGGGTGGCACAGTCGGTTGGATGACTGACTTGGTTTCGGCTCATGGGGTGATCTCAGGCTCATGAGATCCAGTGTCAGGCTCTGTGCTCAGTACGGAGTCTCCTTGTGACCCTCTCTCCCTCTCCCCTCTCCCTCTGCCTCTTCCCCCCTGTGTGCACTCTCTCTCTCTCAAATAAATAAATCCTTAAAATAAATAAAATAATATGTACAGATCGGAGTCAGGATTCAAACACAGTCCCGTCTTCTCTCAACTACCACACTCCTATTTGTCCTGTTACGCAACTTCCCAGGAGGCTCATAAGATTGAGAGAGCTGTAATTTATTTTTTTAAGATTTATTTATTTATGGGGCGCCTGAGTGGCACAGTTGTTAAACGTCTGCCTTCCGCTCAGGTCATGATCCCAGGGTCCTGGAATGGAGTTCCACATCGAGCTCCCTGCTCAGCAGGAGGTCTATTTCTCCCTCTCCCACTCCTTCTGCCTATGTTCCCTCTCTCACTGTGTCTCTCTCTGTCAAATAAATAAATAAAATCTTTAAAAATATATTTATTTATTTATTTATTTGAGACAGAGAGAAAGCAAGGGGAAGGGGCAGAGGGAGAAACCGTCTCAGGCAGACTCTGGGCTGAGCGCAGAGCCCGACACGGGGCTCAATCTCACAAACCCTAAGGTTTCATCACCTGAACCAAAACCAAGAGTTGGAGATTTAACCAACTGAGTCACCCAGATGCCCCGAGATTGCTGTAATTTATTTTGACATTCTAAAGATTTTATTTATTTGACAGAGAGAGAGCAAGGGCGGCGGCAGACAGAGGCAGAGGGAGAAGCAGAAAAGAGGCAGACTCCCCCCTGAGTAGGGAGCCCAATGTGGGACTCAATCCCAGGACCCTGAGATCATGACCTGAGCTGAAGGCAGACGCTCAACCGACTGAGCCACCCAGGCTCCCCTTATGATGACGTTCTAATAACAATGTTTATGACTTAGTTGACAATAGAGATGTTCGATTATATAGAATCTCGGCGTTAGAATGGCTGGAGGACTGTGAGTACAATTGCTACATGTTTGGCAGAAGTCAAGAAAGGACTCAATTCCTAGAAGTGCCCTACCCCTCTTGCCACGTCCCACGGCTCTATGGCCCCATCTGGCCTTTTCCACACTCACTGGTGCTGCCTCCTATGATGGTTTAAAAGTCAAAGAAAATATATTTTAGAGTTTTAGTTAATTGATGTATTACCAGTATTTCCAAAGCAGTTGTGAAATATGCTTAATATTGTCGAAACTTCCAACGGTCGAAAGGCTAATGTCCCCCTGAGGTGACCAGAGCTTCCCAGTCAGCAGCCTCCTGCCATGAGTGGCTTGTCCATTTACCCCAGTGGACTACGAGTATTATTTTCTACATGCTCTACAGAAACACTGCCTTATCTCAGGCTTTTCTCTCTCCGGTATTGCCTTTCCTCTTCCTTCCTCCTTTTGGAAAACTCCTGCACATCTTGTAAGGCTCAGCTCCAACACCACCCCTCCGTGAAGACTTCCCCACCCCACCCTCTGCAGATGGCCCAAAGCCCTTCCTCCCAGGTCCCATAGCTCCCCAAGCATTTGGCCCTCACCACACTCAGCTGAGCTGCCTCCCGTCACAGTTTGCATAGCTCTGTTCCCACCATGATACAATACATTCAGACCAGAAGCATCTTTAAGGCAGGTCAAAGTCAGGTGTCAGATTCATTTTGATTATGAATCTGTCCCCAGGGTCCAGCAAAAGGCAAGACCCAGAGGAAACCTCTGTCAGATTTTGCTAAGCTGAACTGAACTGGATTTGTTTGAATCCTGCCAGGGTTTGACCTATGTCTCAGCCTCCTACCTCCCTGGGATGTAAAGCTGGACACCTGAGGCCTTGAGGGTATCCTTGGCAGGGGGAAGGTGCCCATGAGGACCTGTGTAGCTCCTTTGGGGAAAGAGTAAGGTACTGAAAGACAAGAGGTCTGTAGCCTTGGGGGAAAGCTGGAGACACCAGGGGTGACCTCCCCCCAAAACCCTTTCACTCCTCCAGCCAACCAGACCCACACACCCCCACCAGGTACTCAGCCCAAGAGCTCTACATACCAGACGCCCACACATACACCAAGCACACCCAGACCAACACAGAAGCAGATGTCCTCACACATCAGACACCCGACCACACAGGTACATGCTCAACCAAACATTCAGACCCAAACCTCAGACCCAAACCAGCCACCCATAGCTAGATGTACACATTCCCATCAGTAACACAACACATACATACCCACCCAGGTACACACACCACAAGCCCATAACCAAACACAGGCAGCACGCACCCAGGCACACCTCTCAACCAGCACATCATCAAAGCCAGCAGGAGACACCCACAAGCAGGTTCTGGTGTGTGCGGTAAGGGAACCCAAATCCACCACAGTGCACGCACACGTACATGCATGTTCACATGCACACGCGCGCATATGCACGCACACACACACACACACACACACATGGGAATCTTCTCCATCACACTGATTCACCACGGCAACCCCATTAGCCCAGATTTCTTGCTCACCAACCAGGGAGGGGCAGCTGCTCTCGGGGGGCAGATTGATTTATCCAACTAATTAGCCCCAATTAATATTAATACACATTCTCAGGAACTGCAGCAGCTCGGGCAGAGAAGCTGCCCCTTGGGGCCATCAATCACCATCCAGGGGACGGCAGAGGACACTCAGGAACTCCAGAGCATGGGGATAGCTCCTCAGGCACTGGCCCCAACCCCCACTCCCAGGGCTCCCAGGGAGTCCACCACTATCAGCCACAGTTGGGGACCCTAAGATGCCATGAGCTCACCCCTCGCAGGGTAGTTGGGGAGCCCAGGAAGGGGCTGTCACGTCTTCCAGACCCCACAGCGGACCCCAAGCACAAGGAAAGGTGGACCGCCTCTCCTTCCCACCTTGCTCTCTGCTACTCTAGGCAGGTTCTGCGGCGACACCCATGGCTCAGTCCTTTCACCTTCAAGTCCCAGCCCAGCCACGGTGATTGTTCCAGTGCCTTGAAATATCCCTACCTAAGCTGTCAAAAGTCCCTTTTAAGACACAGAGCTTCCTGGAAGGACCGTATCTCCCGTGACTGCCCTGTGCTTTGCATCTGTGAGCTGTTCTCAAACATTTGCAGAACCCGGGGGCAGGGGGATGGGATGGAGAACGTGTAGTCCAGGGTTCCTGGGTCAGTGGGGTGTGGGGGTACTCAGGGGCTGGAAAGAGACCTGAAGGAAGACCTCCTGCTTCCAATTGCTTCCATCAGTTTATCTTATTTCAACAAAATCTCACCCACCACATTATTGACTCACGTGCGGGTGCTGGGAGGACAAAGAAAACGCACGGCCCCCAAACTCAATGGGTTCCAAGTACACGGATGGAGGAGGAACTGACAGCAGCACAAAGAGCCAGCATGGGGAGAGCTGGGGGTGGGGGACTTCCCCCCTTCCTGCCCCAGGTTCCTTGTCTTCTGAAGGGGATGGGACAATAGTCCTGAGGTGGGATCCTCCCCAGCCCTCCTCTTGAGATGGAGGGCTGGGGAGCCTCCGGGATAGGTGTCCACTCACTTGCTGCCGGAGACGCTGGACCAGAGCCTCCATCTGCTGCAGGGCCACTGCCCTACGCTTCTGCGCCCTGGGGATCTTGTTCCGCGCGGGAGCACGCAGCCAGCAGAGCCGGGCGGCCCCCAGCAGGGCCAACAGGAGGAGCACCATCAGCCAAGCCATGCCAGGCATTATGGAACCTGTGCGGGTAGAGCCCCCTGCTTCCTTGAGAGCCCTGCTGGCTCGTTCACCCGCAGCTATATGCTCCAGCATCCTCCCACTGTGGGCCCATCAAGAGGCAAAAGCCACACATGACCCTGCACGCAGCAGAATCCAAGCCCCTCCCACCTAGTGCTTAGCCTTAGGTGGGCTTCCTGGGGCCAAAAGCCATTGGACCTCAGGCCACGCAGAGGAAGAGGCTTGGGCAGAGACAAGCCTGGAGAGGAGCCCAAGCTTGCAGCTGGGGAGGTGATCAGGCTCTGATCAGACCTCCCCACACCCTTCTCCCCGATCCCGCCCCTCAAACACCCCACCAGCACCCCTGATCTGACCCACAGCAGTTCCTAATGGAGCTGTCTCTGGGGTTTCCCATTCCTTCCAGAGTAATTGCCCACCCCCTGAACACAGTTCACAGGCTGTATTGAGGTGGACTGAATAGGTTCACTCTGGAGGGCCTCTGGGGTCGGGGCAGAGAAGCAAGCAGGGACCCCTGGGAGGCTCTAAAGGCATCAGCCTCAGGTGAGATGATGCCAGGAAGTGAGAATCGAGGTGGGCAGGCAGAGTCCTAACCCCGGCCTCTGTTACCCTCGCTGGGCTCTCATTCCTGACTGTAACACAAGGCCACATCCGTGATCCTGGGAGTCCAGACTCCCCAGTCAACTGGTTCTCCCTTCCAGACTCATTTCCCATCGTCTCTTTGTTCCAGGAGCTCCTGGTAGGCAGGGGGTTGGGGGGGGGTTGGTGGAGAGAAATATGGGGCTGTGGAGGTGAGGAGGCACCAGTGGTTTCCCAGAGGAGGAGCAGAAATAATGGGAAGTTACGGGGCTACAGAGCAGGAGGGACTCATTTGGGAGCCCTCTGGCTCTTGCTGGATCTTCTGGCCCAGCCAGAAGGGGAGAGAGGAGTGGCTGCCCGGGAGAGTGATGGCCCCGCCCTTGAAACTGCGAAGTTGGAAGCAGAATTGGGGGGAAGGAGATGTTTGTGGTTGGTAACGTTGAGTCCGAGCTCCCGAGGGTTACCCAGGGCCAGACGTGGAGTTGGCAGTTGGCCTATTGGTCATGACCTAAAGGGTAACCCCAGGTGATGAACGGGTCTCAGGAACTAAACCCTGACATTGGCAAACTCCCCAGGTCCTTCTTCCTCCTTTCGGACTATTTCCTTCCCCCGTACCAAGGCCTCCCTCGCTGAACCCTGGCTCTCCTTGATGGCTCAGCTCCCCTAGTCCATCCGGCACCCACACCCTTGACAGCACCTTAATCGTGATCCCTCCTCAATTTGCACCCCTCCATTAGCACATCACCCCATTTTATTTCTTCATCGCACTTATTAGCTGAAATCCCCTTGTTTACTTATTCCTTACCTCCCTCCCTAGAAATTAAGTTCGATAAGCAAAGACCTTGTCAGCCCTTTTCCTCTGTCCCCTGTCACAGAGCAGGTGCTTGGTAGTACTCCTTAAATGGAGGAACGATGGGCAGGCTGAGTTCTTCATTCCCACCTTTTCTTCTGTGTGTTTCTGCTGCCTCCTTCCTAACATGCTTAAGTCTCTCTCATTAAAAAAAAAAAAAAAAAAAAAAAGACGGAGCACCTGGGCAATTAGTTAAGTATCCAAGGCTTGATTTCAGCTCAGCTCATGATCTCAGGGTGGTGATCTCAGGATTGTGAGATTAAATCCCATGTCCGGCTCTGCACTGGGCCTGGAGTCAGACTGGGATTCTCTCTCTCTCTGCTCCCCCAATTTCCCCACTCACTCTCTCAAAAAAAACAAAAACAAAACCACAAGCCTTCACTAGGTACCTACAGAGTACCAGGCACTGTGGTGGGTGCTGGACACACAAGAGCAAACCCCACACACCCCGACCCCAAATGGCCTCCCCTGCCGAAGGCAGCCAGGGTTAGCGCTCCCAAATCACGGGGTGGGAAACTTGGGGAGGCAGCAGCCCAGGAGGGCTGGCAGGCTCAGGACGTGGTATTGCGGGAGTCTGTTAGAGGTGTGACAGGTCAGATTGCTCCAGTGGGTGGCCTGGAATGACACACTCCAGGGTCTTTCCTTGGCCCTGATCCGATCAATACATTTATTGGTGAGTTAGATGAAGTTAAAGCGGTCTAGTGCTCAGACTGTGGATGCATGAGTGAGAGGCAGAGCAGGAGTGGCCCACGGAGCCAGGATGCCAAAGGTTCTCAGTAGGCTGAAGCCCTGGGATGATCCTAGAAGATGTGGCTCAACAGGGATAAAGAGCAGCTATTTTCACAGTGTCCTAAATTCCAGTGATAACAACCCCAGGGAGAGGAAGGGAGGGTAGACAGGGACATGACAGGACCTCCTAGAGATACACACTAGCAGAGGAGCACCATGAATGGAACTTGCTTCTGTGGAATGGAACAGTGTTTGTGGTCCCGAGCCCAGAACCTGGTTGACCTGGGATGTCAAGGGTGTGTTCTTGGGATGACGGTGCAAGAGGAAAGCGGATACTAAGTTTGGCTTCGTGACTTCAAATCTCCGTGCAAGTCTTTGGCCTTGAACAAATTAGCAACCATTTCTGAACTTGTTTCCCTACCTATAAAATGGAAGTAATAAGGCCCATTTTTTTCCCATGGGATAATGGGCTAGCAACTCCAGAGGCTAACAGATGTTGGACTTTATTATGAAGACATGGCCCCAGGTCTGGAGTATGGACAGAAACACAAAGAAGCCCTTTTCACACAGCCTGCCGGAGGGCAGACTACCTTCTCCTTGGATAAGTGGGAGGTCTGTAGGTGCAGATGTGAGGAAGAGCAAGTACAGTGAGCAAAAGCAAACTGTGTGGGGCTGGGAGCTGTGCACACTGTCCCAAGCACCCCCCCAAGGGCCACAATGGGATGTGGGCACTTGGGAAGGGGCGGAGACCAGAGTGCTCAGCCGCCTGGTCGGGAAAGGAATGGCCTCGGGGTCAGAACCAGGAGTCTGACAGAACACAAATGATGCTAAAGGTTTCAGGCATGATCAGAATGGCTTTTAGAAAGGTCACCCAACTCCGATCGGAAGGACAGTTGGAGAAGAGCAGTCTGGAGCGGAGTGTTCCAAGTAGAGGGGCACCAGTGTGACACAAAGGCTCTGTAGCAGGGACCACCAGCTGGAGAAGATCCAGAAACGGAAAGGTGCTCATGTGGCTGGAGTACAAGGAATGAGAGGAAGAGACACGCTAGATGAGGCTGGAGAGGTAAGCAAGGGCCATGACCCACAGAGCCTTGCAAGATACAGGAGGAGACTGGTCTTTATTCTGGGTGGGATGGGAAGCCATTAGGTCTTGAGACAAGTGACTCGATCTGATTTACACTTTCAAAGCATCCCTCTGGCAACTGCATGGGAAATGGGCTGGGGAACAGGTGTGGAGGGAGGCAGGGAAGCCCAGTTAGGTTACTGTGTTGTCCAGGGGACAGTCAGGTGGCATGAACTAGAATGCTAGCATAGCAATGGAAACAGGATGCAGCGGCTGCTTCCTGGCCACAGCGACCACCTCCCCCACCCCTTGGCAGCATTTGTCCCTTTGTATAACCTTTCCCCAAGCCCTGATCTCCCAGAGCAGATGTGTTCGTGTTAATGGCTAACCATCCCCATACGTCCCCGAGCCTCTCAAGGTTGGGAGTCTGGCTTGGTAGAGCTCCAGCACCACTGAGCCCAAGGTTGGGTGAGGCCACACTGGGGCTCAAAGGGTGAAGCAGTGAAGGGAAGAGGACAGGCACCCCCATCTTACAGCCTTGTGTCTAAGAACACAAGGATACTGGAGCACCTGGGTGGTTCAGTCAGTTAAGCGTCTGACCCTTGATTTCAGCTCAGGTCATGATCTCAAGGTCTTGAGATCCAGCCCTCTGCACCATCCCCCACCCCACCCCTGCGGTTGGGCTCCCTGCTCGGCAGGGAGCCTGCCTGAGGATTCTCTCTCTCTCCCTCTGCCCAACACCCCCCCACCCCGCTCATGCATGTGTACTCTCTACAATAAGTAATCTTTTTAAGATTTTATTTCTTTATGGGGCAGGAGGAAGCATGAGTGGGAGGGAAGGGACAGAGGGAGAAGGAGAAGCAGACTCCTCGCTGAGCAAGGAGCCAGACTCTGGGCTCAATCCCAGGACTCTGGGATCATGACCTGAGCCAAAGGCAGATGTTTAACTGACTGAGCCACCCAGCTGCTCCCATCACCAATAAATAAATCTTTTTAAAATTAAAAAAAAAAAAGCACAAGGATATCAAAGAGAGAAATGGGGCAGGAGTAAGAGGCTTGGTGGGGGGGAGGCGGGTACAGATGATTCTAGGGAATGATATGAGGCAAAATGACACAGTAGTTACAAGGAATCTGGGCAGGGCCCAACAACCTGGCCATCCCGATCTAGGTGCCCATGTAAGTTAGGCCCTCTGATCAGCCCTTGCGTCTACGCTGAAACCGGTCCTACTAAGGCGGGGACACGACCATCTGACAGTGCAGTGGCCACTGGGCACGTAACCTGGTAGGAATAGCCCCTCTGAAGGAGTAGGAGAGTCAGGAAGGAGAAGGAACCCTTGGGAAGGCAAGGTGCCCTGAAAAGAATCTGAAAAGCCGGATAGAACCGGGCACGTGCCTGACCCGCGGGCTCAGGCTCAGAAACATCTTCTGCAGTAAACAGGGGAGATAGGGCTGGGGCCAGGGGAGAGTAAGTTCTGCTTAAGGGGGCCAAGAGGTTCCCAGATTAGTCACAGACTAGCCACCCTCCCACCCGCCAGTCAATGCAGTAGTGTAGGAGGGAGGTTGACCGATAGGGCAGAGGTGAGACTCTGAGCAGAGACCACTCACTTCCATCCCAACTGTCAATTCCCAAACCACTTCTCTCCCTACCCCTGGGCCATGGCCTAGCTCAGGCTCCATGACCCCTGCCCCAGACTAGGATCATGGACATGCAGCAGCCTCCTTGACCCTCTCCAGGCTCTGATTGCCCAATCTACTCTCTTCACTGCAGCTGTGGGATCCTTTAAAAACTCCCTGTTGCCCTTGAGATAGGATTAAGTTCCTGAACTGACCCCCAAAGTCCACCTTGATTTGGCCTCCACCTACCTCTCTGCTGCTTCTCCTTTGCCCATTCAACACTACCATCTACTGAACTCTTCATGAGCTCTGGGTGTATGGCTCCTTCGCCCTGGGATGTCCTTACTCCCATCTCAGCTTCTGGGAACCTTCCACACTCAACACAGGTCCTTCAGGAAGCCTTGCTAGAACAATCCAGTCCTTAGCCAGCCCTGTGAGCACTCTGTACCAGATCACCTTGTCTCATGCTCTCTTCCCAAGGCCTATGGGCCTTCTCCCCGCCCCCCAACAGCTCCTCCTCCTGGCCAGAACTCCAGACTCCCTGCTGCCCGGTGCTCAGCCCTGGTCACTAAGAACAAAGACATAACATTAGGGTCCCTGCAGTCAAGGAGAGCCAGTGTCCTAAGAAAAGCAAACCTGCCCACAGAGGCCCACCACACAGGACAAACTAGGAAGAAACAGCCCACCTATTTCAGGACCCAGAGGAACGAGGGAAGGCCTTCTTGAGAAAGAGGGATCTGAGCAGGGCCTCAAAGGATTTAATGGCAGAGGAGCAGAAAGGGCATCCTCGGCAGAGGGAAGGAGCAAAGAGAGAAGAGAATGGCAATGCCCAGCAAAGTAGGGTTTAGTCTAAGTGCGGGGGGAGTGGGGGAGGGGGAGGTGCTGGGACCACAAGAAGCCAGTGTTGCTCCTGTGGGGGGCTGGGAACCAGGAGACTGCCAAGGCCCAAGGCCCAAGTATGGCTCAACCCCCAGTGCTCTAAGACGACAGCCACAAAATACAGAGACTAGAAACATTTCTTGACTGTTAGTGGGCTTCTGCCCAAGTCATACCCACTGCCTGCCACAAGGAGGGGTGTCAGGGCAGAGGGAGGGGACCAGAATGGGGAGCAAGGTCCAGACTCATGGGGTCTGTGCTTCTTTTAGGGGGTCGCAGGAGGGGGACAGGGATGCCTCTGCCCCAAGCCAAACTTCTCCTCCCAAGGCAGCAGCTGTGCCCAGACGAGGCTGGGCGCAGACCGAGAGGGTCTCAGGTCCTCCGGAGCCAGGCGGGCGGGCAGGCCGAAGTCAGGATGGCTGCTTTTCAGGGGTCATCAGTCGCTCCACCTCCCGCATGAACCGCAGACACAACTCTTCCTGCCAGGGCAGAGCCACGCACTGCACGGCCACGGGCATCCCCACGCTTTTCTTCATGGCCTGCAGGGGACACAGGTACCAGGATGGAAGGCGATGGAGACAGGACCCCACCAGGGACCAGGGAGCACCCCAGCTGGAGAGTAGGGGCAGCACAGCAGAGCCAGGCCGCAGTCTTTCGGGGACCCGCCAGGGGGCGCCTGGCTGTCTCACTCAGTAGAGCCTGCAACTCCTGATCTTGGAGTTGTGAGGTTGAGCCCCACATTGGGTGTAGAGCTTACTTAATGGGAAGGGGAAGGGAGGAGCGGGGAGGGGAGGGGAGGAGGGGAGAGAGGCAAGGACTGCACATGCTTATGCTGCATCCCTCCCAGCAGCCAGAGTTGGGGTATGGGTGGGAATCCAGGGGAAGGGGGTGCACAGGGGCTAGGCCAGGCCCTGTGGCCTCACCTTCTGTACCACGTTGTCCCAGATATCCCCAAAGTAGCCCCTGTAATGTTCCATCTGGGCCTCGTCGTCTTCCGTCACCGAGGTGACAGACACCACCCCCGCGGGGAAGTCCAGGCAGTTGTAGAGCAGAGTGTAGCTGACTGCGCCTGAAAGGGACCACAGGGAGCTGGAGCCCCGCCCCCACCAAGTGGGACAGGCTATCTCCCGGAGCCCAGACTTGAGGGAATGACAAAGCCCAGGGATCCAGATTCAGGGCAGGCTGGAGAGCCTGCTGAGCCCTGTCCTGTGCCTTTTACCAGAAGTTTCCCCACCTGGACCCTTGTTCCTATTTTTCCTGGCTTTTCTAAATCCCATCTGGACTTTAAACTGCACCTCCCCGAACCACAGGCTCTGGATCTCAAGATCTCTAACCTCAGTGTGCTGAGAACAGGAGCTCATTCCCTCCCAGAGCTCCCAGATGACTCCCATCTCTCCAGCCAGTCGGACTGTGAGCTCCCCAAGGGCAGGGCCCTCCTGGAGGGGTGCAACCCTCCCCAAGGCTCCGCTCATACTTCCCAGCAGCCTGTTGGGCACTGGGCTGAATTCACAGAAGAGGAAAGGCAGGTGGGAGTGTCGGAGATGTGTGCTGGGGCAGCAGACCTCACCTGTGGCCTTGCCTGGGGCGTTCAGGTCCAGAGCAGGGCCCAGCATGGGAGTGAGCAGCACATCCAGGTCCAGCGCTCTCCACTGGGCAATCACAGAGTTGCGGAACACCTGGAAGGAGGCCAGCACACCAGGGGAAGCCCTCAGACCCAGCCCATTGCATGGACTCTTCAATGCAGGGACGGTGATGGGGCTGGCTGGGGCTCCAGCACCTGCCCCTTCTCTGGACTAAGCCACACTGGAATGGAGGTCCTCAGGGCACCTAGCAAGCTGCTTCCAGGAGGCTTCCATTGCTCTACCTCCCACATGAACTGTAGACATCATTTTTCCTGCCAGAGCAGGGCCACTAGTTCTGGACAGTACTGGCGGTGGGGGAGGGGAAGGGGCAGCAAAGGGGGCATCCAGGACAGGAGCTACAGACTGAGCCAGCCTCCAAGGATGAGGACCAGAAAGCAGGGCCAGAACAGACCAGTCGAGGGAGTGGAAGGGGAAACGACAGACCACTCCAGGGGTCCAGAGGGAACCATGGCTAAGAGATGCCGCTGGCAGGTGCCCTTTCTAATCCTACCCTATACCCTGCCTGACTCTAGTCAGTAGGGGGTCTGGCCTCACCTCGATCTCATGCTGCAGTTCCCAGAGCTTGCCAGCCGACCTGGGCAGAAGAAAGGACGTCACTGGACCTCAAGGTCACAGCCATGGGGAGGAGCAACATCAGACCCCTACTCTTAACACCTCCCAGATCTCACACCTCCCTGGACCGTTCTCAACTAGGGGAGCTCTGAGTGGAAAGTAGCACAGGAAAGAAGTTCAAATCCCTAAGTTCACGTCCTGTGGAGAAAATCATGCCCCACAAGGGATTTAGACTGTGTCACTTGGTGACTTTACAGCAGAGCCAGGCCCAGATCAGGCCCAATTCCCAGTGACCCTTAGGATACCAGAGACCAGAGCTGTCAAAGGTCCTGAATGCCTGGCAGTGAGAGAAGGGGCAAGTCCACAGGATGTCAGGGCCTAAAAATGAGGCCATTTATAGCCTGCTTTTCCCACCCGAGCCACTAAGGGGACAGCAGGACCCAGTGCAGCTCAGTTCCCGTCAGACCTCTAAGAGCAGGTCTCTCAGTTTCCTCAGTAGCCCCCTCTACCTTAGGCCACCCCGATGCTTCCTTTCCTGGTCCTTTCTACCCTCGTCTAGCCAGGTCTTCTTCTCTCCACCCGGTCTCATTCTGTGATCTCCTTCAGGCCCCTCCTCTCTAGCTGGACCTAGACTCTGCGAAGACAAACATCAAGGTCCCATCTGAAAGCTACAGAGGTTGCCACCCTGGTTGGGCCACTTCCAGCCTCAGCACCTACTTCCCTTGGCTCTTCCCACCAGAAACCACTTAACCCCAAGTCAGGAGAAGATGGGGGCAGGAACTAGGCTCAGGAAATGTCCTTACCGGGGCTTCATGCTGCTAAGAAAAGCTGCCATCCTTGGGAGCTGCCGAAGGACAAAACACAGTGTCAGTGACTCAGTTCTGGGCTGAGAGTGGACAACAACCTTCTTCAGGCCAAGCCACTTGTTTCTCTTCCCTCTCTCCCTTCCCCCAGGTCCCAGGTCAGCCCCTCTTTCAGCATGTCACTGGCTGAAGATTGCAGGGCATGGGGAGAGGAGAAGAGTCTGGGTGGGGGGGTGGAGAGAAGAGGAGGCCATGTTTGCCGCTAAGGCGAGAGGGGAAGAGCCCCAGAGGCTCCCTCCCAGCACCCCCCAGCCCTCTGCTCCTGTGCCCTCACCAGAGGCTTCAGCAGGAAAGCCAGCAGTCCTTTCAACCACCTTGGTATCTTCAGAATGGGGATCAGGTCCCCCAGGCAGGGGTCCACGAAATCACCTTTGCTGGGAGACAAAGGGTCCAGTCCAGCACTCCCTCCCTGGTCCTCCCTCCTGCCCTACCTCTACCCACAGCACCCCCAGCTCAGTGTCATCTACTCCGTGAAACCCCCTCCTCCACGAGACTTGTAACCACTGGTCTCCAAGCCCTTCATCTGCCTTCTTCCTTTTTTCTTTTTTTTAAGATTTTCTTTTTTTTCTTTAAGTAATCTCTATACCCAACATGGGATTCAAATTCACAACCCCGAGATCAAGAGTCCCATGTTGTATGGACTGAGCTAGCCAGGCACCCCTATCTGCCTCCTTTTATTTATTTTTTATTTATTTATTTTTAAAAATTAACATATAATGTATTATTTGTTTCAGGGGTATTTTTTATTTTTTAAAAAGATTGTATTTGTTTATTTGAGACACAGAGAGCGCCCCTGGGGGGGCGCGGGGAAGAGGCAGAGGGAGAAGCAGGCTCCCCACTGAGCAGGAAGCCTGACCTGGGACTTGATCCCAGGACCCCAGGATCCTGACCTGAGCCAAAGGCAGACACTTAACCGACTAAGCCACCCAGGTGCCCCCTACCTGCCTCCATTTAGACATATGACTTGTTTCTGCTTATCATTTGGGACACACGGACTCCACTCCATATCCCTGGAGCTTCCCAAGGCAGGACTCTGCATCTCCCTCCCTGGCTCACTCAGCTCAAAGTGATAAGGACTCCACGAGGGCAACATTTCCCTGGCCAGGGCATGACACCGAGGGCATCCCCTACTGATGCAGATGCGGGCCTAGAGAGACGAGTGGAGCCACCATGACTCTTATTTCTGAGGCTGTCTCTAGCTCTAGAGCTTGGGGAAAGGTCTCAGGAGGCCGACCCTAGGGCTTTATCCCCAAAGCCAGAGTGAGGGGCAGCCCCTTGTGCTGATGCCTGGACCCTACTCAGCCACAAGCGGAGGTCTCGTCAGCCCAGGCACATCAGCAGGAGGTAGCATCACAGGTCTTTCTTGCACCCCTGTCAACCCTTAAGGACTGGAAGCTTCTGAATGGAACCAGCTTCTCTAATGAGCTCTGGGACGCCTGGCTGGCTCAGTTGGTTAAGTGTCTGCCTTTGGCTCAGGTCGTGATCCCAGGGTCCTGGGATTGAGTCCCATATGGGGCTCTTCTCCCTCTCCTTCTCCCTGTGACCTCTCTCTCTCTCTCTCTCTCTCTCTGTGTGTCAAACAAATAAAATCTTTTTTTTTTTTTTTAAAGAGCTATAGGGGTGCCTGGGTCGCTCAGTGGGTTAAAGCCTCTGCCTTCAGCTCAGGTCATGATCTCAGGGTCCTGGGATCGAGCCCCGAATCGGGCTCTCTGCTCAGCGGGGAGCCTGCTTCCTCCTCTCTCTTTCTGCCTGCCTCTCTGCCTACTTGTGATCTCACTGTCAAATAAATCAATAAAATTTTTTAAAAAGGGGCTATAAAAAAAATAAACATGAGCTCTGCAAAGTTCCTTAAAGTAGGTCTGATCCAA
Source organism: Lontra canadensis (assembly GCF_010015895.1). Taxonomy (NCBI): domain Eukaryota; kingdom Metazoa; phylum Chordata; class Mammalia; order Carnivora; family Mustelidae; genus Lontra; species Lontra canadensis. The sequence continues at coordinate 12,502,175 of NW_022631054.1, read as the reverse complement.
CCCACCCACTCTACAGAAGAGAAAAGTACTCAAAAGACAGGCTTGGCTCAAGTCAGAGGAGCCTGAAGTCACAGCATGATGTCTAGACCTCTCTCTTCTTGCTTCACCCTTCACTTATCTCTCAATCTTTCCCCAGTAGACAAGCAACTCCCCTGCCCACCCCCTTTTCCCAGTGAGTTTTCATCACTCGGGCTCTGCTCAATCCAGCCTCCCCTCGAGCTGGTACCTTTCTAAAGTCTCCCTGGCCAGGGATCTCCAGGCTCCACCTGCACAGTTAGAGGGGCAGTGAGGTCCCTGCCCAGAACGCTCGGACCTTCTTTGTGTTAAGTGGAGGCCTGGCCCCCATCTTCCGCCAGAGCGGCCCATCCTGGGAGTAACAGGACCCAGCTGATCTCCCTGGGTCTATCCATGTCCTGACCCCACCCTAGAGCCCAAAGGCCAACATCACTTACAAGTTCTGCAGGAAGCTGTGGCCGCCATCACTGAACAGCCCACCGGTTGACAGGGTCTCCAGAGCATGGGGTATGTTGCTTGGCAGGAAGGGAACCAGCTGCAAGATTGAGGGGTATAAGGGCCCCCAAGAAACCCTTGACTCCCATGCCCCCCCCATGCTGCCCAGGCAGCCGTGAGGATGGGCTGGACCAGCTCTGCTGCCGTGGGAGCTCTCCCTGGAGCCACAAAGGCAGATGTCCTGACCCACGCAAACTCCCTAAAAATTCACATCACGAGAGGATCAAGCTACCCATTAAACTCGTCTCAGATGAACAGAAGAAAACCCACTGGCACATTGTCCTCGGATGGCAGCAACCCCTGGAAAGTGTGCACCACTGCTTGTGGTGGACTGGAGCTTCCCAGTGCGGTGCTCCCTCATCCCCGGCACAGAGCTGAGCTCCCCATCCATCACGTAACCTCACACTTGTGATCAGCCCTCTATCTGCGGGTCCTGCAGGGACATCGTTCCCATCCCAACCACAAAACCATCCCCTGGGTGATGGGTGAAAGGACACCATGGACAGGTGGCAGTCACGGGTACCAGGAAGGTTTCCCTGAAGGAGGGGCCATACCAGGACTTCCGGGTCCCCACAGCCATACCGTGTGGCCAGCAGCCTCAAGGCTCTGCTTCGTCTCCAGCACGGCCCGCTTCATGGCCGGGGTGGGCATGGTATATTTGTCAGTCTCATAATACCCCACACGCAGTGGCCGAGAGCTTGTGTAGACCTAGACCAAAACCCCAGAATCAGAATCGAGTCAAGAGGGTGGCCCAGCGTAGGGCTCCCAGAGATCAGAGATGCTACTCAGCCCCAAACACAGCTGCAAGGCTGCAGCCCGGATTCCCAGAAAACTGGGTACTGGAGAGGCCGCCCCTTTCTGCATCTGACCCTTTCACAAAAGCCCTGTGCAATGACTCTGCATTTCCACTGGCCATATGATGAAACTGAGGCTTCAGGTCTAGATAAGGAGATAGGCAAACGGGCTGGAGTCGGGCTGGGACTCGCCCAAGTCCACCCAGCGCAGACTGACAATACTAGGTCCAGGACCCAGGTAACCTGTCTCCTGAGTCGAGGAGTCTACTGCCTGTTTCAGGATTGCAAGTCTTGGCTCCCATGATAATTTGTTCCAGACCACATCACAAGGACCTCATTTCCTCCTTCCCTTCCTCTCAGGAAGAGTTCTTCTTCTTTTTTTTTTTTTTTAAGATTATTTATTTATTTGACAGAGAGAGAGAGACAGAGAGAGAGATCACAAGTAGGCAGAGGCAGGCAGAGAGAGAAGGGGAAGCAGGCTCCCCGCCAAGCAGAGAGCCTGATGCGGGGCTCGATCCCAGGACCCTGAGACCATGACCTGAGCTGAAGGCAGAGGTTTAACCCCTGAGCCACCCAGGTGCCCCAGGAAGGGGTTCTTAAACCACTGAGTGTTTAGAATAACCTCTGCCAGGGAGGGACAGCTCACCCCACCCAGCCCAGATCTCCTGCCTGCCAAGAAACACCCTAGTTCTCCCACAAGTGGTTCTTGGGCTGAGAAGTGACTCCTATCTCTCAGGGTCGGCAGGCGAGGCTGAGGCCGGAAGAGGAGCATCTTTCCTCAGAGGAAGCCTCCCAGCCCAGCCTCAGAAGTCCTAGGGTTGCCACGGGTGGGCAAGGGCTCCATCTGGCGGCTCTCTGTGGAGCAGCAGCTGAGCCCAACTTCAGACCCTTGGAGAGTGCTTTTCAAGAGACAGAGCCTCCAAGACCTGCCCACAGTGCCTGAGGCTGCCCTCTGGGCTCCGGAGGACCAGCAATAGCCAAACTCAACCACACGCCCATCCCCACCCCTGCTCACCTGCTCCCTGAAGGGCAGCGGGGGCACTGTGGGGTCCAGACGGAACATGTCTTCACACAGCAGCGCTCGCAGGCACAGTGCTAGGCTTTCCACATCTCGGGCCATGGGGCCAACTGAGATCTGCACTGTGGGGGCAGGGAGGGGAAGGAAGAAAGATCACCCTGCCCTAATGGGCTCTGGGGCTGGGTCCAAGCAAGGGCTGGGCCATGGCCCAGGAGTGTGAGCAGAGACAAGGAGGTAGGAACTCAGACCTAGACTAGCCTGGGAGCCAAACACTGCCCCCAGGAGAGGCAGGGGCAGAGGTGGATCAGGCAGACCCCCCCTCCTCCAGGGCACTGAGGGAACCCCAGACCTCACCTGCTACCTGTCCATAGACACAGCCCTTCAGGCCACTCTTGCTGGATAAGAAACACAAGATGTCGGAAACAGGAAATGGTCACCCTCTGCCCAACCCCAAACCCACAAAGCAGCTTAGAACTCTCACCACTTTGGAAACTAGGAACCAAGGCCAATGGCACTGACAGTCCCTCCCAGCAAAACCCCAGCGAGGGACTCCCCGCCTGGGGGCCTAAAGAGTTTGGAAGCTAGACTAAGACCACAGCAAGAGACCCAGAAGCTCCTTCCTCCTACCACCCACACCATACCTGATACGGTTCGCCGTGGGCTTGAGGCCACAGATGCCACAGAAGGAGGAGGGAAAGCGGATGCTGCCTCCAATGTCAGTGCCTAAGCCCAGTGGGGAGCCTCCAGCCCCAATAAGGGCCCCTTCACCCCCGGAGGAGCCACCTGGGCTTTTGGAGGGCTTCCACGGATTCAAGGTCTGGCCAAAGAGGGGGTTACTGCAGTCATAGCTGGGGGAAGCAGGAACGGGTCAGCCCAGGGTGCACTGGGGCCAGAGTCCCTGGCCCCGCCCATGCACAAGCCCACCTGAACATGGACTGAGGGACGTTGGTGTGCACGAAGGGCACGGCGCCTTGTAGCTTCAGGACCTGCACCACCACACTGTCACACTCTGCAGGCACGCTCTCGTTCAAACTCAAGCCCAGCGTGGAGTCATGGCCCTGGAGGGAGGGACCAGCACCAGAGGGGTGTGGCTGACACCTCAGGGGCCCTTCAGCAGCCCAGGACCCACTGCCACCGCCATCCTGCAGGCCAAGGCTGAGCCTTGGAAGGACCCAGGTAAGTAAGGAGGCGGAGCTGGCTGACAGGGACAGGGGTGCAGAAGTGGGGTGGGGGTCAGAGCCAGACAGGAGGTGGGGCACACCTTGTAGCTGAAGCACTCCTTGAGGCTCACAGGAACGCCATAGAGCAGGCCCCGCCGCGGGGCCTGGGACAGCTGAGTCTCACAGTCTGCCAGGAAGGTAGTCACACAGTTGGTTCCTTTGTTTACTTCCCAGGCCTGGAGGAGGGAGAAATGGACACACAGAGCAGAGTGACACTAGCCTTTGTTTTTAGCTGTGGTCAAATATACATTATATAAAATTGGCCTCTTTAAGTCTATACAGGGAAAGGGTGACCAGCAACAAAGCCCAGAGCCAGGAGCATGGAGAATAATTGAGAGCCCAGCACCCACCTCATCCGGGACATCTAGCCCCAGCGTCACCCTGGCAGCATCTGACCTCAACCCCAAGATGGAGAGAGCACCTCCAGGGCCAGGGCACAACCCAGGCACCCAAAGGAGCAACAAGCACTGGCCTCGGACACTCCCCAGAGGGGATGAGCTGGGAGGGAGATGACCTTTGACCCCTAAGCCACATCTCTGTCAGTGAAGCAGACAGGGGCAGGTCCCCACCTCAGGTCACACTGGGAGTCAGCACAGAGCAGGGATGGACCCAGCTGCCAGCCTCCCAGAAGCCGGCAGGTTCTCTCCTGCCCTAGGCCTGGCCCACACGGGCCCCAGCTAAGCCTCCCCACCCCCGGAAACTCTTGAATCTGATAATCAAGTCACTTGGAGCAACGGGATGATACCAATCAGTTAAAGGAGTGGGAGCTTGCCTAAAAGGAAATGATACTGCTGTCCCTGTGAGACATCTGAGGAAAATGGGTGTGGGCTGCACTGCCACACCTCAGCATGTGAGATCTGTGGGTGACAAGGTAGGGCAGCCGCTTTTCAGGGACACTGAAAGAGGAGACACAGCGGTCTGCTGAGCCTGCCTGTGTCCCCTCGGGGCATCCAGGGCAGGGGTCCAGGGTCCTCCCTCCATTGTCAGCCTCCCTCCCCCTCGCTCAGTAGCTGTCACTCACCCAGCTGTCACCCACGCCCATGGATCTGCTTAGTGGTCATACTCACTGCCACACACTCTGCTTCGAGAAACCACAAGCAAGGAACTCACAAAGCACAACTCTTTCTTTCCTTCCCTTCGTTTCAAACAGATGCCTGGAACACTTACTACGTGAAAAGACAGAGGGCCCAGCACTAAGTTCGAAGACAAGTAAGACAAGCTCAGTCCACAAGAAACCCATGTTGACCCAGAAAGGGGCCAAGGCAAGTGCAAAAACACCCAGAGAAATGTGTTAAAAAGTGAGCACTGAAGAGGGAACCCTAATTCAGGCTAGGAGGGGAGGAGGGTCAGATTCCTGAAAGAGGATCTCCTTCTCTGAGCCCCAAAGGTTCAGCCAGCAGTGCCTGTTGCCTCAGGTGGGGCAAAGAAGAGGGAGAAGAGCCTTCCAGGTAAAGGGAGTCCTGCACAAGGCAGGGCTCAGCATGGCAACCTCTGGGTGCCAGGAAACCTCCGCCAGTCGAGCTACTGATGCCCACCCTCCAGAAGGCCTTGGCCAGACAGGATGCTAGAGTCAGCAAGGAGCAGAAGAGCAGAGTTTGAAGAACTGGAAACCTGAGAGGGCATCCGGCCAGGAGGCTGGCACTCCATCGTGGAGGGAGATGGCTGCTGGGGGCCTGGGGACCAGAGGTTGGACTGGAGAGAGCTATAGAAAGAGAACAGACCACACTTGTTGACCGATGGGGTGGAGGCGGGAGGGAGAGGGAAGTCTGGGCTGAACGCCAGGCTCTTAAGCTAAGACAACATGCTCAGTGTCGGCCCCCACAGAAGCACACACACAGAGTCAGCGCCTCTTTCTCTTTCTCCTCTCTTTCTCTCTATTTCTCTCTCCCTCATGCAGCTCCTGGTAGCCCCTGGCACTATCGCACCCTGGCCCTCAGAGAGACGAACTCCAGGCCAGGTTTCCCCCACAGCCTTTGCAGAGAGAGGGAGGATCCCTAGCATCCAGACCTTACCTTTCCCACATAGGTGAAGAGTGCAGCCTCAGGGGACAGCTCCCCACTGTGTAACTTCTGCACCAACTGGGTCAGAGGCAGGGCCAGCAAGGCCTCTGAGTCCAGGTCAGGGTTCTGAAAAGACACCCCAGGTAAGTAACCCCTCTCCCCACATGCCCCAAGTGCTAAAAGCAGACACATGTGGCCCAGTGCCCCTAAGTCCCCACACCTGGCAAAGCAGATGCTCACTGTCATGTGCCAATCCACGACAGACACGCCTACCTGCTGCTCTGACACCAGACATGTGGCCCAGCCTAGGCAGGTCCTTGCCACCTACAGACAGTACAGATATATCTCTTCCAGAAGGTTATGGGAGAGGCTGCCCTGGGAAAGGCCACGCCCAGGCTGAAATGTTATGTTATGAAAATGTTACAAAATCATTACAAACCCCCACCACTAACAACTGCCTATAGCCCCCATGCCGGTACACTCTGGGTGTTGATTAAATCTTGTTACCATTCTTATTGCACAGATAAAGAAACCAAAGCCCTGAGAGGCTACATGCATCACCTAGGCCCATACAGGTAAACTACGGTTCTCTGCCCACTCAGCATAGCCCGTCTACTGGCTATCCACCCGCATCTAACCCCTGGCAGGGGAGGCAGAAAAAAAAAAAAAAAAGGAAGAAGAAAAAGAAGACACTGTCCTGGGTGGTTGGGTCTATAGAGGCTATCCCTAAAAAGGGATTTTTTTTTCCTTCTTTCCAGATATGTATTAGGTGTCTGCTCTGTACCAAGCATCAAACTAGGCCTGGGGATACAACTGAACAAAAAAGACAACAAGTTCTTGCTTTGGGAAGTGAGCAGGTAATGAAAAAGTAAACAAGAGTCTGAGTCCGTGAGAAATAACTTGAAGAAAATAAAACCCGTTGTGGTGCATCGGGTGGGGGTGCGGGGCGCACAGGTACGTGCGGTCAGAGAAGAGCTCTCAGAAGGAGGGGGGACAATTTTTCGGACACATGACTGCCAGGCCTGGAAGGCTCCCAGAGTCTCTGAGGTCAGCCCCTGCCTACAAACCCAGCTCGCTCCCTCCTCAATGGTACAGAGCCAATTAGCAAAAACAGCTAGAGGAGGATCTCTGAATCACAGCCACCACTTCCCATCCCCACTCCAGCCTGGGCTCTCCTCTTGCCAAATCCAAGAGATACTTGATTCTGTTCTTCACTCCATGTCTTCATCTGCATGAGGGATTCAAACGTATTGAGACCACACACTGGCTGCCTTCGACTTCCTCTGGTTTTCTCCTGCTTCTCTGCTACTTCTGTCATCCCTTTATTCAGTCAGTCAACAGATATGTTCTGAGCACTTACTGTGTGCCAAGGACTAAGTTAAGGGTTATGAATTTGGAGGTAACCAAGACAGACAAGTCCCCGCTTTCAGAGAACCCACACTCAAGAAAAGAAACAGGTTAACAAATGATGGACAGCTCATGGGAAGTGCAAGAAAGCAAGTAAACACTGCTGTGGTGGACACAGCAGAGGACTGGCTCAGACAGGATGGTCAGGCCTGGGAGGTGATGTTTCTTTCGGCTGTGACCAGAAGGATGAGAAGGAGCCAGATGTGGAAAGAGACAGCTTCCTCTTGTTTCCTCCCTGATGCTGGGAGAAGTGAATCCTCTCGTGGCTTCCAGTCAGGCTCTCCACCTACCCCATGGCCTCCGGACCCTCAATCCAGCCTGACCCAATCGAGCTGTGGTGTTCAGGGGCCATTCCCATTGCCACCCACCCCTGTGTCCTTCCCCCTGAGCTCACTGCTCCCCCACTTTCCACCGGCTCCTGCTCCGTGTACCCTTGCTCGGGGAAGGGCTGCCATCTCTCTAGGTGGTACATGAGGACAAAGGAGTCATCCCAGACCCCACTTTCTCCCTCCCACCCACAGCCAAATCCAGTCAGTCACTGTGCCCACTAAGTAGCTCTGGAACACGGCCACTTCTCCATCCTCTCTACCAAGACCCTTGCCAGTGACCAGCCTTTTTCTCCTGGCTCACACAGAGGCCACCTAACTGGCTGCCTCCCCCAAGGCTTGCCCCACCCATCACCCTTCCTGCCAGGCCAAAGTGCAAAGCCAATTAGGCCTTGCCTCTACCCTGCAGGTCCCTGTCACAGCACAAGCCCCAGGGCTGTGCCAGGAGGTGCTTTCAGGCACCGGTAAGACCCCTCCACACCCCTCCCTGAGACATCGCCTACTCATGCCCTCCACATGTCCTTGGCACCCGGGCCTTAACAGCAAGAACACTCTACCCCCAGCCTTCATTTGTTAAACAGATATATTACTTACTTGGGATTTTATATATATATATATAATACAGGGCACCACAAAGAAGAAAAAAAAATGAATCTGTGATCTCTCCACACACACTTGATAATCCCTGGTGATATATTTGTTTGTTTGTTTTTTTAAGATTTCATTTATTTATTTGTGTGAGAGAGAGAGAGAAAGCACAAGCAGGGGGAGCATCAGGCAGAGGGAGAAGCAGGCTCCCTGCCAAGGAAGGAGCCCGACAAGGGGCTCAATCCCAGGACCTCAGGATCATGACCTGAGCTGAAGGCAGACTTTCAACCGACTGAGCCACCCAGGTGTCCCCGCTGGTGATATATTTCTTAAAAGGAGACACAAAATGATATATGAACACTTAGCCCACCCACCCCGAGGACCACCCTGCCCAGTCCCTCTTCTGAAAAAGGAAACCAGAGTTAATGGTTTCTAATGAAAACTTAGAGAAAAAAAATGTTTATGAAAAACCCACCATGTATGTAATTATTTATATATGTAGGCACAAAGTTGTCATGCTATATGCACAATACTTACTAACTACACCTTGCCTTGCTCACTTGATGATGGAAATAGCAAAACGGCTTTTTTTTCCTGATTATATAAATGTGCTCACTGTAGAAAAGAATGCCTAACAGTATGGCGAAGAAAGTAAAAGCCAGCGAAGAGCTCCCCCCCACACACACTAGGGTAATTACCACCAACAGTCTGGTCACCACCATTTCCCACCTTGGGACAAGACACCAAGAGCCCCTGTGTGCCTCAGTTTGAAGCTGTCAGCAAGCTCCCTCCATTCTCAGCACAAATTTTAACTCTGTCCTTTGTTCTTGAATGCAGATGGCTGATGACACCGTTGCTAACAGTTTTTTGGTTTTTTTTTTAAGTCTTCAGCTAGTTATCAGGCAGCTGAGACATTCCCTCTTTCACAAGACACCCAGGAAAGTCTGCGCCTCAAAGAGGCCAGTCCACAAACACACGGGGGCAATGACATTTGAATGGAGAATGCAGAGATGTGTACAAATGAATTCTAACAGAGAATAGCAGACACCTGTAGTGTTCTTTTTCCAGGGACAGATACTAGAGCTATCGCTGAACGGCTGCCCCCCACCAGCTGTTTTTCTCCTTGAGGCCCCTACTGCTCTAATTTCTGGGATCCTCCGTGGTCCTCCATGTCTTTTTTCTTTTTCCCTCATGGTTTTTATCACGTCTGTTCTATTTCAAGATATCTTTTCCATTTGGTTACGGAGGCCACGGATCCTGGTCTCAACAAATAATTCATCTACTGAATCATTTCCCTTTAAAGTTAGGTTCGAGTGGGGCTTGGAGAAGGCCAGGAGATGGAGCTACAGGTAAGATCCAATGGAAGGACGTGGTGCTTGTTAAGACCAGTGGGGTTCTGACAAAACAGGTTGTAAGCAATGAGGGCAAAGGCACAGAGGCGTGAGCAAGTGCTCTGGTATGTCTCTCCCAGCCATCATATTCCATGGGTGCTAGTCCCTCTCTTCGGCCTAGAAAGGATATTAAAACTCATTCAGGGGGCAGGGTGGGTGGAGAAAGGTGGCCAAAGGGTTGTTACAGATTAAGCCTCACAGGGTCAACAGAGAGTTACCAGAAACAGGCCTTACTGTAGAGTTGCTCAAGAGTCAAGAGAGGTGAATCGTTTTGTGATGACTTAAGAGAAACTTAGGATTCCCCCTCCTCCAGCGATGCCTGGGAACACTGGAGGCATCTGGGCTCCCAGTGAACTTTGAGCTTCTCGCATCTAGGCTCCCAGTGAAGTTCGAGCTTTATCAGCCATCCATCAGGCCAGACCTGTACTGCCAGCTCCTGTAACCCACTAGGGCCTGCCCAGGGCCCTGCTGAACTTCCTCCCATTTGCTATTTGGGGCTGGGCTGAAAAAGCCCCAAAAGAAAGGCTGCTGAGACAGCCTCAAATCCCACATCCCCATCATCCAGTGACTCCAGAGCCAAACAGAAAGGAGAAAGCAGCTAGACCCAAGGTCCCAAGGGACTGAGTTCAGCTAAACCACCTCCCTCTTAACTGCCCTCAGCGCCTTCAGAGCTACTGTCATCAAGACCCCATCCCTTTGGGGCATCTGGGTGGCTCAGTGGATTAAAGCCTCTGCCTTCGGCTCGGTCATGAACCGAGCCCCACATGGGGCTGGGATGGAGCCCCACATCGGGCTATCTGCTCAGCAGGGAGCCTGCTTTCCTTCCTCTCTCTCTGCCTGCCTCTCTGCCTAATTGTGATCTGTCAAATAAATAAATAAAATATTTAAAAAAAAAAAAAAAAGAAGACCCCATCCCTTTGAGAATTGTTCACACCAGTGAGACTACTGAGACACTGCTATCTCCCCCACAGTCACTGGAAAGTCAAAAGGTAAATTTCACTGTTTACCCGCCTGGAAAAGCCAAGCATTGGTGTTCTGAGGCCAGGTTTTCTTGCCCCAGGAAGGGTGCAAAAACAGCATTTTCTATTTCAGAGCCAAAACTTCTACCCTGGAAGGTTTTGTTCTTAAAAATAATGAAGGGCAGTTGCTCCAGAGGGAAACTGTAGATGCTGGTGTCTGGAGCTGAAGTGAAGGAAGGCCCATCCTTCTACCACCTCGCACTCCTGCTAGCAGGTGGGTTTCTCGTGACGAGGAGGCAAGTTCAGCAGGTGGGAACCGTGGGCTGATCCCTGAAGCTGCCCCCACACAGTTCTTGCTAGGAGAACTGGCTGGCAGCGTTCTGGCTTTTGCTGCAGAACAGGGGCCTGGGGAGCAGCGGAGGGTACCAGGCCGAGCCGGGCAGCACTGCAAGGATCTTCGCGTGGGGCACCGTAGAGCTCAGCCAGAGGAGGAGAACTAGACAGTGAAGAACTTGGGCTCAGTTAGGGTCAGTGGCCTGTCTGGGCTGAAGCTCTAAGAACTGACTGATGGCTTTTCAGCCAGCTTGATGAATAGAGGCTGGAACCAGATACATATTTATATCAGCAAATAAATAAATACGACATATCCTGGCCCGGGAACAGTATGGAGTAAATTCATACCAGCTAAAACCTCACTGTGATCAAGGCGGCACCCTGGGCCTGGCATCCTTTTTTTTCTTTTTTCTTTTTTTTTTTAAGATTTTATTTGTTTATTTGACAGAGAGAGAGAAGCAACACAAGCAGGGGGAGTGGGAGAGGGAGACGCAGGCTTCTCGCTGAGCAGGGAGCCCAATGTTGGGCTCAATTGGGGCTTGATCCCAGGACTCTGAGATCATGACCTGAGCCGAAGGCAGATGCTTAACAACTGAGCCAACCAGGTGACCCTGAGCCTGGCATCCCAAGGCCGGGTCTCCCTACCTATTATTTCCCCTCCATTCTCCCGGGCTGGAATGAGGCTGGAAAGTCCCACTGGGCATCTAGGTTCTAGTTCCAGCTCTTCCCCAACTCTAAAATCACCTGTCACAGCAGAGCATCTGCTAAGTTCAATTTTCTGTGACTCCATCCTCCTGATTCCTATCGTGTCCCCAGTCACCTAGAATGCTTTCCCACCTGTCAGATCTGAATCCTCTCAAACACAAACCCTCACAAATGATTGTGGCAAGTTTTTCCTCTCTCGGTACATAAGAACATCTCTTGGAATTTATCATTTTTACTTCTACCTGGGTCCTGTGTCTCAAACACCTGGAGAGAATGTCCCCTCCTCTAGGCCCCTCTCTGGGGCCTAAACACACACTGAGCTGATCTGGAAGGAGAAAAGCTTGTTGACAGATCATCCAGGGAAGGGCTAGAATTACACCTGCTCAAGGAAAGGGGCCTATCAGGGGTTAGAACAACACCTGGGCAGCAGGAGCTGGGGAAACTGTTCCAGCCTGGCCCCCTTTGAGCTTAGGCAAGTCCTTCCCTGGCTGGCTTTCAGGATCATCATGCACAATTAACCACTTCAAACTGCAAGCGCTCCACGTTTCCTTGGCCATCACTCTCTGATTCCCAAGTCTTTTTGTTGTTTTTGGTTTTGTTGTTAAGATTTTATGTATTTGACAGAGAGAGAGAGAGAGACAGAGAGAGAGAGAGACAGCGAGAGAGGGAACACAAGCAGGGGGAGTGGGAGAGGGAGAAGCAGGCTTCCCCCTGAGCAACGAACCCCCATGTGGGGGCCCAAGCCGGGGCTCAATCCCAGGATCCTGGGATCATGACCTGAGCCGAAGGCAGACCCTTAACGACTGAGTCACCCAGGCGTCCCATGATTCTCAAGTCCTAAACCCGAGCATCCTAATGGTTCTCAGGCTTGCAATTTAGTGTCCCAACAGTCTTGAGATTCTTTGGCACTGAGCAAAGCTCCTCTTTGACCTTCTTTGAAAAGCGATGTCTTTTCATGACCTGCCCTGTCCCTTTCGTTTTCCTGCCTCTCCCCGCGGCTGGCTCTACCTGACTCGGAAAGAGTACGGAATGCATTAGGGCGTGGAGGGGTTCCGAAAGTAGAACCTGCGCTGCCCGCCACCTGCTCCCCCGCCGCGCGCCAGTGCGCCTGAAAATGCGGCTAGGAATACCCCCGCCCTGTGCCTCCCCCCACACACCGGACCCGAGCGGTCACCTGGAGGCGGAAGCGCTGAGCCGCCTTATCCATGGTCTCCAGGGCTGCCTGCTGCCTCTGTCGCGCCCGGGCCGCCGCGCGCCGCGCGGGCCGGCGGCTTGACCAGCGCAGGGCCACGGCCGCTGCCACGAAGCAGCAGGCCAGGGCAGCCCCGGAGGCGCCAGACAGCGTGGCCCACAGTTCGTCCAGTACCATGATCTCCTGCGGCCGACCGATGCCAGGAGGGACAGAAGAGGAATCAGCACGCGCGCGTGCCGCCTCAAAACCCGGCCTGGATCTGCCTAGGATCCCGCGCCCGCCTGCGCGGAAGGGGCGGGAGGAGCGCGGCGCGGCCACCAGCCCGCGGGGAAGCGCGCTGTTGCTTGGCAGCGAGCGGGCCGAGGCCGCACGCGCGCAACGGTCAAGGGCAAGCCCGCACCCAGCCGAGAAGGGGCGGGAGGGGCAACCGCTTCCCCCCCCCCCCCCCCCCCCCCCCCCCCCCCCCCCCCGAAGAGGGGGGGGGGGGGGCCCCCCCCCCCCCCCCCCCCCCCGCCGCCCTACGACCCCAGCTCCCGAAGACGTGACTAGCGGGAGCCCCCGGCGGCAAAGGACGGCCAAGAGGACAGGGAGCAGCGATCGACTGATGGGGTTCTCTGACCTGATTAATCCCTGCAAACAATTCAGAAGCATCTTTCCAGGAGACCTTCCCCGGGTGCCCACCTCTCCCATGCTCAGGGCTTCCAGGGGCACCAGGCAGGAGGGGCCCAGGAAGTCCCGTCGGGAGCCCACCTGCTGCCCCTTCCGTTTTCCCAACCCTGGAACCCCATCTATCTCTCCCAGGGCTCTTCATGGCCACACTACCCATCACTTGTTTTGCCCAGGCACCTCCTGCAGACTGGCTTTCCCAGAGTCACCCTTCTCCAGTCATGGGCCCTCCTGGATTATACAACCAGAGAGCAAAGAGAGGACTCCCGACCAGGAGTCTGGGGACCCGGCACTCTTGGGGGGGGAGGGGGCGGATTACATACACAAACAAAATACTCCCACCCAGGCATGTCTCATAGGACTTTATGCGCTTTATCTCATTTGTCCTCCCACCGACCTACGAGGAAGGCATTTTTATTATCCTTATTTTATAGCTGAGGTAACTGAAGACAAGAGGGGTTCAATGACTTCTGTGGGCCACACACGTGGCTGAGTGGGGACTGAAACTCAGCTCCAGTCTCAAACCATTGCTCTTAACCATCATGCTTTACCACCATTACTGCTCCTGGAAGAGAAACTCTGTGGGGTGCGGGGTGGGAATGTGCTTTGTGGCTGGAAATGCTGTCTGCTGGTTAAAGGCTCTGCTGGTACTCCAGTTCTAGGTTTACTTCTCTGAATCTGTACCTTAACATGTAAAAGGGGGATGGTGAAAATGCCTACCTCACAGGATTGTGAGCAGTATATGAGCTCCTTTAGGATTGGCTCCTGGAACATAGTAGGACCTCCATAAATGTTTATTGACCGAATGAAAGGCCCACCTGTGAAGAGCCTAAAAACTATCAGTGGGGCGCCTGGGTGGCTCAGCGGGTGAGTCCACTGACTCCTGATTTTGGCTCAGGTGGGGATCTCACTGTTGGGGGGGATGAGCCCCACCACCACCGCCACACTCAGCTCAGAGTCTGCTTGAGATTCTCTTCCTCTCCCTCTGCTCCTCTCCTCCCTCTCTCTCTAAAATAAATAATAAAATAAATGTTTAAAAATAAATAAAACTTGGGGCACCTGGGTGGCTCAGTGGGTTAAAGCCTCTGCCTTCAGCTCAGGTCATGATCCCAGGGTCCTGGGATCAAACCCCACATCAGGCTCTCTGCTCAGCAGGGAGCCTGCTTCCCCCTCTCCCTCTGTCTCCCTCTCTGCCTACTTGTGATCTCTGTCTGTCAAATAAATAAATAAAATCTTTTTTAAAATAAATAAATAAATAAATAAATAAAACTATCAGTTATTTTAACAGCAAAATGGTTTATTCCAGAATAGCAGAGAGTTACAACTCCTGACACCCTAGTCAGGCCAAAAGCCACACGCAAGTCCAGGGAACAAAGGAGAGGACAGCTCTTTTACAGGGAGAAGAGGGAAATTAGGAAGGACTATTAGAAACAAAAAGTCCATTGGAGTAAACTGGAAATTTGAAATATAGTGGCTTTTCTTTGGCTGAGTTATGATATTCTCTCATTGGCTGAGGTGTTGCTGGGGGAGGAGAAAAACTTTTTTTCCTCCAGCTGAGTATTAAAATAGTGTGAATTGGTAAGGTATGTCACTTCTGGTTGGGTCTGCCCTTGAGGAGAGAGAGGGTGTGAGAGCTCTTCCCTCTGGCCTGGTGATTCCACTTTAAATGAGATTTCCTGGGGCACCTGGCTGGCTCAGTTGCAAGAGCATGCAACTCTTGATCTTGTGTTCGTGAGTTTAAGCCCCATATTGGGGTGTAGAGTTTACTTTAAAAAATAACAAAAAATGAATTCTCCTTTTATGAGTTTTCACACATGCATCGGAAGAATCTGGACCTCAGGGTCCAGTAAGTTGCTGTCAGGCTCTTGAGCGTGTTCTGGAGGGGTCCGAAGCCTTGTGTTTCTAAATCTTCAACCCCAGTTGAATGCTGCTGAGTTCCTACTCAGCACTCATAGCCCTTTGTAAGTTTGCCTAGGAAAGCTGACAGTGCAGGATGATGGAAACCCCAATCTAAAGTAGGTCTTGCAAGGTCATCCCACCCCATTTCCCGATAGAATAAAGGGATTATAGCCCTCAACGCTTCAATTTCCGGGTGACCTGAGGTGACTCAATTTCCCCCAACCTTTTTTAAAAGATTGTATTTATTTATTTGTCAGATAGAGCACAAGCACGGGGAGTGGCAGACAGAGGAAGGAGCAGGCTCCCGGCTGAGCAGGACCCTGGGATCACGACCTAAGCTTAAGGCAGACGTTTAAGCAGCTGAGCCACCCAGGTGTCCCTCAGATTTCCTTTTTGCAAAATAAGCATTCTTCCTGACACACACTCCCTCTCAAGAAAGAGAAACTAAGATTATAGTTATGGGGACACCTTGGCCATTCTAAGGCTTAATCACCCAAATTTGTAACCTGCTGTGAGTTGGGCAAAAATTTGTTAATTTAGGAACACCATTGACAAAATATTCACTTGTATTTCTTAGCTGTGATGATTGTTGCTCAGTAGTAGCTTCCTAGAGGCATATTAAACAGGATTTAATTTACAAAACAGATCTGGGGGAATCTGGATGGCATCTGGAAGCCAGGGCAGCAAGTCCTGGACCAATTCTAATGTGCAGGTCATGGTGGGTGGCCACTTCATTCCTCTGAGAGAGGATCCCTTCACCTTCTGACATTCTGTGATTTCATTCAACAGGCTGCCACTGACCCCTGCTACTATTTGATAGGCCTCTTGCTGTGAGCTGAGGAAACTGAGGCAAGTACCAAACTTCAGATCTGGCCTTGTGGAGCTCAAGGTCTGGTTGGGAAGGAAAAAACGTGCATAGACCAAGAGACAAAAGAGATACTTCGGTGGAAATGCAGAGATCATACTGCAGAAACCTAGAGAACCTTTGGATCCTGGGCCCTTGGGCTTGGGGCAGCAGATAGTACAGATGTATAAAGCTTGGCTCTGAGGTTAAAGTGCCTGGCAACCCATCCCTGTTGTGTAACTGTGTCTGTTTCCTTACCAAGAAAAGGAGGACAATAATGGCTCTCCCCCTCCCCCAGTTCACTAGTACTATTATAAGAATCAGATGAGTTAATGCACCTAATACAGCCAGAACAGGACCCAACATACAGTAAGGATTCCATGCATGTTGATCGTTATATTATTATTGTTGTTATTACTTATTATTAAAAAAAAAAAAAATAGAGACCCACGGAGAAGGGTTTTCTAACCTGAGGAGCTCAAGCTCAGGAACCAGATTGCCTGAGTTCAAATCTGAAGTTTGCTACTTGCTTACAAAGTAACTTACAAGTTACTTACAAGTAACCTTGAATAAGTCACTTTAACTTCTTGTGCCTCAGTTTCTTTATCTGGAAAATGGGGGATAATACCAGCAACTACCTCACAGAATTGGGAAGATTAAATGAGTTAAATCAAGGGAAGAGCTTAGAACAGCACCCTGCCCATTGTCAGAGCTCAATAAACATCAGCTCATGAGTAAGCCGGAATGTGATCCAATCTTACCAGTGTTTGGAGAAGGTAACTTGGAAGAGGAGTGGGAGCAGAAGCCATAGAATGGAAGAGCAGGTAGATCCGAGGATGGGGGTGGGGGTGGGGTAGATTTCCAGGGCTCTGCCTCTGTTATCCAAAAAGCATCTGTCAATCAACACCATACCATTCTGGGAGCCGCACAGCAGGGGGTATGGTGTCAGGTGAGTTGCTCTTAAGGACAGCCCCTCAGGCAGGTGCTGGTGGGTTCCCTGAGCAGGATTGGGGGGTCCTCCATTAGTTGGTCACCGTCAGCAAGTCATCCTTGTGTGTCCTCAGTTGTTGGGAAGACTGATAATACCCTGCCAAGTCCCCTTGGAGGTGGGAGCAGGGTTGCAAGAAGGGGAAGGAGAGCTTGCAGAAGGGAAGGGAGCTTCTCAGATTCCAGAGGCTTTAAAGTCTGTCTTTGTTCTGGGGGTGAGAACACAGATTGTGCCCCGGTTGCCAGTAACTGCTCAGCTTCTGCATTTCCTTTCACGTAGGTGAGACTTTTCTCAGTCCTGAAGGGGTGAGCAGGAGAGGGACACAGCCCTACTTCAAGGAACTCACCATCCCCCCACCAGGTGATGTGGGATACCACACTCAGAAGCACTAATTGCGGGGCGCTTTATCACTTCCCAAGTCTTTGACCTCAGCTGTCTGAGCCTCCTTACCACCTTAAAGGCCCCCACTACCCCAACACTGTGCTCTGAGTTAGGGGAGTCTATCTCCTGCGGTAAGTGGATTACATAAATGATCCCAAGACTCCACCCCTTTCTAGATCTGTGCTTTTTGCAGAACCACTTTGTAGCTCCTCCCTTCAGGAGGTGGAATCTATTTCCTCACCCTTGGAGACCTGGGTTGACCTTTGTGGCTTGCTTTAACTAATAGAAAGTGTGCAAGGAATGTTGTCCTAGTTCTGAGCCGAGGCTGCAAGAGAATTTTCCTTCCCTTTCCTGAAAGCCTACCATTACCATGAGAACAAGTCACAAGCTAGATTGCCAGATGATGAGACCACATGTGGTAGAACCTACTCGCCCAGTCGTCCCTGCTCAGGCCCTTACACAAGGGACAGTACCCTGCCAAGATAACCAGAGCCACTTGCGAGCTGATATATGAGTGAGCCTAGCCGAGCCCAGCTTAGCTCACCAGAACCACCAGCCCCCAGGTAGACTCAGAGAATAAAAAATAGTGTTGAAACCACTAATTTTGAGGTGAATTTGTCACAAAGCAACAGCTAACTGATCTACCTCCTGATCCCCATTGCCCACACAAATAATCGAGGACCACAGAAAACTAGCGACTTGCTCAGTGCTACATAGCCAGCGCAGGGGGCGGGGGGCAGGGGGATAACCTTTAGGCAAACCTGGATTTTTGAGAACTGCTGCCTCTGGAATATGGACACAGACATTAGACTTATTAAAAGTTCCTGTTGGTTAGCTTGGAAACACATTAACCTCATCTCCCCTTAAATTTGTTTTTCTCAACCCATTTTAGCCCATGCTCCTTGGACATTCACACAATGCTACGCTCTCTCTCCTAAAAGTATTTGAAACCGTGGGGTTAGTTTCCTCACCATTCTGTCCCTGAGTTGCCTTATCTGTAACGTGGGGATACTGCACTACCTCATTGGTTATGAGAATTAAATGAGTTAATATTAGGAAAGTGTCTAAAACAGGGCCCGACATCTAGCAAAGGTAGAAGATAAAATAATAAAACGTGACTAGAAATAAGCCATAGCAGTAGCAATTCTACTAGGGACAACATTTTTATTTTGATCCTGAAAGCTGCATGTTTTTCACTTGGATCTGGTGACATCAGTATGAGCGTTGAGTCAGCTCCTGTGCCATAAGCTCTTCTCTCCAAGATGGCGTGGGAGACAACACCTCGTGGGTGGCAAACCAGTTTCTGAAAGCCAGACGTGCAGAAAAGCACATGCCTCCCTTCCTGAGAAGCATTGGTAGTTAGGCCATTATCACACATTTACCTCTTATCTCACGGACAGCATATTCTTGGTAGGTTGCATGTAGATAAAATCCTAACATAAATTTGTGTTAGAGCTCAACTGGGGACTCATTTTGCAAAGTGAAGAGGGCTTTTGTAAAGCAGATCAGTATCCCTTTGAGGGACATTCAAAATTTGGACCAAAGATGGATCGAATTTCTTCGTGTCTAAAATCTGCCACCCAGGGTTCCCTCAGGGGACTCTGGTCCTTCTCTCTTTCCAGCATCCCCCCCATAAGTTCCAGGGCTGCCTGCTGATGAGCCACAGTACAACCCCAAGAGTCCTCCTCTCACTTGGCTTCGTGCCCTTGGCTCTCCAGGGCTGGGACCTGTGCGATTCCTGGCTCCACCGACATGAATCCCCTTGAAACCACAGGGGCAGAGCTGTTGTCTGCGGGGACTCTGATGTCACCCTGCTGGCAGTTTGGACATGCAGCCATGAAACTCTCTGGCTTCTTCCCTAGTGCGCAACCACCTGCTTAGAACTTCCTTCACCAAAAGGGACATCTAGGACAGCCCACGGTTCTAGCAGATGCCCACATTTGGTTCTGTGGGTTGGGTGAACATACAGAGAGGGTTAAAACTCAGTAGCTGATGATTCTGGCAAGCTGATGGAATGAGCATGAGTATGAACAAACATTAACTTCTCAGCCTTCCTCAAACACTTGGCCCCAATGTTGTCCTGTGCCTTTGAACACACTATTCCCTTGACCTCTAATGCCCAGTGTTCCTCAGTACTCTTCTTCCAACTACCCCTACCCTGCAACACACAATGCCTGGTTAACTCCTATTCATCCTTTAAGACCCATTTCAGAGGTCTCGGTTCCACATGGCAGATAAAGCACACAATTACCTTCTCCATTAAAATAACAGAAAAAAAAATATTTTTAAAAGAAAAATAGGAGGTATTTATTGGCAAACTGGAAAAAAAAGTAAAATTCTTAGAATATCGAAAGCAGGTGGTATCAAACTGAATGAAAGGGAGAAACAGTTCAAGATACCAGGGGGAGCCCAGGTCTTCCCCAGGGGAGCTCTGGGGAAGATCCAAACAGGAATGGGCTATGAGGACAGCACTGCTTGGAACTGCGGAGACTTTGGGGCCTATCCTTGCCCTCCTCAATAAATAATAGTCCAGGTTCAAGTCTGGAAAAATACTCTGGAAATAAAGTGCCCCAGTCTGGGAAGGGCAACCACTAAAGGCATCAGGGCTTGAAAGGAACAGAACAGAAAGGAGCTGAGTGACTCTGGTCCACTAGAACAGACAAAGAGCGGGGTGGGGAAGAGAAAAGGACATTGATATTGTAGGAATCCCAAATTACCCGCCCACTTCCAGGTCACACTCCCTCTCCTGACCAGTCAGCCCTCAAGATCAGGGGAAAGGTTTCCCGGGAGGCCATCTGACTCCACTTCCTAGAAAACGCATACCACCAGCACATTTACTGACTAAGGTTTGTTCATCGTTCCATCCTGTACCCTCAGATACAGATGACTGAGTTCCTCACATTCCTCAGTTTCCAGTACATAATCATCATGGATCCATCCAAGTCCCTCTCATATTTTATCTGCCCATTCTTTTATCTTTGCTCCCCAATCTTATCCTCCCCCAGCCCACTCAGTCACCCACTGATCTGCTGCCTGTCACTACACATTGGGGTACTTCTGGTATCTTCTATTCTAATCTCTTTCACTAAAAATGTGGAGCTGGTCTGTGCCCGCTGCAAGATAGGCTGAGATCTACTTCAGTCACAACACAAATTCTCAGTGGCTTCACACAACCCCAGCTGTTTTTCACTCTCACCACATGCCTCATGGAGGTCCATGGGGGCTCCGCTTAACACAGTCACTCGGGTACCCAAGCTGATGCAGCTTCCATCTCAACCAATGTTCCCGTGGTGGGAAGGACATGGCAAATCTGAGGCTCACGCTCAAAGGTTCCATCCAGAAATGTGGAAGAAAAATACCGTTTCTGCTAATATTTCATAAAACAAGTCACATGGCCGTGCCTAACCGCACAGGGAATGTGGAAGGCAGCTCTGCTGAGGACCCAGGCAGATGAGTAACTAGGTGTCTGTGAAAAGTCCTATTGTCCTCCATACCCACAGAACGGATTTCATAGCCACTGATGAATCATGGTTGTGAACCACAGCTCAGAAAACACTAGCCTGGGGGCGCCTGGCTGGCTCAGTCCATGGCGTGTGTGACTGTGGAATTCCTTGTGGAATACAAGGTTAGAGAAGCAGGCAGAAGCCAACTGTACCAGGAGCCCTATGTTGGGTGTAAAGATTACTAAAAACTAGGAAAAACTAGGAAAAGCCACCTGGGAGGCTCAGTCGGGTAAGCATCTGCCTTTGGCTTAGATCATGATCCCAGGGTCCTGGGATCAAGCCCCACATCTGGCTCCTTGCTCAGTGGAGAGCCTGCTTCTCCCTCTTCCTCTGCTGCTCCCCTTGCTTGTGCTCTCTCGCTCTTTGTCAAGTTAATAAATAAAACCTACATAAGTAAATAAAATCTGGGATGGGGGAGGGGGGAGAAAACACTAGTTTAAAGATTTCTTACGGTGACCTGCAATCTGGCCCTCTACACCTTCTCTCCACTGCCCCCAGCTCTGCCCCTGGGGACACTTAAAACACCTCTGCCCACTCTGCCTCAGAACAGTCGTACTGAGAGATGGCATCTCCCTTGCCCAGGTGTTCCCCTCTCCTGGCATAATACTCTCAATTCCCTCAACTCCTCTTCCCAGGCTGAGACTTTCAGTTTCCTCTCCGTCCTGGTCACTTTCCTCAGGCTCTGCCCCTTTGCCAATGTACCTTCTAATATGTCGCCTCCAAATGCAGTCTGAGCTGCTTGGCATTCAGCAATTCCCACTTACTCAGAGAAAAGAAGGCTGAGTCAGCTGAAGGAGAGGACTGACCTTCAGAAGTATGCTTCGTTCAGCCAGTTATCTAATTTCCTCGTTCAGCAAATACTATTGATACTTATATTCCCAGTGGGAGGCCAAATGGAAATCTGATCAGATCATTTTCTAGCTTAAAAATCCTAGGATGGCTTCCCATCACTCAGGATAAAACACCTGCTCCTGGTATACAGTTGGCTTCTTTCTGCTTCTCTAACCTTGTATTCCATGACCATCACCTTCTACATTTTTCCCCTGAGAATGCCAAAGCTTTTACCAATCTCTCAGACAGATTTATGACTCCTGCCCCTCACAAGGTGAAAACCATACACTCAGGCCATCTCTCCAATGTGACCCCACAGCTGCCCCAACACTTGGTCCTCTGCCAAGGATGGGCTATTGGAGGTCACACAGAAAGGGGAAGCCACAGGAAGACTGAGGCAACACTACTAAGCTTCCAGGTCTCCAGATATAGCCCCTCCCACAGCCCATATCAAGCCACATTTGGCACTATTATACTTTGGGAGCTGGTTTTCTACCCTCTGTTTTTTGGTCATTATGTGCACAAAATTGGATTAATCATAATCCTTTTTATGACACATTTTAATCATTTTTATCATGTACAACATACTTTTATGCACAGCATTTTACTAATTTAATTGACAATAACCTAATCTAACTATATGTTTCCTCCAGCTCCATCCTATCCCCCTACCTGTGGGAACCATTATCCTGAATCCCACGGTAAGAACCCTTCCGTCCTTTTTACAGTTTTATGGTGTATGTGTTCATTAAAAATGTTTTTAAATTCTTAGTTGTGTTTAACTCTAAAACATGAGATAGATACAAATTAAAACTACAATGAGATACTCAGACACACCCACTGGAATATAGTTTTAAAAACTTACAATACCAAGTATAACCTAGGATGTGGAACAAAGCATTCTTTTGTCTGAATCACCATGATCTTTGTAAGGAATCTTGGCTTTGAGACAGCTCAAATTCTAGTTTTTAGGCTGCTCTGGCCATGAAATCAAGCCAGACACAGGTAACCACTTAGGCCAGTTATAGACCATTAGTAAAGTAGTAGGTTTACTTATTCACCATAAGTAAGCAAGTAAAGAAAGTGACCTTGGGAGCCATCAGGGGAGCTTCAGACTTTAAATGGCACATTAGGACTTCTAGAATAGGCTAAATTATAGTGACAGAAAGCAGTGATTTCCTGGGACCAAGGATGGGGGAAGGGGATTGAGTTCAAAGGAACGCAAGGAAGCTTTTTTTTTTTTTTTTAAGACTTTATTTATTTATTTGACAGAGAGAGAGACACAGCAAAGAGAGGGAACACAGCAGAGGGAGTGGGAGAGGGAGAAGCAGGCTCCCCGAGGAACAGGGAGCCCAGCACAGGACTTGATCCCAGGACTCTGGGATCATGACCTGAGCTGAAGGCAGACACTTAACTGACCAAGCTACCCAGGTGTCCCAGGGAAGTTTTTTAGAAGACAGAATTATTTTCTATATTTTGATAGTGATGGTGATTATATTATTTTCAGATTTTATTTATTTATTTAGTTATTTGACAGGCGGGGTGGGGGGAAGAAGGCTCCCTGTTGAGCAGAGATCCCCATGAGGGGCTCTATCCTAGGACCCTGGGATCAAGACCTGAGTCTAAGGCAGAGGCTTTAACCCACTGAGCCACCCAGGTGCCCTGGTGATTATATTATAATTGTAAAAATTCATTAAATAGTACATTTAAAATTGATTAATTATATTGTATGTAAATAATAACACATTTTTATAAGTTTTCCTTTTTTTTAGGGGCATCATGCTACATTTAATCTTTTGGGACTGAACTTTTTTTCATTTAATATTATAAAGATTTATCCATATTGTTATGTGTCACTGGGGTTCATCTGACAGTCATATCATCTTCCATTGTGTGAATATTCCAGTTAATTTATCCACTCTGCTGCTCACGGGCATTTGCATTTCCTTTTGGGATTGCTATGAACATTCTTGTACAAATCTTCTGGTGTCCTTCTGGATTTATCCCTAGTATTGGAATAACTGGGCTGTAGGGTAAGTAAATGCTCAATTATAGGAGATAATCAACTATTTTCCAAACTAGTTCTTTGCTTTTCCAACCTGAGTCAGTCTGTCCCCAGATGGACTGGGACCCCAGGGGCAGGAGACCCAATCTCTTCTTTTTTTTTTTTTTTTTTATTCATTTATTTGACAGAGAGAGAGATCACAAGTAGACAGAGAGGCAGGCAGAGAGAAGGGAGAAGCAGGCCCCCTGCTGAGCAGAGAGCCTGATGTGGGGCTCTATCCCAGGACCTGAGATCATGACCTGAGCTGAAGGCAGAGGTTTAACCCACTGAGCCACCCAGGCGCCCCCCAATCTCTTCTTGAATTAGCACTGCTTAGCATTCTGTCAGCACCAGGCTGGATACCCGGGAGGCCAAGGGCAGAAACCCAGGGACCCTACGCCTCCCAGCCTCAGCCAGTACTGAGAGTAAACAGCGGGCAGGGGCCACATACCATATATGGAGGCTAATTAGAGTCTTACTCCCTGGAGCTCCATCTTCCTAGTTCCACTCGACTTTGAGTCTGAAAGATCTTTCAGGGCCCTCAGTTACAATGCAAATCCCAAGAGGAGACAAGGCTTAACCTTATCTAAAATCCTTCTTAGCTGACACCTCTAATACCAAAACAAGGATTAGCAGGAAAGGCATAAAGAACAAAATGAGTAACAGAAAGAGGAAGAGGAGGGATAAAGAAAGTGGGAAGCACCAAGAACATTGTATTCTAAAATTATGCTCCCTTCTCTGCACAAAGACCAGTTTTTCAGAAAAAAAAATTTTTTTAATTAAAAAAAGCAGTATTTTGCAAGTGATCATAAGCAATTTTTAGTATCCCTGCCATTGAGGGATTACCTTCCTTATGCTGAGTTACAAAGACAACATAATTAGCATGCAGTCAGCAATGATGTAATATTGCCCCAAACCTTCACATCCGTGGGGGGGGGGGGGCTGTGCTGCTGGGGAAGAGCTCTGAGGGATTTGGGGCTGGGCCAAATCACTGGAAACAGAGCTCAGCCACAGATCAGGAATAAAAAAAAAAGCGTAATATAACAGAAAAAGATATCAGGAGATGCCTGCCTACGTGCTCAGAAAGCAAAAGGAGGAGAGTTCCCATGAAGGAGGAAGAGGAGTCTCACGGCCCACAGTCCCATCTACCATTCCACCTCCAACAGCTCCCTGGCTACCTGTCAGATGGGAGCTCCAGGAACTCTTGCTACATGAATGAACAGGGCAGAAACACACAGCAGAGGATCACAGCCCTGGGGCGGCAGCAGCTTCCCCAGCCACAAGGGGCAGCAGAGCTGTGGACCACAGGAGGAATGGGCAGCTCAGGAGAGCTTTCTTGGTGCATGTAAGCAGATTATCATGATTGGCTTACCACTGAGAGTTGCTAGTTCCTTAAATTAGATCATGGGCCGGCTGAACTATGGAACTACAGAGGTTTGGGCCCATCAGTTGCTGAAGACTGATCACACACAGAAGTCACTTCCAGTGTGAGAGGTGCTCTGTAACCAGAGGTCTGCCACCAGGCTGAGTTCCTGGGTGTTGGGCCCTAGGAGCCGGTGCTCAGTAACAGGAGCTGGTACAAATGGCACTAAGAGTACTCGCGCTGACAGGAGGCCCCAACTACAGCCTCAGATCAATGCAGCTTCAACAGTTTTATTGGCTAAATGCTTCTTCCCAAGTCTACAGCTGAAAGTGTAGGCCTGCTCACTGCCTCCTCCCCTAAGCTCTTAATGGAGCAGGAACTTTTAGCACAGGCTTAGAAATGGGGGGGGGAGGTATAATAAGGGAGTTAGAAACCTGCTCGTGCGCCACAACTGGACAGCAGGACAGAAAAACTCCTACTTTCTAATGCTGAAAACTGTCTATAGAAAGACTTGAACAGGATGGAGACAGGACCCAGAGTGCATCTTTGTCACTGGTCTCAGTTTCTGGTGCCTCCATGGGAGTATACCCTTTACCTTCCTACACCGGGACTTGGGGAACAGGGTGATGCTATGTCAGTCTACACATTTTGCAAAAGTACATGGGCCCAAAATTGGCCAAAAGGTTTGGGATTACCAGCTCCCCAACCTGACAGGATGGGAAGAAAGAAAATGTGTCCATGAAAAGCTTTCGGAAATGACTCAGGTCTTCCACCTGAACCTTGATGCTGTACTGATTGGCCAGGAACTCGATGGTGCCTTGCACTACATATTCGTTCTGTAAGTGCGAGAGCGAGCAGGTAGAATAGACAACATGGCCTCCTGGCTTGGTGGCAAGCAGTCCAGCCCTGAAACCAGAAACAGAGAAAAGCAGTGACTACTGAGCTTCCCAGAAGCAGAAGGACAACAGGGGGAGGTACTGAGGGACAGGCAGCTGTGTTAGCTTCTCAAGTCCCTTCCACAGAGATACCACCGTAAGAGTCTTTCTCAAAGCAGAGAGCAACTCAGCCTTTCTCCATGGGCTCTCCTCTGGAAGCAATCCCCTGAACTCTGACCCTGGTTACGGTCCAAACTCTTTTTTTTTTTTTTTTTTGAGATTTATTCATTTGTCAGAGAGAGCAAGTGAGCACACAAACAAGGGGAGTGGCAGGCAGAGGGAGAAGTAGGCTTCCCGTCAAGCCAGCAACCTGATGTGGCACTCGATCTCAGGACCCTGGGATCATGCCCTGAGCCAAAGGCAGATGCCCAACTGACTGAGCCACCCAGGTGTCCCTATGGTCCAAACTCTGATGCTAGCTATGCACTGAGCCCTTACCAGCCCTACAGACCCTTGACATTAGTCACTTTTTCAAGCTTTCAAGCTTGTGCTACTCACTGGGAATGGGACTAGCATGGAGGTAAGGTAACGTAGTGAATTTGTGCAGCCCACCCCACGTGTGTCCTACTACACAGGCTTTTCATGCTCCAAAGGACCCTCCTATCATGTCTGTCTCTTCCAGGTATTCTTCAGTCAGAAGGCCCTTCTGTGGGCGATGGTTGTGGCAAGAACTTCCAATCCCCCAGGTGACCAGCCCCCCGGAGCACTGTGGCACAAAGTCCCGAGTTTCTGTAAATCTGTTACTCACGCAAGCAGCTGCAACTGAAGCATAGGCAACATCTGCCGCTCCTTCTTCCTCGACCGCTGAAAGATATTGTTCTCCTCCTCATGAAGGGAGTGACGGTCTGTGGTACAGGGCACATCCACCAGCACCTGCCCAGCAGCAGTAAAGGGTACAGTATTAGAGCTCCTTACAGGCTCCCTCCCCTAGGCCCTAGCCCTGAGAGGCTTCCCACAGTGCTCTCTCTGCCCATCCTTCCATTGCAGAGTAACCGACAAAGCTTCTCATTTTCACCTGGTAGACAGCTGTGAAATAATGAGTGGGAAAACAGTATATTTAGGTCTACTCATGGCTGGTCAAAAAGAAAAGCCAATACCCAAATAACTATAATTAAATAACTGATATCGACCTAGAAAGACGTCTTCCCTTTCCTTTCCAAGATTTTATTTTTAAGTAACCACTACCCCCAACATGGGGCTCGAACTTACAAGACTGAGATCAAGAATCCTGTGTTCCAGGGTGCCTGGGTGGCTCAGTGGGTTAAAGCCTCTGCCTTCGGCTCAGTTCATGATCCCAGGGTCCTGGGATCAAGCCCCACATCAGGCTCCTTGCTCAGGGGGAAGCATGCTTCTCCCTCTCCCACTCCCCCCGGCTTGTGTTCCCTCTCTCACTATCTCTCTGTCAAATAAATAAATAAATAAATAAAATGCTGTGTTCTATCAACTGAGCCAGCCAGGTGCTCCTAGAAAGAAGTCTTTCATGCTTTAGGGCTCTGTCCTTGCCTCTGTCCTTAGCTATTTGAATGAAACATCCTATTTACAGGTGATAGAATGCCCAGAAGGTAGCTGATAGACTGAATAACAGGATCAGGATTCAAAATTATTTTTTGCTGAAACATCATATCCAATATGGAAAAGCTTTAAAGTAATAAATATAAAATCATTCATGCATTCATTATGAGCCTATACTCTGTGCTAGGCACAAGAGACAAAAACAAAAATTAAAGACAAAAGAAAAAGTCCTATATTTACATTTCCAAAAAAACCAGCTATGGAAGACATCTGTGCATTTTAGTTAAGCAGAAACACAGGCAAGAAGCAGGCCTCAGGGTTGCTGGCGGGTTGGTGGGGGAGGGTTAGGGTGACTGGGTTATGGACATTGGGGAAGGTATGTGCTATGGTGAGTGCTGTGAAATGTGTAAGCCTGATGATTCACAGACCCGTACCCCTGGGGCAAATAATACATTATATGTTAATTTAAAAAAAAAAAAAAAAAGAAGCAGGACTCTTTAGCCTAGCCAAGATTCTATAAGCCTTGGTCTTTCAATTTCTTAGAGTGGTTGAACCAGAATGGTGAGAACTGGACAGATTAGATCAATGAGTCAGATGCTAACAGAGAGACAATAGCTATATATTTTTTATATTTTTAGAAGTATATGTTTTAATAAATACCTTTAGAATATGCCAATTAAAAGAAAATGCAAATAACTTTAAAACAGGAAATGACTTTCAACATCATTCATAATAAGAGAATGTAAATTAGATGCTTATCAGTTTGGCAAAACCCAAAACATCTAGTAACGCGAGTGGTGGCAGGATTTGAGAAAGCGGTACTCTTCCGCATTTCCAGTAGAAATGAAGCCGATGTAACCTCCACAGAGAGTGATTTAGTACCCTCTGTCCAATCTTATATGCATATAAATTTATCTAGCAATGATACTTAAAAAGCATAAAACTGAAAAGGATTGAACCCCAGGGTACATTATTAAATGAAAAAACTACAAAGACCAAACAGTGAGAATAATACCACCACTCCTTTTTTCGAAAATACACACACATTGGGGCACCTGGGTGGCTCAGTCGGTTGGGCATCCGACTTTTGATTTTGGCTCAGGCCATGATCTCAAGGTCGTGAGAATGAGCCCTGCATCAGGTTCCGGGCTGAGTGTGAAAACTGCTTGAGATTCTCTCTCTCCCTCTGCCCCCTGCCCTGCTCACATGCACACATGCACACCCTGTCTAAAAAAAAAAAAAAAAAAAAAAAAAGAACCACACACATTTGTATTTGTGTAACCCCAAAGCATACATCTTAAAGGATACAGAAGAAAATATAAACAATGGTCATCTGTGGGGAGAGGAAGGAGACGGCCCTGAGACCGGAGTAAAAGTGAAGGATACCTCTCACTAAATACCCTTTTGTACCTTCTGAATTTTGCACCATGTGCTATATTAATATTCAAAAATAAATTAGCTTATTCATACTCATTTTAATCAGAGTTTCTGAGCAACCAAGTGAGTTGAGAGTCTACTAACTCTTTTCCCACTCAGTCAGGTTCAACCTCTTTCCTGCTAATTATCTCTAATGAAGATATTACCAACAATTGTGCAGATAGCTGTGTTCTCCCAATCACCCATGGAGAGTGGGCCAGGTCCAGAAATGGCTCTCCATCCTCAAATATGGAGGGCTGGACCCTACCTGCTGAGGGTCTGGAGCTGGAATGGGGAGACCAGATTTGGCTAGATGGATGTCTCAGGTCAGGAATCACTCACCCGATCATAGGTGTCCCCCTCCAGTTCTCCCCACTTCCTGCCATCCCATGAGGTGACTCGAACTCGATTTCTATCCCTGATATCTTGAGGCACATAGCTGTGAAGGACCCTCTGAAGTCTGCCTGTTCGAGAAGTGGACAGATCATTGGCAGCAAGATTGCCTGTGGGAATATAAATTTCAGCATTGTTTTTTCTAATTCTGGAAAAAAATGTCATTGGAACCTTGATAGGGATTGCACTGAATCTTTAAGTGGTTGTGGGTAGTAGGGATAGTTTATACCTGTGAGAATAAAGAAACTCCAAGGTCATGCCCCAACAAAACATCCCACCAGCAATGGTGCTAATGGAGAGTCAGACCAATTCTTGGGCATAGCCAATCAATGCAGACCCCAGAGGCAGAGGCAAGTGGAATAGAAATATTTATTATGTATACCGCACAGTACTAGACACTCTTGAGTAGGAGCTGCAAAGGCAATCACAAGCCCAGGCCAGAAAGGATATGTAAATAAATAAATAAAGCAGACCAAGTATGAATATTTCTAAATAAGTTTGCCCTCTCCTGCTTTTCTGAAATGTGTCTCTCTCTTCATCTTGGGCAGATACTACACATTTACCAAAATTTATTTTCCTCATTCCTTAGTAATAGAACTCCCAATTTTATCTGAGGGAAAGGGGAGCAATGTGCCCTATTTCTCAGCCTCCTTCTATAACTAAGTTAGGACTAAGTTTCAGTCAATGAGTTGTAGGCATAATTATGGTGTGGGACTTATGGGAAGATGTTTAAAAGAAGCTAACACTATTTGGTGTGCCCCTTTTACCACATCTTTTCTTCCTGCCTTGAATCTGAATGTGATAACTGGAGTTCTAGCAGCCATCCTGGACCATGAGGCAATCCTGAGAAGGGAAGCCAAAAATAAAATAGGCTGCAAAAAGAAAGAGGGAGCCCAAGTCCCTGATGATTGTGGAGACTCCATACCAGCCCTGGATTGCCTATGTCCCAGCTCTCTTATATAAGAGAGAAAAACTTTTCTTCTTTAAGCCAGTCATTTTCTATTGTATATGACCAAACCTAATCCTAACTGATTCACCATCTATCTTTCACTTTCCCTTTTGTGACAAACACAAAGTTCAAGAAATAGTTCAATTTGCTCTTGGCTCTCCTGTAAGAAAAAACATTACCGCAAGCTTGATGATAAATGGTGATTGATACCTGGCCTCAGAGTCAAGAAGTGAAAGGGAAAGTCAGAAACAATGGTGAAAAACTAGAGTGCATACCTTATACCTTATGGGAGCGATCACTACCATGAATGAGCTTAGTGTTCCCACAAAGACATAGAGTCTCAATTTTTGAGGGCACTTAAAGAAGTAAAAATTGGATTCTCTGCTCAGGAGGAATTTGCAGAAGGACATGAACGGAGAACAGAAAGGCTGGGTTCCAGTTCTGGCTCTATCTCCAACTCGGATAAAAATTAAATTATTTACTCTCCTCAGGACTCAACTTCCCCTTCCCTAAAATAGGAGGGCTAAACTAGAGAAACTCCAAGTTTCCTTCTTCCACCGGGATGAAGGACTCCCTTTGATAAGGATCTGGGATGGGAGCAAGGTGCTGGTAATTTAGTACACCTTAGAAGAGCAACTCTCAATGACTTCTCCTCAGCCCTTCTCGTTCCTCTTAGTGCAAGTTCCTCCTCTTTCAAGTAACCCCACCTTACTCATCCCCTTTCTCACGGATTCCCGCAGCACTCAGGCAGATCAGCACAGCCTGGCACAGAGGCTGGAACCTCCTGCATTGGACTCATTAAACCGTATCAACACTATTTCTCCTCTCCCTCTGCACTTCCAGAAGGTAAGATCAAATGTGGTACCTTGCAATCACCCACAGGGCTGACCATGAGGCTGGAAGCCAACCCAAACTGTGCAAGTTGGCTGACAAGAACTGGAAGAGAAGAGGTAAGCACCCCAAAAAAAGCTAGGGCATAAGGCAAGAGGAGCCTCGCTGACCTCCAGCATGACTGGAAAAACAACAGCCCCCGTCTGGATATTTCTCAGGTCTCCATGAAAAAAACACCATCTTTTTAAAGGTGGGATGTCAGGGTGCCTGGGTGGCTGAGTGGGTTAAGCCTCTGCCTTCAGCTCAGGCCATGATCTCAGGGTCCTGGGATTGAGCCCCACACTGGGCTCTCTGCTCAGTGGGGAACCTGCTTCCCCCTCTCTCTCTGCCTGCCTCTCTGCCTACTTGTGATCTCTGTCTGTTAAATAAATAAATAAATAAATAAGTCTTTTTAAAAAAATAAATAAATAAAGGTGGGTTGTCAGCCAGTAGAGAGCTGAAATGAACACTTCCAGTGCACATGGCCTGGGCCGGGAGCTGCAGTATGAGATGAATAAGACTTGGGCCTGTCGCCAAGGAGTTCATTCTTGAAGAGGGAGAAGATGCATACCAGGTAAAGCTCTGATGCAAGGCTAACAGTGTTAGCACAGGAGCATACGGAGACAGACATCACTTTGCAGAGGTCAGGAGAGAAGACTTCCAGGAGGTGGCACACTTGAGCCGAGGCTTGAAAGCTCAAAGGCTACAGGCAGGCTAGCTAGGATAGGGTGGAGGGTATTCTAGACAGAAAATGGAACATGAACAAAAGATGGAGGCTGACTCAAATAACACCGAGTAGCAGAATGTGGCTGGAGCACATAAAGTCTGGAGAAGAATGACCTAAAGCTATAAAGGGAGGCTGAAGCCAGATCTTACTGCTTTCGTTGACAGATGAAGGAAATGAACTTAATCTTAGAGACGAAAGTAAACAGATACAGTGGAATGAAGGTGTCATGTGTAGATTGATCAGGGCCCTGCTTGAATCTGTCTTCAGAGACCTTGCTCGGCTCAGCAACCTTTCTTGGCTTACTGACAGAGGAAAAGAGGAGAAAACTGCAAACAAAAATACACCACCTTAGCAAGAGAGCACTATACCCTCTTTGACCCTGGGACCATAGAGCCCAGCCTATTTGGGAGGTCCCTGGCTGGGTGAGGTAGGGACCCCTCCCACCCCAAGGCACCAGCCCTCTGACTTACGGCAACAGCCAGTCTGAAGCAGTGCTAGTGTCTTTCCCCCGGGCGCTGCACATAGGTCAAGCACAGTGTCGCCGGGCTGTAGGCCAAGGGCCAGGACAGGCAGCAAGGAAGCAGCATCCATCAGATAGTAGTCCATGACACCCAGGCTGCCAAGCCTAGAAGAGAGGAGACCACCTGAGAGTCTAATACCAAGTCAGGAAACCCAGTGGAAGTCAAGGCCACCAACTCCATGCCCTTAGGGGCTACTGAGTTCTACTCCGCAAAAATTCATTTCTCAGACCCACTCCCTCACTCATTCATCCCCACTGCAGCCAGAGGGACACTGAAAACACAGATCGAGGGGTGTATGGCTGGCTCAGTCAGTAGAGCATGCAACTCTTGATCTCAGGGTTGTGGAGTTTTTTTGTTGTTTTAAGGATTTTATTTATTTGAGAGAAATAGAGAGAGTGCATGCGTTAGGGTGTTTGTGGGGGGGGAGAAGCAAGGTGGGAGGGAGAGGGACAAGCTGACTGGTGCTGAGTGCGGAGCCAGATGTGGGACCCAATGCCAGGACCCCAAGAAGCCAAGAGCCAGTGGCCCAACCAACGGAGCAACCGAGGTGCTTCCGGAGTTGTCGGTTTGAGCCCCACACTGGGTGCAGAGATCACTTAAAAATAAAATCTTAAAAAAAAAAAACCAAAAAACCAAAAACCAACCCACGGATCAATTCACTCCAATCCAGCCAAGCTAGCCATCTTGCCCTGCCTTAATTAAGCCAGGCACACTCCAGTCTAAAGCTTTTATAGCTGCTCTACTTTCTGCCCGCAAAACTCTTCCCAAACAGCCCTGATTTGATTCCTCATTTTTTTCAGTCTCTCCTCAAAGTTCTCTCCACAAAATTATCTCATCAGAGAGGCACTGGCATTCCCTGACTACTCTATCTAAAAATAGTACCCCTTACTCCCATCACCTCCTATCTCTCTATGTGATAGTACTTTTCTTTGAAGCACTTGTTGTTCACTTTACATGTACAGGTTGTGTGTGTGTGTGTGTGTGTGTGTGTGTGTAAGTGTGTGCACTCTCCTCCCTCTCCCTCTTTAGAATGAAGGCAGAGACTTTGTTCACTGAAATAACCCCAGCACATGAAACGCCACCTGGCATATAGGAGGAACTCAGTCTTATTGGATCACATTTTAAGACACAAAATGCTTCGTGGGTTTAGAGAAGAAGTCCATCAATTGTGCCTCTCACAGTTACCTGAGTCAGGCCTGATGAAGAAATAGGCCCTCACTAGGTAAAGGAAGGGGAAGAAGGGAGGAAGGGAGGAAGAAACA
This sequence comes from Lontra canadensis, assembly GCF_010015895.1. Classification (NCBI taxonomy): domain Eukaryota; kingdom Metazoa; phylum Chordata; class Mammalia; order Carnivora; family Mustelidae; genus Lontra; species Lontra canadensis. Next base: position 12,468,628 of record NW_022631054.1, on the reverse strand, counting down.
AGAGCAATCCAAGAGCAGAAAGAAGAACAAGCAAAGGCATGGAAGGAGGCAAACTCATAGCTCCTTTCAAAAACAATGAGAAATCTGGTGTAGTAGAAATACAAGGTGAAAGAGATTGAAGTTGAAAAACAGATAGAGGCCAGGTTATAAAAAGCCTTAAATCCTATTTTAAGGAGTCTGGACTGTAACGGGCAGGCAGTTACCAAAGTCTGTAAAGAAAGGGACATGATCATCTGAATAGAGTTTTAGAAAGCTAGGCAGGCTAGAAAGAACAAATTAGAAATAGACACCAGTGAGAAGACTGTGATAAGAGTCCAAGGCATGAAGACAAGCAGGAACCATATGCGTAGAGACAGAGGGACAACAGATAGCAACCTAATGGTCACAGAACTCCTCATTCCCAGGCCGTTTGTCATAAGCCACTCTCCTGCCTGAGACACAGCTCAGCCACTGGAGACAGATCCAAGGAGACAGAAACCTGCCCTGACAGGAAGGCTTTGGGAGAAAAATGCAACAAGACCAGAGACATAGCACCACTGAGGGTCCACTATAAGAGCTACAGTCCCCAGGCTTGAGGTTGTGACACCTTCACAAGTAAGCTCAGACTATGGTGGGATATTTTCAAAGTCAAATCACACTTGGATTGTCCCTAAAACTGTGTGCCTCATGCCTCATGGAGGAGAATGATAAGAAATCTGAAAAAAGCACAAAATTCCTGTCACACTAGCACAGGCCTAAGAAACCCATTCTTATCAGTTCCTTCCTTTTGGAAGCATCACTCAACCTTTTTTTGGTTCACAGACAATTTTGAAATCTGCTGAAAGCTAAAGGCCCTCTTTCCAAAAACGGGGGGGGGGGGGGCACAACACTTTTTCAGCAAAACTCAGGAAATTCCTGGACTCCCTAAATACATCTTTGACCTCCTGAGAGATTGGGATTCCCTTGATTTATACGGAACCTATCAAGACAAGAAGGAAACCCAAACCTCTGAGTAGAAGCCAAGCACCTCAGGCAACTTGGTAAACCACAGGTGCTGTGTCCATAGTTCTGCCTAAAACTGATGCCTCTGAACTGATCTCCAATCCTGCCCCAATCTATCTCCCTCCCACCCCGATATACTAACATGATCTTCCTGAAGCATAACTTTGATGAGAAGAATATCAGCAACAAGAGGTACTGTTTGTGAGTGCTATACTGTAGGTGCTGTACTAGTGTCTCAGATCCATCACTTAACTTAGTCCTCACTAGGAACCTGTGAGGCAGAAGAACACAGATTCCAGAGCCAGACCGTCTAGATCTCAAATCCAGCCCAGCTGCTCAACAACTGTGTATCTTCAGCAACTTATTCAACTTCTCTATGCAGCAATGTCCTCATCTGTAATAAGAGTGCCTACCAGGGGCGCCTGGGTGGCTCAGTGGGTTAAAGCCTCTGCCTTCAGCTCAGATCATAATCCCAGGGTCCTGGGGATGTGGGGATCGAGCCCCACATTGGGCTCTCTGTTCAGTGGGGAGCCTGCTTCCTCCTCTCTCTCTGCCTGCCTCTTTGCCTACTCGTGATCTCTGTCAAATAAATAAAATCTTTAAAAAAAAAAAGGGTGCCTACCAGATAGGATTATTGTGAGGTTTAAAGGAATTAATAGAAGTTAAGTGCTTAGAACAGTAGCCGAAATATGAGCTACAGTATCGGTGCCATTATTTTCCAGATGAGTTTCCAGTAAGGAAACCAAGAGTCAGTTATCCAAAGCTACATGTCTAATAAGTGATGAAGGCAAATTCCAAATCTAGGTTTTCCTGACTCCAAAGCCTATGCTTATAATCATTGTACATTATTGCATTTCCCCTACTCAGAAACCCTTTCCAGTGGTTCTCTAGAACATATCTTGGCAATTTACCACAACATGGACTATAGGGTACATGGTCTGAAGCCATCCAGCCCTGGAAAGTCCAACCATTTAGAAGCAACCCTGGGCCATCAAAATCCCCTTCTCCCAGGCATGTGCACTCCAAAGTTTATAGCCGCAATGTCCACAACAGCCAAACTATGGAAAGAGCCTAAATGTCCATCAACAGACGAATGGATACAGAAGATATGGTGTATATATATACAATGGAATATTATGCAGTCATCAAAAAATTGAAATCTTGTCATTTGCAATGACATGAATGGAACTAGAGGTTACTACGCTAAGCAAAATAAATCAATCAGAGAAAGACAATCATCACATGATCTCACTGATTTGTGAAATTTGAGAAAAGAAGCAGAGGATCATGGGAGGAGAGAGGAGAAAATGAAATGGGAAGAAACCAGAGAGGAAGACAGACCACAAGAGACTCTTAATTGCAGGAAACAAACTGAGGGTTGCTGGAGTGGAGGGTGGTGGGAGGGGTGGGGTGGCTGGGTGATAGATACTGGGGAGGGTATGTGCTATGGTGAGCACTGTGAATTGTGTAAGACTGATGAATTACAGACCTGTACCCCTGAGATATATAATTCATTATATGTTAATAATAATAAAAAAAATTCCCCTTCTCCCAACCTGTAGGTTCCTAGCATTCAAGATTCCCATACATGCCCCCCCACCACATACTCTTCTACCCTTACCTCCTAGTTTTCCTAAGCATGCAGCCTTCCCTCAAGCCAGTAGCTAGAATCATTGCAAAAGCTTCCTAATTTACATCCCCATTTCATATGTCATACACAGACTTGCCCCTCTCCAATCAGTTTTCCACACAGCAGCCAGAATTTTAAAAATCCAAATCTGAGTATGTCATTCCCCACCTTAAAACTTTTCATGGCTCCTCCTTTCTTTTAGAGAAAAAGTCCAAAATCCCAAATGGCCTAGAAGACCTACAAAGCCTGGCTTTTGCCAGCTTCTTTTTTTTTTTTTTTTAAGATTTTATTTATTTATTTGACAGAGATCACCAGTAGGCAGAGAGGCAGGCAGAGGGGGGTGGGGAAGCAGGCTCCCTGCTGAGCAGAGAGCCCGATGCGGAGCTTGATCCCAGGACCCTGGGATCATGACCTGAGCCAAAGGCAGAGGCTTTAACCTGCTGAGCCACCCAGGCACCCCCTTTTGCCAGCTTCTATAGCCTCCCATCCCCATCCCCATGCCACCAGCTTTAATTCCTACTCATTCTCAGGTCTTAGCTTAAATTTCATTTCCTCAGAAAAGACTGGGTTAGAGCTCCTAATTATAAAACTTCATAGCATCTTGTACTTTTTCTTTGGAACACTTATCACAATTACAAATAATTTCTTAATTGTTGTCTTCCTCACTAGGAAGACAAACTGCTCCAGCTGAGCACTGGATAAGAAGACCAGAAGTCCCCTCACCACCAACCCCTCTGGAACTAACTTTTGTGTCCCTAGGTAAGTCTCACTCATTGTCTTGTATCAGGAGGTTACTTGTCCTCACCTGGATGGGTGGCTATGAGGGCAAAATGAGAAGACAGTTGTAAAAAAATACAGATTTTAACTGCAGAGGGTACAGTAAGTGTGCAAGTTAGAGATGGCTGTCTTCCATAGGGTGCAGCAGAGCAGGTTCTGGGGTCAAACTGCCTAGGTCTAAGCACGAGCTGTACCAACCTGCTATCTCAGGGACCTAAACAAGCAAGTGCCTTAACTTCTCTGCACCTGTCTCCTCAAATGGAAAAGAGAAATAATATTACCTACCTCAGAGGGCTGCTGGCAGAACAAAAGGAGATAATGCACATACAACACTTAGAGAAACACCTAGCATATATAAGCACTCAATAAATATCAGCAATATTATGATCCTTATGAAACAGGACAAGAGCTGGGTCTCTTTCTGTCAACTTCCAGCACACTCAGGACAGCCCCAGATCCTACCTGGCAGGAGGGAACCGACTGATATCCCCTCTGGCAAAAGTGAAGCATTGAAGGTTCGGGCTGTAGGCCCCAGAGGCTGGAGTTGGAGTTTGGTCACCCTGAGGCTCCAGCTCCCCGTGGGAGATGGCTTCCTTCACAAAGTCCCTGGCCCTCAGTTGCTCCAGCTCATCACTCACATGATCCCAGGCGGCAAAGTTATTGACCAGTGCACCGTACTTCTGCTCTGAAAGGAGACTGACCCGGATGGATGGCCAGAGATCACCAAATTGCACGCTGTAGGTCATGTCAAAATTCTGCAGAGCCAGTTGAGTGGCAGGAAATTTGGGCTCTGTGGCAGCCTGAAAGAAAAAGAACGGGCTTATTGATCTTCCAGACTTGCCTCTCCCCTACCACCTGACCTCACCAATAGCTCAGAGCCCTGCAGCAAACACGGATCCAGCCACTGCCCACTCCTGTGTTTGCATCCTGCCTCTGCCGTCCAGAAAAGAAGTATGAAAGAGAAAAGTATTAGGGAGCAGGCCTTTCTATCTCAGGCTGTGAGAAAGCAAGCTGCAGCTCTCACAACGGCATATGCAGGTGGGTCACCAAGAAAGGGGGAATCCTTGAGGCCTGGGAGTAAGAACTAAAGAGAATGGGAGCTCAGGAGAAGACTCTTGAAAAGAGCCTACAGAAGGCTGAAAGAAACTATGAAGGCCCTGGGGGAAGCCTCAGCCTTAAAAACAAAAGATGCTTTCTTTCTGAACAGCCGTTTCCATCCTCTAAAGCACTTTCTTGTCTCCTAGCTTATGTGAGCTCCAAAAAAGGCAGACAGCTCAGTGGGATACAAAAGATATCAACCTTCCACATTTGATGGAGAGAGAAAGGTAACTTACCTAAGGTCATGAGGTGACTGACACCATAATGCTGAGAATCACAGGGTTGAGGGTCATTTGGGGAGAGTTCCTAGAGCCTAGGAAGGTGGGACAAGGAGAACTCCTAGAAACCTTGTGGTGTAAACCAAAATGGGGACTTCTATGGGGGGAGCAGAGAGAGATGGGATTTGGGCTTGCAGAGCATAAACACAAGTTAAAAGGAAAATGAAGACGTCCTCTGAGGGGTCCTCAGTTCTGTCCACGTTGCCACAGCCGGGACCCTCACTTGGGCTATTACTAGTCCTCTTGGGCTAGTCCTATTACTGTCTGTTCATTTCGCTCTGGCCCACATTTTGGTTTGGGCAGAAATCTTCCTCTGGCCCTCATTTCTTGTTATGGCGGGGACTCTTGTTCCGACCATGACTTTTGGCAGGGCGAGGACTCTTGCTCCGGCTCCTGCTCTGGTGGGGACTTTTGCTGTGGCCCCGCCTTTTGCCGTGGCGAGGACTCTTATTTCCACTCTGACTTTTGTCATGGAGGGTACTCTTGCCCATGCCCTGGCCTTTGCTCCGTTGAGAACTCTCACTCTGGCCCTGATTTCCACTACATTGAAGACCCTCGCTCTTATCCTGACTTGGGCTTTGATGGGGACTACTGCTCGGGCTCCGACTTCTCTTGCTACTGGGACTCCCGTTCCGGCTCTGACTTCTTTGAGGACGGAGACTCTTGCTTTGACTTCGACTTCTTCTGGTGTGGTGGGTATTCTCAGCCTGGCTCCGATTTCTGCCTTGGTGGGTCTTTTTGCTCTGGTTGTCACTACTCTGGCACTCACTGATAACAACAGCTGAACCACAGCTGAGATCAGTGCTACAGCTGGAAGTCTTCGTCGAAGGCAAAGGACAGCTATAGGGAACCTTGGGGGTCTCTTTGCAGCAGCCTCGAGGAGCCACAGAGTAGACATGGAGGCCACAGGGCATAGTATCACAGGCCATAGGATGGCCCCGGGCTTGGGGGGCAATGGGTAAACTTTGAGGATCAAAGGGTGTTCGCAATGGGATAAAAGAATAGATGTGGGTGGAACAGGGAGGTGGCACAGGCTGGCAATGAGGTTGGGGTGGGCCCCTGGGAGCGCTAAAGGTGCCACAGGGGGGCACCATGGTCAGTTTATGACACTGAGGGGGACCAAGGAGTGGGCAAGGATCAGAGGTCGGGGGAACCACAGAATATATATGGGTACTACACGGGGGTCCTACAGGAAGTCCACAGGAGGTGCTCTGAACGCAACTACTGGGTGGGACGGGACAAAAAGGAAGGCGAAGGGGAAGACAAGTGGGGAGAACAGGTTTAAGAGTTCTAGGGATCACAGTAGGTAAGGGAGTTCCTTGGGGAAGTTCTTTAGGGCAGGGATTTGAGCAAGTGGTAAAGGATGTCACCGTACAAGAAGGACCAGAAGGGTGGGAGGGAGGTGGAGGAGAGGCACAGGCCTTAGGGGGTCTGGGGAGGTCAAGAGTAGTGTGCTGGAGAGGGATGATCAGGGAGCGACATCTGTGGAGAGCACGTGGTTGTTTTAACTCTGTGGATTTGGGGGACTTCACTTGTGGGCCAGCTGGGGTAGGAAAAGGGGGTTCATTATAGCTTCTGCGGGGGGGTGACTGGGGTGGAGATATAAACTGGTTGCTCAGGGGTGAAGGGAAGGAGAAGACAGAATAAGGACAATGAGAGGACAGGGAAAGAGGCGGTTCCTTGGGGCAGGGAGGACAAGAAATCGCGGTGCCTGGCTCTACAAAGAGGCAAGAGTTCCCACCAGTCTCCCAGGTGAAAATGGACTCAAAGCAAGGCTTCACGGGAGCCTGGGACTGAGGTGAGCAAGGAGAACAAGTACTCTGAGCAGGCAGGCGGAGGGCACAACACGGGCTCCCAGGGGCAGGTATGTGGGTCTCTTGAGAAATATGGGAATAGTGAAAAGAGCCCTCCTGAGGTGAGCTGGGAGAGCCAGATGTGCCTGCCTGAGAAGAAAGTGGGGAGCCACAGCAATTTTTCCCAAGGGGCAGGTCAAGCTGTGGTTTAGGTTCACAAGGGTCTGGAGGCTTAAGGAGGCTATGGCAAAAGCTGTCAGTGAGTGGGGAAGATGTTGGGGAAGGTGGAGGGTCATTATAACTTCTGCCTGAAGACCAGGGACAGAGCAGAGGGGAGATCACGGGCCCAGTTTCCAAAACCCTGTGAGAAAGGGGTGGGGAAACTACAGATCTAATTTCCACCGCCCGGTGAGCAAGAGGAGGTGAAATAACGAGGGCAGTTCCCAGGGACCTATGAGTAAGAGTAGGTGAAGTGATGGGGCAAGTTCCCTGGGACCCAGGAGTAATGGAAGATGAAATCATGTGGCCAGTTTCCAAAGGCCCATGAGGGAGCATAGGAGAAGTCACGGGACTGGTTCTCACGGGCCGATGAGCAAGAGAAGGGGAAGTCCCCGGGCTAGTTACCAGGGCTGAAGGATATCCACCACAATAACAGAGGTAAGTCTGCTGGTCAATGCAAGGGCTTCGGGGACAGGGACGCGGTATTCGCGGGGGGCTGATCCAGCTGCAATAAGGGCTCCGTGGACGAACAGGGGGTGACCCCAGAAGGCTGAACCGATCAAAACAAGGGCTCGAAGGGGGCGAACACGAGAGGATAGGCTCGCGGCAGAAAGGCCTTCCAAGGAGTGGAGAACAGGGTTCAAAAGAACATCTCCTGGGGCGCAGGGGAGGCTGTGGAGGTGGGGAGGGAGGCGGTGGGGGTGCGGAGGGAATCAGTCGGGGTAGGGAGGGGGGCGTGGCGATTAGGGAAGAAATTCCAGGCCTACAGGTGAGGCCACAGAATGGGTCTCTGGAGAAGTTGGGAGAGTCCAGGGGGAGAGGGGAGTCGCTGCACGCTTTGCCTGGGTTTGGGGAAAGGCCAGGAGCGTGGTCAGGGTGATCACTGTAACCTTTCCTGGGTGCGAGAGGCAGCTCGAGGGTGAGGATGGGGTTGAATCCTTTCCGGGAGGGCGGCGGAGACCCAGCAAGGTAGGGGCTGTCGCTAAAACATTTTTCGAGAGGTGAGGGCGGCCGGGCTGAAAGTTCTAAGAGGAAAGGCGGAGAAGAGGTCATGGAGGGAGGGAGATAGAGGGGAACCGGGTAGGGAGGGAGGGGAGAGGGAGGGGAGAGGGAGGAGGGGAAGTGGAAGGGGTAGTGGGGGCCAAGGGGAAGGTAACCGAGAGCCGGGGAACAAGGGGCAGTGACATAACTGAAAGAATGTGGGCGGTGGTGATGACGTAACTTAGAGGGGCGGAGTCGGGAGGGCTCATACTTTACGCGAGCGACCACCCAAGCCTTGTGACGAAACAAAAGGGCGGATAGAAGCGAAAACGTAACAGACGTGAAAGGGAGGAGCCTAGTGACGCCCCCTGAGGGGCGGGGAAAAGAGGCCGAAGGCGTTCCAGCGGCGCCGGCGTTGCGAACCAGTTGGAGGGCTGGAAGTGCGGGGCTGAACAAGCTTCCCGGCAGAAGGCCGCTGTCGCTGTTCCCTTCTGGGCCAACGGCCGGACCTTACCCATTTCTTCTTATGTCGATGTCTCCGCGGGATGGTCGCGAGGTGTGCACGCTTCAGCACGTCCCGAGCGCTTCTCACAACCAGCGCAGCCATATCAGCGTGCGCTGCCGAGTAATTCCGACCGGAACCGCGACGGGCGGACTCGCGGGTTCCGGAAAGATGGTGGCGCCAATCCGGGCGGAAAGAGGAGGGAACTGCGGCAGTCTCTCTTCCGGGACTCAGCCCACCTTTGTAAAACAGGTGCAAACCGCGCCCCGCCAGGAATCTGTGGGTGTTGGGAAAGAGCAACCGCTGGCACAGAAAGAGATGCCTCTGGGGGCGCCTGGGTGGCTCAGTGGGTTAAAGCCTCTGCCTTCGGCTCAGGCCTAGGGATCAAGCCCCGCATCGGGCTCTCTGCTCAGCAGGGAGCCTGCTTCCTCCTCTCTCTCTCTGCCTGCCTCTCTGCCTACTTGTGATCTCTGTCAAATAAATAATTAAAAATCTTAAAAAAAAAAAAAAAGAAAAGAAAAGAAAGAAAGAAAGAGATGGCTCTGCCTGGATGCCAGGAGCATGGGGAGAGACTCCGTAAAGGCCTCTAATCCAGTTGGGGGATAGGAGAGGACTAGGAGCTGGCAGTTGAGTATTGAAAGAGTTAGCCAGGCAAAAAGGGGCGGGAAGGACCTTCCAACCAGAAGTTGCACAGACAAAGAGTCTAAGGTGGAGAAAAACGAGGACAGATTTGTGGGCTGAGGCGGATTTATAGAGAAGCTAACTAAGCTTGAAGTTTCAGAACCTGTCATTTGCAATGCGCCTTCCAAGGCCCTGTCCTTAATATTGTATTGTTTTTCTTAAAGAGGGCCCTCGAATTGTGTAAGCTGTAGGCGCCACAAAAGTTGACTCCACCATAGGGAGCCAATTAGAAGGGAAGGTTATGATCAAATAGGTGTTGTTTTTTTTTAAATGATCATCTGGGAGGTTACCGGTTGGTGAATATACCGAAGGGCTGGGAAAGAGCATGGAAGCCCCGTGTCCTTTCCCTATCTATACCTTGCACTGTGCATCTCTTCCATCCGACTGCCCTAAGTTATATCCGTTAATAATAAACAAGTGATCTAGTAAGAAACGGGTCTCCCGAGATCTATAAGCTCCTCCAGCAAGTTGCTAGAGCCCAAGGAGGGGGTCATGGGGACCTCTGATCTCTAGGTACTGAGTCAGAAGTACAGATGCGAGCTGTCAGCCAGTGGAGCTTAAGTATTCAAACGTAATCAGCCACTATCTCAAACTCATCAAAGAGTCATACCGCTTTCAGAAGGCAGGAAATTTGGGTACATTTGTACTGGAGTTACAGGAGTGATGAAGCCAAGTGTGAATTTTAAGACAGCAATCTCTTCGGTGCCATAGAAAATGAGAAGTGGTGAAGAACCCTTGTAGCACTAGAGCTTTTCCAGTATTTTATGGATTGTGAAATGTCAAAGCTACAAATGAATGAGGGAATGTTTAACCTTTGCTCAAACTGTATTACTCTTTTTTTTTTTTTTTTTTGAGATTTTATTTATTTGGGGGCACCTGGGCGGCTCAGTTGGTTAAGCGACTGCCTTTTTGGCTCAGGTCATGATCCTGGAGTCCTGGGATGGAATCCCGCATTGGGCTCCCTGCTCATCGGGGAGTCTGCTTCTTCCTCTGGCCCTCTCCCTTCTTGTGTTCTCTCTCTCTCAAATAAATAAAATCTTTTTTTAAAAAAGATTTTATTTATTTGACAGGGAGAGAAATAGCGAGAGAGGGAACACAAGCAGGGAGAGTGGGAGAGGAAGAAAGCAGGCTTCCTGCCGCACGGGAAGGTCTTGAGCAGGACCCTGGAATCATGACCTGAGCTTAAGACAGACGCTGAATGACTGAGCCTCCCAGGCGCCCCTCAAACTGTATTGTTCTTAATGTGAGTTGTAAAGTTCCAGTGAAAAACATACACCTTTATTTCCACATTTACAGGAGTAGTTACCAAAACCTTAAATATCACAAATAGAATCTTGTGTTTATCACTAAAAAAGAAAAACCATCTGACAGTAGATGATTGGAGTAAATAGGATTAGGTCAGGGAGATCAGATGAGAGGTCTGGATTAGTGTAGTGCCAGTGAAGATAGAAAAGGATTGATTCCACTTACAATTCAGAGAGAATTACAGGACTTCTTGATTGGTTGGCCCCATCCATTTAAACTAGTACATGCTACACCACCAGTAAACAGCTGTCCTCTTAACCTGCTTTTTTATTATATGTATTTTTTCACACAGTCTGCTAAACTATAATTTTCAAAAGATTTGAAACATAATTCTTATACAAAGATAAAATGAACACAATGCCAAAGATTTTATTCATCATAATAAACTGTTCCTCCGTTATTATCATAAATAATGAGGGAACCAGTTAGATGGTAAGACTTGTTCAAATGAAACTTTGAGTTTCAGAGATTTAGGTTATCAGCCAAAGGAATACTGAAATGAATTTGCTAATAGTTGCAAAAACATTAATATCTTATTAAGTAATAAACTGTGATGTTTGGGGTTATTGCTTCTATGATATAGAAATCAGTTCCATCTCTACTGATCAAAATTCAATTACATTACCATGGCTAGGAATCATTTGCATTGCCATTGGTTTTCTACAAGTTTACCTTTACCCCTACAAAGTTTTGCAGTAGCCTGGTCAATATAAAATCTATAAAAGGTATACCTTAGCACTGTGGTGAAGGAGCCCCCAGTAATTCTCTTCTGCCCATTTACAAGTTCTGGACAACTTTTACTGTTTTTCCCCTTACTAGAATATAAGATTTTAAAAATCAGGGATTTCGTTTATTCATTGTTGAATTATCAGCACCTAGGACTCTGGATGGCACATATTTGGGTCTCAATTAATATTGATTGAATGAACGAGTGAGTGAAAGATGAGAAGTTTGTTACAGGGACCTAGCAGTTGTAAGATGGAGGGAGATACATGCATAGAGAAAAGGCTTTTTTTTTTTTTTAAAGTTCGTGGCAGCTCTTTCTCCCCACCAGTCCTGTCCCCGTGCCATAATAAAAACACCTTTTTGCACCGAAATAAAGATGGAAATAAAGAGAAAGAGGGAAAGAAAGAAAAAAGAAAGAGAAAGAGAGGAAGAAAGAAAAAAAAGAAAAGAAAGGAAAGGAAAGAGGGAAGAAAAGGAAATGAAAAAAAGAACTGCTCATGATATTTAAATCCAGATTAGGATCCAGGGAACAGCTCGAACACACTAAACAGGAGGTGTCCCAGAATACCTGTTCTCAAAGGTTTATACCAAATATGGAGTATCAGGACCACAATCACCATTCCCTGTGAAGGACCCCTCCCAACCCCCAGCCTCCTCAGTTTGCCCATCTATAAAATAAGGGATCAAGAGAGAGAGGGTTGGACTATATCAATCATTCTCAAAATTCTGGTCTTGGGATGCCTTTACACTCTTTAAAAAAATTTTTTTTTCAAGATTTTAATTTACTTGAGAGAGAGAGAGCATGAGCGGGTAGGAGGTGGAGGGGCCGAGGGAGAGGGAGAAGCAGACTCCAGAAGCAGACTCCTCACTGAGCAGGGAGCCCTATGCCTGGGATCACGACCTGAGACCAAGGCAGACGCTTAACCAACTGACCCACCCAGACACCCCCCCCTTTACATTCTTAAAAATTAAGAATTATTAATTTTTATTTGTTTTGTCTATCAATATTTGCCAGATTAGAAATGAAAGCAAAAAAATTTTAATATTCATTAAAAATAACAATAGTAAATCCATTGTATGTTAATATAGATGTCTTTATGAAAAATAGAGTTTTCTAAAAGAAATTTAGTCAGAAGAGTTACAGATTCATTATTTTACAAATCTCTGGCAAATTAATGTCTGGCTTAATAGAAAGTTAGATTCTCATTGTTGTTCTAGTGAAAGTATATGTAGAAAATCCAGCCTCACACAGATAGATAGATAGAAAAGAGAGGGGTATTTTTTTTAAGTTTTTATTTGTGTTTAGAAATCTCTTCACCCAACATAGGGCTCGAACTCATGACCCTGAGATCAAGAGTTACACACTCTTCCCGCTGAGCCAACCAGGTGCCCCAAGAGGAATATTTTAATAGCCTAGGTAGATAACTGAATATTCTTAGATGTTATGTCAAAATTTAACATATGGTAGTTTTCTTAAAAGTTAGTGGCAGTGTGGAATCTGAAACCATATCAAAGGACTTTTCATACTCTGTTACAGAGATCCATTGATCTGTCTTGTAGTTAGAATGAATCTTTTACCCAAGCTTGATTCTGTCACATCATACAGTGGTTATTTGGAAATTACCAAGTTCACTGAGTCCTGCTTATCTACCATATGTTTTCACATTTCATTATACAATATCAAAAACCACATTTGTTAATATCACTACTAATCTCATCAGAAAAGAAAAGTCTTGAAATATTAGAAAGCTGTTAAGTTCACAGTAATGGGTGTAAGTTTTTCAAAATCCTAATTTATTTTATTTATTTATTTTAAATAATTGCTATGCCCAAGTGGGACTCAAACCCACAATCCTGAGGTCAAGAGTTGCATACTCTACCAACTGAGCCAGCCAGGCACCCCTCCAAATTCTAATTTTACTTGAAAGGTCAATTTTTATCTCTGGCAACTAGTACTATCAATTGTTTTCCTTGAAGTGACAGGCTTACTTTGTTCATTTTTCAAGAGAATGCCATTAAAATATGATTGATTTTTGTCTAATGATCTTATATCCTGAGACCCTGCTAAGCTAAATTATGTTTTGGTAACTTTTCTGGAAATATTTTCACCTTTTCTATGCACATTCTAAGTTATGTCTTCTATAAAGACACTTTTACTTCTTTCCAGTCTGAATTCCTTTTTTTTCTTTTGGATTATTTTACTGTTTATAATTTACAGTACACTGTTTATTTTACTGTTTATAATTATTATTTTACTGTTTATAATTTACAGTACACTGTTCAATACAGGGGGTAATTACTATTACTATTACTTTTTTTTTTTTTTTTAGTAGACTGACTTTTGTGCCCATTCTTTGGGAGGAAAGCATTCAGTAGTTCATCATTGTATATGATGTTAACTATAGTTTTTTTTTTTCTTTACAACAGGTGTCCTTTACTAGATTGAGAAAGTTGCCTTCTTTCCTAATTTGCTAAGATTTTTTTAAAAACCATGAATGGTTGTTGACTTTCTTCTAATGCTTTTCCTGCATTTATTGAGTTGATCGTATGTTTTTTCTGCTTTATTGTTAATGTTAATATGTTAAATTATATTGACTTATTTTCAAATGATGAACCAACTTTGCATTCCTGTAAAAAAAAAAAGTACAAATTCATGATGTATTCTTCTTTTTATATATTGTTACATTCTTGCATCTGTGTTCATGGAAAATATTGACCTGAATTTTCTCTTTCTGTAATATCTTTGATTTTGATGTCGGGGTAATGCTGAACTCATAAAAATGAGTTTGGGAAGTATCCCTTCACTTCTATTTTCTGAAAGAATTTTTATAGAATTGGTATTCTTTCTTCTTTAAATAATAATAATAACCATTATTATTATTATTTTAGTTTTATTTACTTAAGTAATCTCTCCACCCAACATGTGGCTCAAACTCACAATCTCAGGATCAAGAGTCGCATGCTCTTCCGACTGAGCCAGCCAGGCAACCCTCTTTCTGAAATTCTTGTGAATTCAGCCGTGAAATCTTCGGGGCCTGGAGTTGGGTGTTTGGGTGTTTTTTGCTTTTGTTTTTATTTTGCAGGGGTGGAGAGTACAGGGTAAGGAGGAAGGGAAGGTTTTTAATTATGAATTCAATGTCTTTCATTAATACAGAGCAGTGATTTTCAACCAGAGATGATGCCCCCTTCCCCAAGGGACACTTGGTAACCTCTGGAGATATTTCGGATTATTATAACTAGGTGGTGCTTCTGGCATCTAGTGGGTTGAAGCCAGGAATACTGTTGCAAATCCTATCCCCCACCATAAAGAATTTTCTAGCCCAAAATGTCAAGACTGCTAAAATTTGAGAAACCCTGATATAGGGCTGTTTGGATTTTCTAGTTCTTCTTGTAAGTTTTAACAACTTGAGACTTTCAAAGAATTTGTTCATTTCACGTAATCCGGCACATTTCTTCCTTTTGGTGTTTAGGCAAGGGGTGTCAAACTACATACAGCACAGGCCAAATTTAGCCTCCAGCCCATTTTTGAAATACTGCTTTATTTTTACACAGCCACACTTTTCATTTACTGTGGTTCCTTTACTACTACAACAACAGAGATGAATAGTTGCTCTAGAGATCATAGGCCCCACAATCCGGAAGTATTTGCTATCTGAATCTTTACAGAGAAAGAGCTACTGACCTGATTTGTATGATCTATAGTAATGTCCCCTCTCTCATCACTGATATTGCTAATTTGTGTCTTCCCTCTTGGGTACCTTTTTTTTTTTTTTTTAAAGATTTTATTTATTTATTTGACAGAGAGGGAGAGAACGCACAGGCACACGAGCATGCACAAGCCAGGAGAACAGTGGAGGGAGAGGGAGAAGCAGGCTCCCGCTGAGCAGAGAGTGGGATGTGGGGCTCAATCCCAGAACCCTGGGATCATGACCTGAGCTGAAGGCAGACACTTAATGACTGAGCCACCCAGGAACCCCTCTCTTGGGTACTTTTATCAGCCTACTCTAGAGGTTTATTTTATTGAATTCTACAAAGAAAGTTTGTGGTTTTGTTGGTTTTCTCCTTTCTTTTCTATTTCATATATTTCTTTATAATTTCTTTCTTTCTACTTAATGTGTTCTTTTTATTGCTAACTATTTTTTTTTTAAAGATTGTATTCATCTATTTGACAGAGAGATCACAAGTAGGCAGAGAGAGGGGGGGAAGCAGGCTCCCTGCTGAGCAGAGAGCCCGATGCCGGGCTGGATTCCAGGACCCTGAGACCATGACCTGAGCCGAAGGCAGAGGCTTAACCTACTGAGCCACCCAGGTGCCCCTATTGCTAACTACCTTTTAAATAAATTTTTTAAATTAAATATCTATTCTATTTACCCATTTCTTTTCTTTTTTTTTTTAAGATTTTATTTATTTATTTGTCAGAGAGAGAGCACAAGCAGGAGGGGAGCAGCAGAGGGAGAGGAGAAGCAGGCTCCCCACTGAGCAGGGATCCCTATCTCGGCCTTGATCCTAGGACCCTGGAATCCTGACTGAGCCAAAGGCAGATATTTAACAGCTGAGCCACCCAGGCACCCCTTGTTTCTTTCAAGTTCTTACTTATATTATATATATATATATATATATATATATATATATATATATATATGTATATATATATATACATATATATACATATATATACATATATATACACACACACACACATATAATGTAATATTGGCTTCAGGAGTAGAATTTAGTGATTCATCACTTACATATATAATGCCCAGTGCTCATCACAGCAGGTGCTTTTCTTAATGCCCATCATCCATCTAGCCCATCACCCACCTACCTCCCCTACAAGAACCCTCAGTTTGTTCTCTATCATCAAGAATCTCAGGGCACGGGGCACCTGGGTGGCTCAGTGGGTTAAAGCCTCTGCCTTCGGCTCTGGTCATGATCCCAGGGTCTTTGGATCAAGCCCCGCATCGGGCTCTGCTCAGCGGGGAGCCTGCTTCCCCTTCTCTCTGCCTGCCTCTCTGCCTACTTGTGATCTCTGTCAAATAAATAAATAAAATATTAAAAAAAAAAAAAAAAGAATCTCAGGGCACCTGGATGGCTCAGTCGTTAAGCATCTGCCTTTGGATCAGGTCATATTCCCCGCAGTGGGCTCCCTGCTCGGCAGGAAGCCTCCTTCTCATTCTCCCTCTATGCATGCTCTCTCAAATGAATAAATAAAACTTTTTTTAAAAAAAGTAATTTTGGGGGGCGCCTGGGTGGCTCAGTGGGTTAAAGCCTCTGCCTTCGGCTCAGGTCATGATCCCAGGGTCCTGGGATCTAGCCCCGAGTCGGGCTCTCTGCCCCGCAGGGAGCCTGCTTCCTCCCCCTCTCTCTCTGCCTGCCTCTCTGCCAACTTGTGATTTCTCTCTCTCAGTCAAATAAATAAAATCTAAAAAAAAAAAAAGTAATTTTGGTTAAAAAAAATTTTTTTTCTCTCTTCCCTTCAACCACCCCTCCCCTCTTTTCTGGGCCAATTTGATATTATCTCACAGCTCACCTTTTCTTTGTTCATCTATTTTTAGTGTTTTTCTCTTATGTTTCAAGTTTTTATAGTTTCTGCTGCTGTGTCTTCAAGAACATACAAGTAT
This sequence comes from Lontra canadensis, assembly GCF_010015895.1. Classification (NCBI taxonomy): domain Eukaryota; kingdom Metazoa; phylum Chordata; class Mammalia; order Carnivora; family Mustelidae; genus Lontra; species Lontra canadensis. The sequence goes on along the minus strand of NW_022631054.1, from coordinate 12,452,033 downwards.
ACCTATTTTTTTTCTTCTTCAGTGTGTAATCTTTTCCAGTCTTAAGTGAATTTTAAATTTCAGATATTGGGGTTTTTTTTTTGAGAGAGAGAGAACACTTGAGTTAGGGGCAAGGTGAAGGGGGGGAGAGAGGGAAAGGGAGAGAATTTTTTTTTTTTCAAGATTTTATTTATTTGATAGACAGAGGTCACAAGTAGGCAGAGAGGCAGGCAGAGAGAGGGGAAAGCAGCAGGGCTCCCTGCTGAGCAGAGTCCGATGCAGGGCTTGATCCCAGGACCCTGAGACTATGACCTGAGCTGGCGAAGGCAGAGGCTTAACTCACTGAGCGACCCAGGCGCCCCAAGGGAGAGAATTTTAAGTAGATTTGGCGCTGAGCGAGGAACCCATCTGGAGCTCAGTCTCACAACACTGAGATCATGACCTGAGGCGAAACCAAGAGTCAGACACTTAACTGACTTGAGCCACCAGGATCCCTCAAAGATTGTACTTTTAAGCTCTAAAAATTTTGACTCATTTTATGTTTTCCACTTCTCTCATTATGTTCATTTCCATTAAATCCTTGAGCATATTTGTAATAGTGCTTTCAAAGTCCTTGTCTACTATTTTATCATCTCATCATCATGTGTCTGTCTTTATTGACTATTTTCCTTATGGTCACATTTGACTCCTTTGTTTTGCATGTCAAGAGATTTTTTAATTAATGCTTGGTTTTGTGAAATTTACATTGTTGAAGGCTAGATTTTGTTGACTTCTTTTGAAACACCTTGGACTTTGTTCTGGCAGGCAGTCAGGTATTTTGTGAATCAGCTTGATCCTTTCAAGGCTCCTTTTTAAGTTGGGGTATAGCCCATCTTGAGCAGCCTCTTTCTAGGGCTAACTTTACCCCTGCTGCTGATGCGCCCTCTTCTGGAGTTCAAGTTCAATGCTCCAGGTGTTCAACAAGTTCAATAGGAATTTCCCACATTAGTTGGTCAAAACTCAAACAGCTCCCAGCCTTCTGTTAACTTTGGGAATTATTCAGTTTATAGGTACCCAATAGTTCATTAACTGGCTACTCAGAGTTTTGCCCTATTCATTTGCAGCTTAATATTTAGCAACAGAGTCAAGCATCCTCTAAGCAGAATTCTGGAGCTATTTCTCTGGGTAATTCCTCCTTTCTCTGGTAACACTGATGAACACATTACTAACCATTCACTAAAATCTGAGTAATGAGTTTAGGGATGTTCACCGTAAAATTTCAGCTTTGTCGTATGTTTGAAATTTTAATGAGATGTTTGAAATAATCAGATTATATACAACAAATACAATGCCACCATTTTATAAAGGTATTTGTGAGATTATACATCACCGTGAAATGGGTTCTAAATCAGATATGGTTGGGAAATGCTAGCCATTCCTATAGCTAGGACAACAGATTGAAAAAGCTTCTATGTTCAAGTGGCCCTTTACTGCATTTTTACAAACAAGTCCCTCAAACTGTCTCCTTAGCGGCAATGTAAGCTTTCAGTTATGCTATAGTGTGTATATTCTCCTTCTGTAATTAGTATGTATCACCTTCTTCACCTAACTTTTGATTCATTTATTAGTATGGATTCATGAATTATTATATTCAGTGAGTTTAAATCCAGACTATCATATATTTTGATGCTCACATTGTTCTAGATTTGGCTAGTGGCATTTGTGTACTTCTGATGTGCCCCCATTGTTCTTTGAGCATTTTCTTCTTTCTGCAACAAACAACAAAACGTTCCAGGTTTATCTTGTTCTTTGCCAGCCCTGGAATCATCCATTTCTCCAAGGAGCCCTGGTTCCTTTTATTAGAGAGTGAAGCCCTCTTTGTGGGCTGAGCTAGAGAAATATGTATTCCCTACATACACACTGGCCTCTATATTTACTTACATTGTAAGCTATTTAGTCTATGAATACCTCACCACTGTTGGGTTCTTTCTGGTTTTTTTCCTTTCCCCTATTTGTAACTCTGTTCTCTGCTAGCATCTATTAACTTCCAGTATATTAACTTACCAGGTGACTCCCCACCATTGTACGTATGTAACCAATCTCCCATTGTCAGCACTGCCTACCCAGGTGTCTTTTTTTTTTTAAGATTTTATTTATTTATTTGACAGACGGAGATCACAGAGAAGCAGGCATAGAGAGAGGAGGAAGCAGGCTCCCTGCTGAGCAGAGAGCCCGAAGCGGGGCTCGATCCCAGGACCCTGGGATCATGACCTGAGCTGAAGGCAGAGGCTTTAACCTACTGAGCCACCCAGGCAACCCCCCAGGTGTCTTTTTCTGACCCTTCTTGGAATCCAGTATACTACCCCTCACAAACCTATATCCTTCTCACTCCTTTTTAAAATGTGTATTTTTCAAAAGCAACCTTGAGGGGTGCCTGGGTGGCCCAGTTAGTTAAGCATCTGCCTTCAGGTCACATCATGGTCCCAGGGTCCTGGGATGGAGCCTGCTTCTCTCTCTGCCCCTCCCCCATTCATGCACACACTCTCTCTCACTCACTCTCAAATAAATAAGAATCTTTTTATAGAATTTTTTTTAAAGATTTTATTTATTTGAAAGACAGATCACAAGTAGGCAGAAAGGTAGGCAGAGAGAGAGGAAGGGAAGCAGGTTTCCTGCTGAGCAGAGAGCCTGATGCGGGGCTCAATCCCAGGACCCTGGGATCATGACCTGAGCCGAAGGCAGAGGCTTTAACCCACTGAGCCACCCAGGCGCCCCTAAAAATCTTTTTGAAGAAAAAAGCCGCGTTGGGGCACCTGGGGTGGCTCAGTTGGTTAAATGACTGCCTTCTGCTCGGGTCATGATCCGAGGGTCCCGCATCAGGCTCCCTGCTCAGTGGGGAGCCTGCTTCTCCCTCCCTCTCTGCCTGCCTGTCCTCTATCTCTGTCAAATAAATAAAATCTTAAAAAAAAAAATTTTTTTTTTAAAAGCTGCCTTGTTGGACACTGAAACTAAAAACTGTCAAAAAAGACACTTCTGGGGGCGCCTGGGTGGCTCAGTGGGTTAAAGCCTCTGCCTTCAGCTCAGGTCATGATCTCAGGGTCCTGGGATCGAGCCCCGCATCAGGCTCTCTGCTCAGCGGTGAGCCTGCTTCCTCCTCTCTCTCTCTGCCTGCCTCTCTGCATACTTGTGATCTCTGTCAAATTAAAAAAAAAAAACAAAGACACTTCTGTGGTAGGAGACTTTCATATGGACTGGGTATCCAATGAAATTAAGCCATCACTGTTCATTTTAACTGTGATAATGGCATCAAGGTAAATTTTTTCAAAGTCCTGATCATTAAGAGTTACATACTTGCAGGAGCCTAAGTGGTCAATCGGGTAAGCATCTGACTTTGGCTCAGGTCACAATCTCAGGGTCCTGGAATGGAGCCCCGCATCAGGTGCTCTGCTCAGCGGAGAATCCCCTTGTCTCTCTGCCCCCTCCCCCAGTACATTCTCTCTCAAATAAAAAAAAAAAAAAACAAAAAAAAACACACACACATGCTTGCTAGGTGATGGGTACATGGGAGCTGATTATTGTGCTACCTAGTCTTGTGTTTGAAAATTTTCAAATTAAAAAAGAAAAGAAAAAGAAGCTGCAGGTCTGCAGATCACTGGACTTTATTAAGAAGAATCACAGCTAATTACATAGAAGTTACCTGCCTAAGCCAAAATCCATGAGGTTCACATGAACATAGTTACACTTATAAGGAAGAAATGGCATGGTCAAAACCATGAAATATCCTGATGCTCAGGTGATGAAGGCTGGGGTGAAGTAAGCACATTTATTTCAAGCTGTTGAAGAGTTTGTGGGCCACCTAGATGAGGGGAAGAAAAGATGGTCATCAACTGCAGCTTTAATGTCATAGCTTACAAGGTCCTTCATGACCTTGAACACTACTGCCTCTCCTCTCTCCACAGCATTCACACACACCCATACCCCTCCTGAGGCCTAGTGACTACCTTCAGTTACCTGAATTCGATCTCCCTTCTACCCAGAACTCTCTACTTTTTAAAAAATCTTTTATGTTTCCTTTAGAACTTAGTTTACATGTCATTCTTTGTAAGCCTTCTCTAAACAAACTCCTATCCCCACATAAATCTGTCCCTCCTCATTCTTCCCCATAGGAACTTATACCTCCCATGTCACAATATTTTTTAATGTAACAAATATTTATATAACATCTACTATATGCCAGCAACTCTTCTAGGTGATGAGTGAGCTACAATGGAAACCAGGCAGTATTTCTCTTAGGAAACGTAGAGACTAATAAGAGAAATGTAACAGACACCTAAGGTAAACTTCTTTTTTTTTTTTTTTTTTTTTTTTAAGATTTTATTTATTTATTTGACAGAGAGAGATCACAAGTAGGCAGAGAGGCAGGCAGAGAGAGAGAGACAGAGGGAAGCAGGCTCCCTGCTGAGCAGAGAGCCCGATACGGGGCTCGATCCCAGGACCCTGCGATCATGACCTGAGCCGAAGGCAGCGGCTTAACCCGCTGAGCCACCCAGGCGCCCCTAAGGTAAACTTCTGACAGTGATAAAAGCTCTGAGGAAATAAAAAAGGGGTTGGGGGTGGGGGGAAGCAGCAGCTTTCAATAGAGGATTAGTGAAGGCCATCCTGAGAAGGTTATACCCAAAGAGTTAAGTATTCTACTTGTCTCCTATGCTGGTTCAACTAAATAAAGGAAGGGACTGTGCCTGTCTCATTTCTACATTTCAACCCAGTGCTAGTCTCATCAAAGTATTTGAATAACATACAATTTACCATTTTAACTAAAGTCTACGACAAAACCCCGAGATTAGGAGTCACAAATTCCACTGAATGAGCCTGCCAGGTGCCCTCATTTTAACTATTTTAAACTCTGTATTTCTGTGGCATTAAGTAACTCATACTGTCCAGCAATTATCAAGTTCCAGAATTTTTTCATCTTCCCAAACTGAAACTAAGTAATTCCCCATTTCCCCCTCCCTGAAGCCCCTGGCAACCACCATTCCACTGTCCATGAATTTGATTACTCTAGGTGCCTCATAAGTGGAATGACATATTTGTCTTTTTGTGATTGGTTTATGTAACTTAGCATGTCTTCAAGGTTCATACAGGTTGCTACACATCGTAGTTTCTTCCCTTTTTAAGGCTAAATATTTCATTATAGGTATATACCACAATGGACAGGTGGATTGCTCTACCCTTTGGCTATTATGAATGCTACTATAAACATGCATGCACAAATACCTGTTCAACTGAACAGTCTCCGTTCTTTCGGGGTATACAAGCAGAAAGGAAATTGCTGGGTCATATAGCAGAGTTTAATTTTTTGAGTAAAGTGCTTCATTTCTTTTCACTGCCAAATACTATCCCATTATATGGATATATTACATTTTATTTACTTATCAACTGATGAACATTTATGTTGTTTCCACTCTCTGGCTATTATGAATAATGCTCCTATGAATATTTGTGTACAAGCTTTTGTATAGTCATAAGTCTTCATTTCTCTTGAGTATACGTACCTAGGAGAATTACTAGATCATATGTTAACTTGATGTTTAACTTTTTTTTTTAAATGAAGGTTTATTTATTTATTTATTTATTTGACAGAGACAGACAGCAAGAGCAGGAACACAAGCATGGGGAGTGGGAGAGGGAGAGTTGGAGAAGCAGGCTTCCCGCTGAGCGGGGAGCCCGATGCAGGGCTCAATCCCAGGACCTTGGGATCATGACCTGAGCCGAAGGCAGACGCTTAACAACTGAGCCACCCAGGTGCCCCTATGTTTAACTTTTTGAAGACCTGCCAGACTGTTTTCTATAGGGCTATTCCAATCTACATCCCCAACAGCAATTTCTCCATATTGACAACACCGATCGATTTTTTAAGGATATGGAGAATTACAGATGCATGTTTTGTTTATAAATTTTCCTTCTTTCCACTAAAATTATGTTGAAAAAGGAATATAATGCCTTTATTCATATTTTATATTAAATGTATTTGGATTCCATTTTTGTTTAAAAATCTGATAGTATATATGAGAAAACATGGTTATCTCTAGGCAGTATGATTTCAGTTAGATTTTTCTATCTTTATAAAATATCCTCCTTGTCACAACGTGTTTAATGGGGCAGGGGTATATGTACATTTGTGTATTTCCACTCTATATCATAGAATTAAAACACCTATACTGGAAGTTGGTTTGTTTTTTTTTTTGTTTTTTTTTAAAGAAAGCTCTACACCCAATTCAGGGGCTTGAACTTAAGACCCTGAGATCAAGAGCTGTGTGCTCTACCAACTGAGTCAGCCAGCATCCCTGGGATTGTTGAAGCATAAAGTTGGTAGGGTGGAGATCATTAACTTTTTTCAGGGGGAAAAGAGTCATTTATTTTTCCCTTTTGACCCCCTTCACCCATTTCTCCCTATCTTTTTGATTATACCCATCCTAGCAGGTATGAACTGGTATCTCATCGTGGTTTTGATCTGTATTTCCCTGAGAGCTAATGGTGTTAAGCACCTTTCATATGCTTATTAAGCACCCAATTGTTTTAATTAACATATATTATTTGTCCCAGGGGTACAGGTCTGTGAATCATCAGGATTACACATTTCTTCACAGAATTCACCACAGCACATCCCCTCCCCAATGTCCATAACCCAGCCGCCCTATCCCTACCAATTGGTTTTAATATAAGCAATCATCAAACTTTTGCCTGCTCTGCAATTTATTTAAAATATCTGTCATATGTGGGGCACCTGGGTGGCTCAGTGGGTTAAAGCCTCTGCCTTCGGCTCAGGCCATGATCTCAGGGTTCTGGGATCGAGTCCCACACCGGGCTCTCTGCTCAGCAGAGAGCCTGCTTCCCCCCCTCTCTCTGCTTGCCTCTCTGCCTACTTGTGATCTGTCAATTAAATAAAAAAAAAAAAATCTGTCATATGTAAGAGAGTCAAATTTACTTTAATAATAATAATAATAATAATAATAATAAGGGGGCACCTGGGTGGCTCGGTCCATGGTCCTGGGGTTGAGCCCTGTCAGGGGTCGGGCTCCCTGCTCAGCAGGGAGTCAGCTTCTCCCCTATCCTCTGCCCCTTCCCCTGCTCTCTCTCAAATAAATAAAATCTTAATAAAAAAAAAAAAAGAAAGAAAGAAAAAGAAAAGAAAAGAAAACTTTTTGGACCAACTAGCACATATAAGACATACTGGAGTATATAAATGATTTTAAAGAATAGCCTGTTGCTTAAAGGTACAAAATCCAGCTTCCCCAATGTTTTGCAGTCCAAGTTGGGACATTATTTCTCTTCTTTAAGCCTCAGTTTCTTATCTGTAAAATGGGGCTAATGAGACCTATCTCCAGGAAAGTAGCAGAATTAGGTGGATTATTTATGTAAAGTGCTCGGCACCGTACCTAACATATATGGGCCAGTAAGTAAATGCTTATTGCTGGATCTGCCCCTAGTATGGACAAACTGTCAGCACCAAGTCTGCCTGGCCACTAAGCTTTCCCCTCCCTGATTAGGCTGACTTACGCAGTGGTCCCTTGCATGCAGGAAGTCAAAGAGCTCCTCTGTGCAATCCTCCTCTGTCTGTGACCTGGAGGATACACGCTGGTCACACATCTCTAGCCGCTCCCGAGCCTTTACACATTTCTCCAGCTGCTCGCATTGCTCTCTCACTGTTGTTAGGGGATCCTGAAGAAGAAACACAGAAAAGAACGGAAATGGGGGTTTTAGGAGGAGACCCACAAACCATCTGCTTTGATTAACACAACCACCAAACCAAGGTGCTGCCTCTGAATTACCGTGCAGAAGGCCAGCTGGCAGAGCCACACTGCCGCCAGAAATGGGAGAATGGGGTCTCCCATTCAATTCTGATGCTAAGTAGTAGGGGAAAGTTTCACATTCCTGCCTTCCAAGGTTGCCAGTATGCACTGAAAGCCTCAGTCCTATCTGAAAAACAAGGTGGTAAAGGAAACCTAGCCAAACTTGAAGTATATCTATAGGAGGCCTTAAATGTTAACACAGCATTTGGGGATATGTGATGTCTGCGAATCTGAATTCCCCTCATATGACAGCCAGGCCTATGTACCCCAGCTGCCCAGCTAGAAAGGCAATGTTAACAGGGAGAAGGACTGTATAAAAGTTCCTTCCTGAGTCCTTTATTAAACCGCAAAGAGCAGACAGATAATTGAATACCAGGCCTTCAAGATGCTGCTCTGCTCCCTGACACCATGACTGAAGAAGCTCCAAACCCAGAAAATAGACTCAGCTTCCCAGGCCCACACCCACCAAACACTCCACAGCACAAGAAGTAGTATTAAAGGCTTTTTCCATTTCCATTCTCTTCAAGGTGTCAAATAAAGACTCCTTAAAATGCCCTTAGAGTTTCATTAAGTTCAAACTTCCTTTTACTGAGATGGTTCCAAACCTTAGACGGCTCTTACCACTAATTCCTCCTCCTCCTCTTCCTCCTACAAAAGGAAAACAAGATTAATGTCAGCAGCAACTTGGGACACATATTACTAATCATACTGATGTAATTACTGAGGATAAACACTGTATTAGTTGTTTTAAATTTTTCTGTTATTTTATGATGCTTTCGCATTTTAGGGGCTTTGCTAATCTGGGAGAAAGCCCCTGCCAGGGGACACACCCTTCATATGTGAACCAATCAATCCAAACCCCTATCACCAATCACTTCCTTTATCTCCTAAACTAAACCAATTATTGCTCCTGCCCTAAATACCCTATGGGCCAAGTACCAAACAGCTAGAGACCACACCTATATCCCAGAACCCACAGAAATTACCCAAATAATCCAATCCTAAACTTGCCAGAGCTTGCCTATCCTGACTCACCCACTCTTTCCCTCAGAAACCAAGAGTCTGGTTTCCGTTGCTCTTTCTGTGGGGGGGGGGGGGGGGGGTGGTCCAGGCCCTTCTCCAGGTGGCTCTGATTGGTGTGGCCCTCCCCGCCTTCTCTTGGGACTCATAATAAACTCTTCTTTCAAAAACAGTTGTCTCCAAACCAAACCAAACCAAAAAGCAGTTGTCTCCATGCCTGTAAACTTACCATACCTAATTAATACAAACCCTGAGTACAAGGACACACTCCCTGACTTTCATTAACAACAACCTAGTGTGTAGGACACTGAAGTTTATAAAGTAGGGCACGTGGGTGGCTCAGCTGGTTAAGCCTCCACCTTCTGCTCAGGTGGTGGTCCCACCGTCCTGCGATCCAGCTGCATGTCCAGCCCCACATCAGGTTCCCTGCTCAGGGGGAGTATGCTGCGCCCTCTCCTCCTGCTCCTCCCCCCTGCTTAGTTCCCTCTTGGTTTCTCTCTCAAATAAATAAAATCTTTAAAATAAAGTTTATAGGGGCGCCTGGGTGGCTCAGTGGGTTAAGCCTCTGCCTTCGGCTCAGGTCATGATCCCAGGGTCCTGGGATCGAGCCCCGCATCGGGCTCTCTGCTCAGCAGCGAGCCTGCTTCCCTTCCTCTCTCTCTCTCTGCCTGCCTCTCTGCCTACTTCTGATCTCTGTCTATCAAATAAATAAATAAAATCTTTAAAAAAAAATAAAATAAAATAAAATAAAATAAAGTTTATAAAGTACTTTCATATCTGTAATTTGATTAATCACAACAGCTCCTTAAGGGCTCCCAGTTTAGAGTTAACAACATTAATTAGATATTTTCTTTCTTTGTTTTTAAAGCTCTACGATGATGAACGTGGAGCTTGAACCCACAACCCCAAGATCAAGAGTCACATGCTCTATCGACTGAACCAGCTGGTGCCCCATTGAGAAATATTCTGATACAGATTCAAGCTGATGTTCACATGGAACCTATATAACTTACTTTGTTTGAAATTCTGGTAGGCACTAGTATTATGAGAAACAGCTCAATTTAGTACTTACAAAGTACTAAACAAAGTTAAGAGGAAAACTAACATTTTTTCTAGACTCTGAACTTGAACTGGGAATACAAAAATGGCCAAACCTAAACTTTTCTTTAGCCAGAGCTTAACTAGAAACGGTTAGTTTTTAGATTAGTTTACAGTCACTGCTTTTTGACTTGCTGAACTCCCAGGACTCCTAAGTAGACTATCAGCATTAAGTCAATCAAAGGTCTAGAGTACCACTCCATTCCCAAGTTTTCAAACACCAATTCCCACCTATCTACTTCTGATTCAAGCATACAACCTCAAATTTAGTTTCCTTTCTTCCAAGGAGGGCAGTGTAAAAAAGTCCCTGTGGGAGCATCATTATAGGCCAAAATCTGGGGCACAGGAGAATCTGATCAATATTTTAACCTGTCAAGAGTAAGCTGTTTGCCTGCCTGCACGTGCACATACCCACATCTGGGGGAAGAGAAGGAAAAAGTATATAGGAAAATAAAAAGAACTCAACAATCCCTCATGTTTTCAAAATTCCAACAACACAATCTGCTTCATTCTCTACCATGCCCTTTGCGGAAGAGACCAAACCTCATGAAAGCTGGGAGGGCTAAGGCAAGTTCAACTATAATTCACGCTATTTATTCTTGCAATTAGCAAAGATCTCTTCTAAACATGAAGATTTGGGGAATGTCAAACTCTAGTTTTTCATTAGTTTCTTAACCTTGCTCTTTAAAAAAACTCATACTGAAAAAGTTTTTCCAAAAAATTGAAATCATTTATTTTGCCTCAGAAACCGGAAATTAGAATCCTAGAAGCAAGACCTTTGTATCATTTCCCTATTAGCAATGCTACTACATTGATCATTTTGATAATTCTGTGTCAAAAGTATCATGGCATGTTTTGGAAAAACAACTCCAAATACTAAGTCTGAATATGGACTTCATGTAAAATTTCCAGTCAATGGCATAAACCAAGGTCACACTAAATAAAAAGAATGCCCCAAAAGTATACGTTCTTCATAAAAGATCTCAGTTTTCTTTTTTTTTTAAGATTTTATTTATTTGTTTGATATAGAGAGGACAAGCGGGGGGAGCAGCAGAGGGAGAGGGAGAAGCAGACTCCCCACTCAGCAGAGAGCCAGATGCAGGGCTAGATCCCAGGACTCCAGGATCATGACCTGAGCCAAAGGCAGATGCTTGACTTAGCCACCCAGGCGCCCCAAAGACCTCAGCTTTCTTAATTTTAAAACTGACTACCTTCTTTTTTTCATCTGCTGTGGTGAGCACTACTAAACTTTCTGGTATACTTCCTGCTGAACTTCCTGAGGCTGGCTCCATTTTGTTCTGGTCCCCTTTCTGAAAATAGTAAGACTAGGGAAAAATCATGGGATAAACTAGTTTCCAACTATTCGGAACCCATAAACCCGGAACAGCTGCCCCGAAGTGACTAGAGAACAAAGGATAGGAAATGTGATTGAAAACCAAAAGCTAGATGACCTCTACAAAGCTGGGTAGCACCGTGGCTAAGTCTTGGCTCTGAAACCATGCTGCTTGGGTTCAACTCCCCGATCCATGATTAAAAGTGTGGTCCTTAGAGAAGATATTTAGCCTTTCTATACTAGTCTTTCATCTGTAAAAAGACCATAATAGTACCCAATACTTACCTCGTAGGACTATCGTGTGGCTTAAATGAATTAGTCATAAAAAGACTTGAAATAGTAAGCAGTCAATAATTATCATACCGGTATTCTTATTCCGGGATAGAGCTCCCTCTTCCATCATCGCAGTTACACTGGCATATTCCCCAAATATACCTCCCACCCCAACTCCTACCAAAAAAAAGGAACCACTTCTTCACAGAAACTAGCGTTAAGGCCAGATCTCCGCAGCCTCCATCTAAGATGTGGCAGGATTCCTGACCTGAGAGGAGAGAAGCACTATGACCGGTCGACTTGACCCCTACACCTGTCAAACCAGGGTCTCAGGTCGTCTGGTTGGCTAAAAATATACTGTTTTTACAAAAGTTTAGGCGACCCAGCATTTTCGCTGTTACACCTTCACCTCATTCACAGAATGGGGAAACCAAGCCCAAAAAAGGGGTGGTCATCTACTTGTTCAAGATGAGTAGACAAATTCTGGGGAAGGGTCGAGGGAACTAGCAATCGTGACTGTGAAAACTCTAGAGGCGAATCCAGGGCCAACAGGGGCCCGGGTGTGTTTTGGCGGGGTAGGTCTTGAGCCTCAGGGCAGTGAAGAGAGTCGAGTCGGTCGCCTTTCCTTACCTCCTTGGGATCTCCGGACCCGGTCAGCATCTTTCGCTCGTCCTCCAGCCCCATGACCCGCTACGGTTCTGAACTCAACACCAGCAGCAACAGCGGCACCTATTCCACTTCAGGATCAAGAAGGACTTGTAAGGGTCACTCAGCGGATATCCGGCGATCTGGCCGGAAGTGCGGCAGACTCGTCGTAGTCGCGAACACACGCTCGGATTGGCATATACTACCGTCCAAACGCAAGGGATAGGGGGAGCTGGTATTTGCACCTGAGGAGGAGTTGCTAAGTAATGTCCTCTTAATCGCGCCAGTGTCAACTACATCGATCTGCACATTTATTTTAAATATTGGATTCTAGGAGACTTGGAAAGAATGCGGATTTATTCGATGTTCCTTTAGCGCAGTTCCCGGTCTTACCCACATCGCTGATGAAACCGTCCTAACTGCTGACCTTTTCAAGATGGCGGTCCGCGGGTGCCACTCTCGGGCTCGCGCACCTCCCCAAGATGGCGGCGCCCGAGGCCTGGCGCGCCCGGAGTTGCTGGTTCTGTGAGGTAGCGGCGGCAACGACCATGGAGGCCACGTCCCGGGAGGCGGCGCCAGCGAAGAGCTCGGCCTCGGGCCCCAGCGCTCCCCCCGCCCTGTTCGAGCTGTGCGGGCGGGCGGTGAGCGCCCATATGGGGGTTCTGGAGAGCGGGGTGTGGGGTAAGTCGCGGGGTGAGGGGCTACCTCTGGCAACGAGCGGAGGCGGCCCAGCGGCCGGGGGGCGCGGGGGGCGAGGCCGGGAGGCCTGGGGCAAGGCCCAGCCCGGGGCGCTGGAAGCCACACCGTCGGGTCGGAACATGAATTCCGTGCCTGACCGGGCTAGACAGAGTAAAGGCGGGGACCAAATCGGCAGGTGGACGCGCACTGCGGCCTGGCTGGGGGGCGCGGGGGGCGAGGCCAGGAGGCCCGGTCTGGGGCCAGACTGGCAGGGCCCGGGAGACAAGCTGGAATGACGGGCCGGCCGCGGGCACCGAACTGACGCTCGGGTCGGGCCGGGCTGCGGAGTCTCGGATGTCGAAGCGACGGGCAAGGATGGCCCTGCTGCTTGGGGGCGGGGGCCGAGCTTGGGAGTCCCGGCCTAAGGCAAGGAGTCCAGGCCCGGGGCCACCTAGCCTGACTGACGCGCGGGGCCTCCCGTGTCTGCTTGACAGACCGCGGGTACCGAGACTCCGGAGACTAGGCTGATGGGCGAAAGCAGCCCAGTGGATTGGAGAGCGAGGGGCTGGGGGAGAGGCCGAAGGGCTTGGGGCGCCGAGGCCTGTCGGGAGACCCAGGGTTGAAGGGAGCGCACTGACGACCGGGGCCTCGGGTGCCAATTTGCTGGAGCGCTGGACTGACGGGCAGGGCAGGGAGCGCCGGAGGCCACTCGGATTGGCCTGAGCGGAGGAAGGGCCCGGAGCGGGTGAAGAAGGGAGGCTGGAGCGGGTCAGCAACCGAGGGAGGCTCGAATGACCGACGGGCGGGAAGGGCCAGGGAGGCCCCAGGCGGAGCGACGGCCCGGGGATCCCGAATGGGAGGGGGCGCGTCGCCGCTAGGAGGCCTCGGGCTGAGTGCGAGCGAAAGGAGGCCCCGGGCCTGAAAGCTGCCGGGGACCGACGGCCCGGCTCGGGCTCAGCGCGCCCAGGCCGAGCGGCAAAGGCGGGCCGCGCCGCCGGGCCGAGGGGCCGGGGAGGACAAGCTGAAGAGGCCGGCCGGTGGGCCTGGGATTAGGTCGCGCCGGCGCGGGCAGGGTCGCGCCGGAGAGGAAGCCCGCAGTGGTGGGCACGCGGAGGCCCGGCTTTGGGGTGGGCGCCGCTGGACCCAGATCGGCAGCTGATGAGAACAACTCGGGTCGGCCTTGTGAACACTGATGGGGAGCGTGAAAGAGAGGAGAGTGAAGGCTCTGGGGGATAGGCCTGCCTGCATAGGGGATGAGGGAGGCCTTGGGCCTGACAGACTGGTGGTGTGAGGGGGTGGGGTCCAGAGGCCAGGGCTGAAGTTGAGTGAGGAGATCCAGGCCGGGCCTAGGGCCCAGGGAAGCGGGAGGGAGTGGCAGGAGAGAAGGCCTCAGGCCTTGAGGGGGTGAAGGGGTGGGGTTCTGGAGAAGGCCTCCGGAGTGGTGGTAGTGCCTTTGCCAGGAGGGAAGCCCCGGTAAGGTCAGGAGAGAGGGGCTTGAGGTCCTGGGATTGGGGATTTGGGGGGGTTGCACTCTGAGGAGGTGGTTGTGAAGAAAAGGCCCTCAAGTTTGGGGGGAGGGGGTTGGGCATCCAGGAATAAGCCCCAAGGCTGTGGAGACTGGTTAAAGAAGGCCCAGAGATGTGAGAAGGCCCTTGGTGAGGTGGGGGTGGGGCACTAATCCTGAAGAGGCCCAAGTGTCTTCCTGCAGTGGGGAACACTGTTAGAAGTCCTCAAGCTGGTAGGGGGAGGGGATTGTGGAGGCCCTGTGCCCACAGCTGAAAGGAGAAGGGTCAGGCTGACCCATGGGAAAAAGGAGTAGTCTCAGTGGAACTGGGCAGGGAGCTCAAAAAAGACCTCAGAAAAATGTGGAAGAAGGCAGAGAAGATTGGCTGTATCAGCCTGGAGCTTCTAGGATGCTAAACTTGGCTAGGAGGGAAGAGGACTGGGAGTGAAGGCCCGGAGTTGGGAAGAGGAAGCATTAAAGGTGTAGGCTGAAAAGAAGAAAGGAAGAGCCTGGCTTAAGAAGAATGGAGAAATGAAGAGAGGAGGTTGTGGATCATAGGGGATGAGACTCCCCAGTGGCTGTGAGAGGGGATAGCTAAACAGAGAAGATTGGAGGGACAGAGGAGAAAGAGCTCCTATGGGCCTAGCCTAGGTAAACAGTCACAGAGAAAAAGCTGAATCAAGTTAGGCCTCTTAGGAGAGCCAAGTAGGAGGCCTGCTAAGAAGTGCTGTTTTGGAGGAAGGTCTCAATGTGGGCTAACAGCCAAGAAAGGCTTCCTGGAGGCGGTGGACTAGGGTTGCTTTGTGTAGGGAAAGAGAAGGGTAAAATGAGTAGAGGGAGCAGGAAAGGAGAATACAATGAGGAAACAAGTAGAATAGGTATGTTATACCTTGAATGCCAGGATATGGAGCTTGGACTTTATCCTGAATTTAATAGGGGCCTACATTAATGTAATAGTTTAGGGAATTAATATTTTCATTCAGCAGGTACATTGAGTACTATGCACAAAGAATTATATCAGACTCTTGGACATCAAGATTTAATTATTCTACAAGTAAAGATAAAGGGAGATCCTAGAATAGAAGTTTTTGAAAGATTTTCATTAGATATAGTATACTCTAAGATCTAAGACTTGTTCTTGGAAGGACAGAGAGGCTATTGACAGATAAGAATAATAATAGACAACATTTAATGAGCTTCTTATGGCCAGGCAGTTCTTAAAAAGATTAAAAGCATGATTTTCTTTAATTTTTAAATGATTTTCTTTAATTTTGATAACAATATTGTGAGGTAGTTATTACTACCTCCATTTTAAAATTGAGGAAATGGAGTCTTAAAGATGTGAATTTGCCCAAGTATTCATAATTAATAGAATCAGAATTTCACCCAGTTTTGTCCAATTCTAGAGACTGAACCATTTAGCCACAATATTGTAAAGCTTCTCAACCTAGACATCAGCAAGAAAAGTTTTGTTTTTATGATATGTTCAATTTAGAGTTAGGGCCTAATTATTTCTGTTGTTCATAGGAAAGTACTAGTTCAGGATATTGCAGGGGCCCAAAGAATGGGAGTCACCAGCCTGGAAGAGTGGGAAGGGAATTCAGGAAAGGCTTAATAAAGGGCACATGCTACTTGAAAGATGAGTAGGTGATATGCTGAAAATGGCAAGGACATTCTTGGTAGGGAGCAGCTCAAAAAAGGCACAGAGGTAGAAAGCAGTGTAACATGTTAGGTAAATGAGAAAAGTAGTTTAGTATGGCTCAACTAGAGGAGGCAAAGCAGGGAACTGGAGAAGTTTGTAGGGGCCAGATTATGATGGACGTCTTTAGGACACATATCCAGTAGGACCTTTTAAATGCAGTAAAATGATTAAATGGTTCATTATGCTAGGCAGAAGTGAACTGACCAGCTCCTAAATGAGCATATCAGCTTGCTTTTTTGTCTCACCCTTGAAGATGTGAATGCCCTTGAAATTCCAGCTGCCACCGAAGTGGCTGAAGATAAGTAGACTAGAGTTTGAGTTAGACTTAGGTTAGCTTCTGTAGGTTCCATTTGCCAAATGAGAAGTCAGCCCTTCTGTTTTCCTTTCCATTAAGATAAATAATGCTTGGAACTCTGGGAGAAAAAAGTAAATTTTGTGTTTTGGTTTTTGTAGCCCTCCCAGGCCCAATACTTCAGAGCATCTTACCTCTGCTCAATATATATTACTTGGAGAGGATTGAGGAAACTGCCCTCAAGAAAGGTAAGTGTCTTTCTCACTCTTTCTCAGTGATTGTAAGCAAGGCACCATGATGTCTTCAGGTAAATATGACACCTGATACCCACATAGAACTTCAAGCTTTTCAAAAAGTACCCTCATACCTACTTTCTTACATGATTCCTCAGAGTGTCCAGTGAAACACAAAGCAAGTAATGATCCCAGTTATACTAATAAAAGTGAAACCACAGGCACACCACAATTAATAGCTAACCCAGACTAAAGCCCAGATCTTCTGATTCTTCGTTTTTCTGTTTTACCATGCTGTCTTCCAAACCTCTCATTGGACAGATCTGTTAACAGCTATCATTTATCTAACTAACCCTGATGTGACAAGTGTTGTCCTGTGCACTTTACCTGGAGAAACTCATTTAATCTTTTCAACAACTCTATGAAATAGCTATTATTATCTACATTTTGCAGATAAGGAAACTGAGGTACAAAAAAATTAAGTAAACTTGCCCAGGGTCACAGAGCTAGAGTGTGGTTTGCTGATACTTAAACCCAGGCTGTCTTTAGAGCCAGCACTCTTTACTAGTCTGCTCTATTGCTCCTGTGAACCCAGAGAACGACAACATTAAAGGCTGATATGCTTCACTCATGGTGGCCCAAGAGCAGCCAAGTAAATGTGATATTTCTCCCCACAGGCCTCTCCACTCAGGCCATCTGGCGCCGACTATGGGATGAGCTGATGAAGACAAGGCCTTCCAGTTTGGAAGTAAGTTAAGGCACCAGGTAGAACTCTGGCCTGACTTTGCACAGTGGAAGCAGGAATAGCTTACAAACACAGACTGGGTACTGGTAGACTGCAGGGACAGGGATGGAGTGAATTTGGGAGGAGATGGCCTGTCACAAGGTCTTTCCATTTGGCATTTGTCACTGACTTGATTGCTCACCATGTTTGCAGGTAACACAAAACAGGGAAAGGTAGTGATCACAATGGATGGCAGAACCCAGATTCATAGATGTCTGGACAGGGCTTGAGCAGTGGTCAAACCTGACAAACGAAATTTAACAGAATAAACCAATTTTTCACTTAAGTCTAAAAAATTCCAGTTGTATGACCTCAGGGTAGGAGGTGGAGGGGTCTGGCTTAGCAACAACTTGTATGAAAAAGATTAAGGGGGTTTAGTCAACAATGTGCTAAAGCTACTGATATAATGACTCTACTCTGAGCTATGTGAATCAATGTAACTATAATATAAGCTGAAGGACAAGGGAGATGATAGGCCTGCGTGGCTCTGCAGTGTTCAGGCTATCCTGGAATATGGAGAAAGAAGTCAAGGCCACATCACATGAGTCACATTTGGAAGACTGGAGATGTTGTTCCTGAAAAAGAAGAGCTGGGAACATGAACTATTGGAATATTTGAATGATTCTCACATAAAAGAGGGATTAATAGACTTGTTCTGATAGAAGCTAAAGAAGAATAAATTTCTGCTAAACTGAATGTAGAATTTTTAAGCTCTGAGCTTATTGGTGATGAAACAAGCTAATGCAAGAAGTAACCTTCCCATCTCTAAGTGTTCAAATAGAGTCTAGATAACTACCTGACACAAGGGTATTGTAGAAGAAAATCAGCATTTTAAGAGAGGTTGGACAAGATGACTTTAGGATTCCTTTTAACCCTGAGATTCTGTTATTCTTTGGTTCAGATATAACTTGCTCTTATTTAAGCAGAATTTCTTCTGCTGTTCCATAACTAGGGTACAGCTCAGATTGAGTTCAATAAACATTTACTAAACTTCCCACATACCAGGTCTTACGTTAGGTATTGGAAGCACAGACACAGTCCCAATCTCTCACGTTTAGCGGGGAAGCCTGCAAACAAATACATCGTGCATGGTGGGGAAAGTGGTGTGACAGTAGCAAGGAGGTTGAGGTAGAAGGGAGCATGACAGTCTTTCCTGGGAAGTAGTATTTGAACTGGGCTTTAAATGGTGGATGAGGCCAAATGATAAAAAGACAAGTTATTATCAGGAGATTTAATTTCTGGGGATGCACTGGATTCAGTAAAATTCAGCTCCATATCCTTCAGCTTTCCACTTCCAGATCTGGACACAACTCCTGAAGTTCAGTAGGATAATCCTAAGGCTCAAGAAAGTCCTCAGGCACTATGTACAGGAATTAGGCCTTATGAGGAAGAAAAGTGAATGCAAGATTAGAAAACACTAACAGTTTCCTGAAACTTAAAGGTGTAGGAGATTCACTTCGAATCCCAACCATCCCAAGCAGTATGGTTGACTAGCAGATGATGGAGATCGGAACATCATCTTAGAGTAAGCTTTTTTCCTCCAATATTATCTCAGGCTTCCTGGTAGTTTGTTATCTTTTCTTGTCTCAGAGCATTTCAGAATGCTTGGGAAGCCCCAGGCTTGGTAACCTAACAGTCCCCTAGACAGAGGTCATTCCAAAGGATGCCTTCTTCTTTTTTACATGACAGTAACCTTAACTTCATAATTCAGAAACACTTATTGAGTGCCTGCTCAATTCCAGGCACTGTGCTAGGTTCTAGGGATACAGTGGTGAACAAGATAGAGATAGCCCTGATTGCTTATAAAGAAATAGAATTTCAGGGACGCCTGGTGGCTCAGTTGGTTGGGCAGCTGCCTTCAGCTCAGGTCATGATCCCAATGTCCTGGGGTCATGTCCCACATCGGGCTCCTTGCTTGGCGGGGAGCCTGCTTCTCCCTCTGCCTCTGCCTGCCACTCTGTCTGCCTGTGCTCGCTTTCGCTTCTCTCTCTCTCTCTGACAAATAAATAAAAGAAATAGAATTTCAAACAGTGTAGTACTACTGTATGTGTATTAAGAGATCTGTAGAATAAAATAGATATTCTTGAGACAAAGCAATGGGGAAATGAAGGCTTATTCAATAAAGGATGCTCTGGTTATTGGTTAACTATTTGGAAAAAAAAAGAGCCTCATTTTACAATATACTCAAATAATTTCTATATGGATTAAAGATTAAATTGTAAAAAGTAAAAGCACAGAAAAACTAAAAAAAGAATAAAGGTGATTGGTTATTTAAACTCAAGTTGGAGAGTGTTAATTATTAAATGGATAGAATCAAAAAAGCAAGCATGGACATATTTGGCCATATAAAATGCCAACACAATTTAAAAGGCACATAAACTAAGAAAGAATGTTTGCAACAATATTTGTAAAACAAGAGGATAGAGGGAATAAGAAAAACTATCCTAGTAGAATAAGATTGGGACAAGTCACAAAATATACAAAAATCTTCAATAAAATATATTCAATCTCAATAGTAAAAAAAATGGGAAAGTATATAACTCTTAAATAAGTATATATATTATATACTTATCATATAAAAATAAGTATATATAAAATAAATATATATTTATATATAATATATATTATTTGGCTAGAAATTCTATTTCCTAGAATTTATAGTATATAAAAATTGAAATACTCATGAAGACTTATTTCAGGATGTTCATTACAGCAACTTAATATCAAAAAGCTAGCAACAGTTTATTCGGTGTGCAGGAATTACTGATTATAGTACATTCCTATTTTTAAAATATTAATAAAGTCATATTCTGCAAACATCTAAATACATGGTGGTAAAAATGTGATGACATGGTGGCATAATGTTTTAAAAGCCCAGCATTTGAAAACTATTCAGAATTGTCTCACTGTTAGAGAAACAATTATCTGTAGCTATTCACGTTTACATATACACTGGAAAGAATGGGTTTACAGATTTTATCTCCACAAACAATGTTTCTGTTATCAGAAAAATAGTGGACAATAGTTTATGAACATTTGCTGCTCTGTTTAGTACAAGAAAATGTTTAGCCTTCCCTAGTTTGTATATCTACTTCCTCCCCAACTAGTCCCTGAGCCACCAGGCTGTGGATGGGCCAAGAACTGTGTTGGTAGGCAAATGTCATTTCACCTCTTTGGTGGTGCCTCATTTCTCCTACTCTTGCCCAAAAGAATATGTTGAAATCACTTTGCATTCCCTGAGCAATAGTGTACAAGTTCACAAAATAAGTGCCTTGAACTATTAGGTATTTTTCAGCTTTGAAATTTAGCAGAGATTCTTCTAAGGGGTGGTGATGGAATAAAATGCAGTGAACTACTGTCAGCTCATAATTGAGATAGTTGTAACTAACTTTACTCATTTAATCCTTACAACTCTGATGTAGGTAGGTTACTTTCTGACTTTACAGATGAGAAACTGAGGCAGAAAGAGGTAAAGTGGCTTGTCTGAGGTTATAGTTAGTGAATAGCAGACCCAGGATTCAAGTTGAGGCAATGTGGCTGTGGAGCTTATGCTCCTAATCACTATGTCATGCTGTTCTCCCTGCAATTGTCACCTGTCTGGGGTGTTCCAGTTTCAAATATTCTCTTCCACTGTCTTCATCAACCAATAAGATGTATGGGAAAAAAAAAAAACAAAAAAAAAACACTAAGTTACCTAAACTACATATTCCATATGCTATATGGTCAGAAATAGCCAGTGTCCTGGTTCATATCTTTGTCCATATTTTAGGCCTAGAATGTCTCACTTGTGAAGTTAAAGCTTTGCTAGATTACCTGCAGGTGTTTTCCAAGGCTGTGAGCGTGGGCCAGCGAATGTGTAGGAAAGTGTTAGAGGTAGGATTCAGGAATACCCTCTCTGCTTCCACTCGAGGCTGAATGGAGATTTTGTTGCCAGGTATTTTTTCCTGGTCCCCCAGCGCCCCCAAACTGTTGCTGGTGAGAGACGTCCTTCCCTCATTTTGCTACCATGCAGTTAGTTCAAACATGAAGTCATTCCTAATTATTACCACAGCAGGCAGGGTTATGGGGAATAGCCAGGGCAAAGGGAATGCCACTTTTGCTGAGAACTACAGGGGTCCAACTCCTACCAGGAACCTCTGATATAAATTAAGGGTCCCTCTGGTATGAGGGAATGCATAGAGGTAGGATAAGTACCAAAGAGAAGCATCCCTTAGTTTTGGGGAACCTCAGGCCCCCACTATCTTTTGCTTCCGGCTGAAAAAGCACCCTGCTTAACAGGCTCTGCCTCCATCAAGTCCATTTCACATTGCCCATCTGGACTAATTATTACCATTAGCAGTAACAGAAATAACATTTTGTATTTTACAGTTTATGAAGTACCTTCACTTGCACTGTCTCATTTGATCTTCACAACAAACCTGTGAAGCAATTGATATTATCCATGTTTTACAGATGAAGAGGTTCAAGAGGCCTGAGTATAGTGGCAGAGATGACACCTGTGTCAGTCAGCAGACTTTGTTGTGCCTGAGAGAATGGGGACTTAAAAGTCTGTGTGTCCTCTGGTGGTGGGGGGGGGGGGTAAGCAGTAATTGCAAACCTCCTACATACATCAGAATCATCTGAGGGAGGTTTAAAAACACAGACGCATGGGCCTTACTGCAGATGCAACATAAGAGAATTCCCAGATACCTGGCATATGAATTTTCAAAAAAGAAAAGCTCCACAGTCAATTCTGATGTGCACTAAAGGTTAAGAAATACTTGGATTCAGAGTTTTTCTTAAGTGTTCTGGAGTACTCTGATAAAGTCTTATATGCATCAAAGCCAATAACTACTGCCTTGGAGAAAACCAACCTAAGATTTGGACCCTGATCTCCAGGAATTTCTAATCTGGTTGGGATAAAACATGTACACCATGACACAGGCCTACCAACAATTAAGACCTGAATAATCGGAGTAGCAGAGGAGTCCCACAGGAGACAGGGAGCGGAGTAGAAGGGGGCATACAAAGAGACACTGAGATGAACAACCTCAACAAGAGTAATATGTTAGGGGGCGCCTGGGTGGCTCAGTGGGTTAAGGCCTCTGCCTTCGGCTCAGGTCATGATCCCGGGGTCCTGGGATCGAGCCCCACATCAGGATCTCTGCTCAGTGGGGAGCCTGCTTCCTCCTCTCTCTCTCTCTCTGCCTGCCTCTCTGCCTACTTGTGATCTCTGTCAAGTAAATGAATAAAATCTTTAAAAAAAAAAAAAAGGTAAAATGTTAGTAGGTCCTCTCAAGAAGCCAGCAATGAAGAGCATTTCTGGCAGATATAGGAAAGGGCATAGAAGGCAGGTTTGGGTCAGTAAGGTGATCATTTTGACCAAAGCAAAGTGTTCATGTGAGCAAGATGTGGGAGATAAAGCTTCTCAGAGGCCATATTGTGCCAGGCCGAGGAACTTCAGATTAGCCCTCAGCTGTGGAAAGATTTGGGAGGGGGTGTGGTTAAAGCAGAAAGTAATCAGATGTGTTTTGCAAAGATGAATCCAGTGGACTTGCACGAAAGTTTGGGAAGGGGAAAAGGAGATGGCGGGAACAATCAGGAAGCTAATGAAGTGGTCAGGTGTGATGTGGTAAGGGTCTGAACAAAGGTGGTAATGGTAAGAATGGAAAGTTGGGATCAGGTTCTAGAAACAGACATGGAAGAAGTTACAGGATTGTTTCACTTGAATGGCAGGCACTATAGCAAAATCTCTGGAACCAAATTTCCTGGGTTCCGTCTCAATTCTACCACTTACCGGTGTAACCACAGGAAGTAACCAACCTTTGTGCCTTGTTTTCCCTACCTGTAAAATGGGGCTAATAGTAATACCTCAAAGATGTGAACATTAAATGAATTAGTGCCAATTATTTAGAATGTTGCCTGGCTCAGCAAATAGCCATTTGAAGGGAGGAACCAGGATGAGGATGGTTCAGTGGGTATCCTCTTAGTATCACAACTGTCTGGCATGTTCTCTGCTTTCAGAGTGTGACCTGTTGGCGAGCCAAGTTTATGGAAGCCTTTTTTTCCCATGTTCTACGTGGGACCATTGATGTATCTTCTGACAGGCGTCTCTGCGACCAGCGCTTCTCACCTCTTCTGCACAGCTCCCGCCATGTCCGGCAGCTCACCATCTGCAATATGCTGCAGGGTGCGACGGAGCTGGTGGCCGAGCCCAACCGCAGGGTTCTGGAGACCCTGGCCAGTTCCCTGCACACCCTCAAGTTCCGCCACCTGCTGTTCTCTGATGTGGCTGCTCAGCAGTCACTCCGGCAGCTTCTGCATCAGCTTATTCACCATGGGGCTGTCAGCCAAGTGTCGCTCTACTCCTGGCCTGTGCCCGAGTCAGCCCTTTTCATCCTTATCCTCACCATGAGTGCTGGCTTCTGGCAGCCAGGCCCTGGCGGCCCACCTTGCCGCCTCTGTGGAGAGGCCTCCCGAGGCCGGGCCCCATCCCGAGATGAAGGGTCCCTCTTGCTGGGCTCACGCAGGCCTCGCAGGGATGCTGCTGAGCGATGTGCTGCAGCCCTGATGGCCTCTCGGCGGAAGAGCGAAGCCAAGCAGATAGCCAGAGCTGCACCTGCCACCCGGGTAACACGCCGGAGCACACAGGAGAGCCTGACAGCAGGTGGGACAGACCCCAAGAGGGATCTGCACCCTCCGGCAACTTCCCATGAGGCGCCTGGCACCAAGCGGCCATCCTCTGCTCCAGCCACCAGCTCCTCTGCCTCTGCCTCCTCTTCCACATCCTCATCCAAACGGGCTCCAGCTAGCTCAGCCCCACAGCCTAAGCCCCTAAAGCGTTTTAAGCGAGCTACAGGGAAGAAGGGTCCTCGCACCCGTCAGGGGTCTGGTGCAGAGTCTGAAGACCTGTATGACTTTGTTTTCATTGTGGCCGGTGAGAAGGAGGATGGGGAAGAGATGGAGATCGGGGAAGTGGCTTGTGGAGCTCTGGATGGATCAGATCCCAGCTGCCTGGGGCTTCCAGCACTGGAGGCCTCCCAGCGATTCCGCAGCATCTCCACCTTGGAGCTGTTCACAGTTCCGCTGTCCACAGAGGCGGCTCTTACACTGTGCCACCTGCTGAGCTCCTGGGTGTCTCTGGAGAGCCTCACACTCTCCTATAATGGTGAGTGTCCTGCAGGGGCAGGGATGGGTCTCACAGTGGCACCAGCTGTGTGCCCAGCCCTGTGGAGGGGAATAGGGAATGTGATCAAGCAGCTGCACATGAGGCCCTGCCTGCTTCACAGTGGGACAGAAAGCACACACCTGAAATAGGGGCAGACTTCCATTGCTAGGGACAAACATGAGGTCTGTAGGCTTGATTTAGAGTTGTAAGCAGAGGTTTCTGAGAGGCAGTGAGGGCCCAAAGAAGGGGTATATTTTAGCCATGGTAGGCAATCCACAGGCAGGTGGGAGCAGTGGAGTGTATTCAGGGCCCCCCCAGTCCTGTCAAAGCAGCTGTACAGACAAGAAGGTATAGAACACATTTTTATCAGACCAGCAATCTGTGAAGCAGTCCTCAGTTCTTACCCATGCCTGGCTGTGCCCAGGTAGCCGAACTTCAACTCTGGGCAAATCCACCAATCTCCGTCGCTTGCTGAGCACAGATGGAGAAAATCACACAACTGTGCAGACTGGTGCTACCATACGTTCAGTCTTCAATCTTATATGGATCCTATGTTTGCAACATTAGCTCCCATTCCTCTCCACTACTTCTAAATGTTTTCCCCTTTCCTTTCTCAGCAGAGGACTTCACTTCCTACTTCAGAGAACATAGAAGCCATCACACATGAATTTCAGCTTGTTAACCAACCCAGAATTCTACATCTACACTCATCCTTTTCTCTTTCACAATGGGAGATGGCCATTCTAACTAGGGCTAACTCTATTACCTGTGCTCTGGACCCATATCCTCTTGCCTTCTTAGGAAAGCTTGTTTCTCAAATGCCTTAGTAATAACTAACTTTTATATACTGCTTAATATGTGTCTGGCATAATTTTAGTATTCTGTTAATTGGATCCTTACAACAACCCTATGAGGTCAACTGGCTTACCCAGGGTAACCTCACTAGTAAATTGTAGAGCCAGGATTCAAATCCAGGCAACCTGATTCCAGAATCCCAAGGTTTTAAACTCAATGTTGCCTACCTTCTCCAAGGTCTTCCTTGTCACTAAGTCCAATACATACTTTTCAGTCCTCCTCTTCTAGTAATTCTTGGCAGCATTTGCTGATGAGACAGCCTTCATGAAATATTCATTTTCACTACCTCAAAATTTTTTTTTCTCCCTTTCTGGACATTGTTATCAATGTTCAGAGTTCCTCAGAGCTCTACCATTTTACACATACGTCCTGGATGGTTTTGTCCATTCTTTTGGTTTCAAAAGCCAACTATGCTGAAGACTCCTCAATCTATGATAAGGGTCCACTCCAGATCTTTTTCCTAAACTCTAGAACCATTTCAGCCAGGTGACTACTAGATATTTTGTAAACCAACCTGAATGCATCTTCTCCCCTCGTGCTTGATCCTCCTATTCTGTCAGTGACCTTACAGCTCTCAGCTGTCCAGAAGACTGCTAGGCTCTTTCTTTTGCACCACATCTGTTTTTAAGATCTCTCAAATCCACTTATTTATCTCCACATCTTAATTCAAACTACTGTTCTCACTTGCATTCATCAACAGTTCCTCCCGTCTACACTGTAGCCCCAGCATTTTTTATTTATTTTTTTTTAATGCAAAGGCCATTCACTCACTTAAGAACCCTTCAGCAGTTTCCTGTCACATACTTAGTTTACTTACAGGTCATTCGTGTTCTCACCCCTGCTTACCTTCGTAGTGTCATCTTGAACACCCTCTCCCCTCATACTTTACACACCAGTCCCACTGAGTGTTTTTCAGTTCTTGGAACCTGCCACTCTTCTTCCTTTGGGCCTTTATATATATTGAGTTCTCCCTGCCAGTCACTCCTCTCCCTCTGTTTAGCCTATCTCCTTTGTGTTCTTTAGGACTCAACTGGAAAGTCTTTACTGTTAGAAGCTGGACTGGGTACCAAGTACTCATCCTTTGTGTTTCCACAATACCCTACTTCCCCAGCTCCCCTCACATTTTTGTTGTCCATCAGGCTACATAGCCAGGAATGAGATCTGCTGCTCATCACTGTCTAGCAAAAACTATATTTACTAGGTACTGGTTAAGGTATAGTGGGAGGAATGAGTCCACAGGAAACCTGCTCAGTCCAAGGGGAGCTAATATTTGCTTTGTGGCATTAAGCCTTTGCTCTAACCCTTCTGGATTCTGTTCACTTTTGTAGGGTGTGGTTACCCTTTTTTTGCTCTATTCCCACCCAGTTAATCCTTTAAAGTATTCCCTACTGGGTCATTGTCACTCCACTGCTTAGACGTTCCATGTGACCTATAAGAAAAGTCCAGAGACTGCTGCTGCCCTCTGGGCCTGTCATTCAGTCTGCCGCACAAAATGCGCCCCCCCCCCCCTTCCTGTTACTATCTTCTGTTTTGTGACTGCCCTCACTGATGCAGTCACAGTAGGGCCATGGCCCAGTACAGTAGACATCAGTTTGCTGGTTACCTGAGGAGAAAGCAAGACAATGAATGGTTGAGACAAATGATTTTAACTAACCTGATCCAAAGCTCAAGAAATTTAGCAGCTATCAACAGAAATATCTGGAGTTGTCTCTGAATGTCACTTCTACTGACACTCCCACATGACTGACCTAACTTCTTTCCTGCCATAGGCCTGGGCTCTAACATCTTCCGCCTGCTGGACAGTCTGCGGGCCCTGTCAGGCCAGGCTGGATGCCGCCTCCGAGCCCTGCATCTCAGTGATCT
Source organism: Lontra canadensis (assembly GCF_010015895.1). Taxonomy (NCBI): domain Eukaryota; kingdom Metazoa; phylum Chordata; class Mammalia; order Carnivora; family Mustelidae; genus Lontra; species Lontra canadensis. Next base: position 12,424,798 of record NW_022631054.1, on the reverse strand, counting down.
GTTCTCACCACTGCCCATCCTGGAGCTGACACGTGCCATTGTGCGAGCCCTGCCCCTACTGCGGGTCCTCTCTATCCGTGTTGATCACCCCAGCCAGAGGGACAACCCTGCTGTGCCAGGGAATGCAGGGCCCCCTAACCACATAATTGGAGATGAAGAGATACCAGGTGAAGCAGTGTGTGTGTGTGTGTGTGTGTGTGTGTCCCAACACAAATGTGAAGGTGCATTTGTGTCCATACAAATGTGAAGTTGAGGAAGGTGGGACAACCTCTGATTCAGGCCTGGTAAACTCATTCCTCAAAAAGGGAATGAAATCCATTCCCTCTTTGGAGCCTGCTGTTCAAAGATAACCATGGCCTGAAGAGGGCCCAGACCACTTATAAACCCATCAGGAAGTGACTGTGGCAGATTAGTCTCTAGAAAGACCGTCTAGGTCACTCTTCTTTATATTCCTTTAGGTCCTGTTTCCTATGTCACCACTCTGCACACACTTACTTGCTTGAGTAGTCTAGTCTTCCTGGACTAAAAGTTCCAGAAGGGCAAGGACCAAATCTCATTTAGTGCTGTTCCCAGAACCTAGCACAGTACCTAATGTGAAGTGCATACTCAATGACAAGTAAATGAATCCAACTTTTTAGTGAATCTCTAAAGAACAGGATGGGACCTGCTCGGGGACAAGAAGGGAGATGGCCAGCGATAACCTTTTCTTCCTACCATATCCAGAAAACTGCCTGGAACAGCTGGAGATGGGATTTCCACGGGGAGCCCAACCAGCCCCACTGCTCTGTTCTGTACTGAAGGCCTCAGGTTCTCTGCAGCAGCTGTCTCTGGATAGTGCCACCTTTGCCTCTCCCCAAGATTTTGGGCTTGTGTTACAGACACTCAAAGGTAGGACCCAGCTAGAATGGTAAAGGGAGGGCAGGAGACCTTGCATCATTCTTTGGCAAAGTTAAGGTCTATGGCCTTTGCCCCCATGCAGAGTACAACCTGGCCCTGAAGAGGCTGAGCTTCCATGACATGAACCTGGCTGACTGTCAGAGCGAGGTGCTCTTTTTGCTACAGAATCTGACTCTTCAAGGTAAGTTCTTCATCCAGAACCTGGGGCATTCCTGGATCTTCACTGTGGCTCTGCCACTGTTTCACTGAAGGAGCAAAAGCCATTGTTCTGCTCTTGGCCTTACATCTTCAACTATAAAATTGCTATAGAACCTGCATGATCTTCCTTCTAAAAGGTCCCAAACTCAATTCCTCCTATACTAAACATGGGAAAATTATTAACTTTTAGAGTGCCTCACTCAAATTTTTCTTACCTTTCAGTGGCTGGCAGAAATGGCAGTGGTTAAGGATAAATATGCTGTCAGCCTCCCCTTATAGACTTGCCCCTAATGCCTACTCCTGCAGAGGGCAGTTAGTGGATAGAGGAGGGGGGCGGTTAAATGGAGAACCATTCATGTAGAGAACCTCCCAACTGAGTATCTGGGCTCAGTCTCTTGTCTGAATCTGATTTAGTTCCAGTCTTGCTTGGGGTCTTGGAAAATTCCCTTCTTTCTGGGCTTCTATAAAAACGTTCACACCTCTTGCTAGGGCCAATTGGGACAGGAGGGGGAGCACCAAGTCCTAATGATAGCCATCAGAATTTATTCTAATTTCTCTTGACAGAGATTACCTTCTCCTTCTGCCGTCTGTTTGAGAAGCGCCCGGCCCAATTTCTGCCTGAGATGGTTGCTGCTATGAAGGGCAACTCCACACTGAAGGGCCTCCGGCTGCCAGGGAACCGCCTGGGTGGGGGCAGGGCCCTGGGAAGGGACAGGGGGAAGGAGCCAGTCCTTGGACTTAGAAACTCAGTGGATGAAGGCATAGGCCTCTCCACTGGGAACATGGGGGTTGGAATATAGTTGTGTGGGGGGGCTTCAGGAGGCTGGGCTTCTCTCCACCAGAACTGGATTGGGATACGCTTGTTCCCTTTTGGGTGGTTCCAGACATTCTCCCCTTCTCCCCAGGGAACGCTGGCTTGCTGGCCCTGGCAGATGTTTTCTCAGAGGACTCCTCCTCCTCTCTGTGTCAGCTGGACATCAGGTACACGGGGAGGGGGAAGGGACAAGGGATGGAGCTTCAGGGATATAGGGATTAGTTGTTTCCCGGGTGTCTAATCTGTCTCACCCCTACCAGTTCCAACTGCATCAAGCCAGATGGCCTTCTGGAGTTCGCCAAGCGGCTGGAGCGCTGGGGCCGTGGAGCCTTTGGTCACCTGCGCCTCTTCCAGAACTGGCTGGACCAGGATGCAGTCACAGCCAGGGAAGCCATTCGGCGGCTCCGGGCCACTTGCCACGTGGTTAGCGACTCGTGGGACTCATCCCAGGCCTTTGCAGATTATGTCAGCACCATGTGATGGGGCCCATGTTTCACAGGCCCATGCTCAGTACCATCAGCTTGCAGGGGCTGAGACATGGGCTGTGACATGGGCTGCCCAGAACTCCCAAACACCAACTCTGTCTTTCTCTTTCTGCCACCTTTTTTTCTCTTTTTTCCTTCTTCCCTTGCACTGAGGTCCTGGTGGCCTTGATGGGGCTCAGCAAAGGTATTCCCACAACTGGATGTAGAGCCTCTGGGCCCCTTACCCAGTACTCTGGGAACCCTGGGCCAGGTTATAGTGCTCCTCAGTCACTGAGGACAGCTCCCCGCCCCCTGCCCAAGGTTCCTGCTTTCCTTCCCGAAGCAGGCACCCAGGCTTTAGAGAAGTTTAGGAGTGTCCACTACCAGGCCTCTTCTCCGCTGGGCTTACCATGCTGCTTCCAGGCCTCAGTCCCTTTCATACCTTTATTCCTTTCTTTTTTTTTTTTTTAACCAAAAAAGTTTTTCTTATAAAATAAACTTTGGGCAAACATCATGTGGCCCTCCTTGATGATTTTTGTCCCAGAGAACAAAATTCAGTAGGGTCCTATGGGGCAAGGAGCCCCTTTTCCCTGTCTCCTTCCTCTAACAGCTACACCCAGACCAACTGGCTTATCAGCGGAGGCCCCGCTGCTCTTCATGAGAACGCTGGTGGAAGACAAATGTGATGGCAGTGGAGGCAGCATCCCAGGCAGCCTGAAGTACCTCATCCTTGAGCCCCCGCTTATCAGTGTTATGGTTCCATTGAGCCAGGTCTGAAGTACAGTCAGAACCATCAGGGGGTGGCCGGACCTGGTGGTTGTTGACACAGCGGCGGCAGCGCAGCCTGGGGGCAGAGGACAGAGCTGTGATGACTATGGAGCCCATCTCCATGCTGTGCAGGGAGTTCAGAGGTAATGCCAGTAAGGGCACTCCACGCACCTGTCATGAGTGTCGCTAAGGCTAGCCTCATCGAGAGTAAACAGCTCCTTCAACTCGCCCAGAGAGAAGTGCCGCTCCACGTCCTGCTCCTCATCCACCACACAGCTGCTCAGTGCCTTCTTGTGGCTCTGGCGCTGAAAGATCTTCTCCTCAATGGTTCCAGCCTGGGGTGCGGAGACCCGGGGTACATGGCTAAGTCATCACCAAACACGGGGCAGGAAAACCCAGGAGTTGAAACTATAGCCACCCAAGAGAAGGAGAAATAAAAGAAAACCCAAAATCCTACAGCCACACATCTGCTTAGCTGAGCCCATTTTCCCAGTCTATTTCTTGAGAACATGACTCGTACATGTCTGCTCACCCAGGATATTTTCTGTACAAATGGAGGGTTTCATGGCCTGGCTAAATTCCTTCAGAGTGAGCTGAGGTTTGCAGCAGCTTCACCAGAGCTCCACACCAAGCCCAGGTCTCTCTCACTCAATAAATATCATTAAGGTATCCTAGGCCAGGCCCTGTGCATGAGGATACAAAGAAGAATCAAATATAATCCCTATTCTTGAGCTCACAGGCTAGTGGGAGAGACAAAAACTAATTGGTACAGTAATAAAAACCTGTATAGGATACCCAAGGGCCCAATAGAGGGATGGTAGTAGAGAGGAATGTTGGGAAGCTTGAAAGATTATCCTCAAGTTGAATTTTAAAACATGAATAGATGGCCTACAAGGAAGGAAAGAAGGGAAAGCTCCTAGGTCCCACGTAGGAACAAAGGAATAAGCCTGGCCTACTAGAAGAGTGAGAACTTGAGCCTGTCTGGGGGACAGTGGGAATCTCAAGCTGGGACTGAGAGTCAGCAGAGGTCATACTAGAGAAATAATGGATGCCAGGCTGAAAGAGCTTGGCATTGTCCTGCAAGTGATGAAAAGCAAAATCAGAATTTTTGCCAAGTTCATTCTGGAAGCAGTATATGAAGAACAGATTAAGACCAAAGGTAAAGAATTAGGAAGCTGCTGCAATATCCAAGTGAGAGAGGACTGTGACCTTAGCATGGGACAGAGAGGAAGTTAAAGAAATTTCCAGAAAGTAAAAATAACATTTTGTTTTTAGGAAACAGAATGGTCCAGTAGGATGATACCCAGGTTTGGGTTGGTTGGATAATGGAGTCATTAAATGACAGAATTCAGAAAGAAAATGAATTTAGTCCACCATATATCCAAAGTGTTCATAAAACAGGCAAGTGGAATTGTACAATAGGTAATGGAAAAACAGGTCTAGAACTCCGGTAAGAGATCCAGGCTAAAAATTTAAGAGATTTGCCAATATAATGAGTGTATGTAATCACAAGAGGTGGGAAAACCAGAGTGGAATTTCTCGAGAGAATAGAATTTTAAGGATTAGTGGTAAACAGTGTCAGATTCACAGGAAAAAAAAACAAGAGTTTCTTGTTTTGGCAATTAGGAAGCCAGTAGTACATTCAAAAACAGGTTCGGTGGCATAAATGGTCTGATGAGTGAGTAGAAGATGAGGAAGTGAAGTTCGTTTGTAGTTTGTATGTTAGCTTTGGAAAAATGCGACTATGAATGAATGGAAAGTAACCCAAAGTAGTAGCTACAATTGGATGGAGGCTTAAGAAACTGTTTTCAGATGAGAGCTACTTGAGCATGTTTGTAGACCCAGGGAAATAAAGGAGAAATTAATCAACTAAGAAAGGAAAGGAAAGAGTCTAGGGCAAAGCTAGAATGATGAGCCCCAAAAAAGAAGAAAATGATCTTCCTCTGAGATGGGAAGAGAAGAGCCAGGTGTAGAGATTTACAAAAGAGAGGCTAAAAAAGTCAAGCCCGGTAGCCTACGTTTTCTCTTTGAAGTAGAAAATAAGGTCTCTGCAAAAAGAATGATAGACAGGGTTAGGTAAGAAACTTGAGGGAAGTGGTGAAGGCTAGCAGTGATAGGGTCCAGTCCAAAATGGAATATGTGAATTTGTGCTAGTTCTGATCTATACCTGCAAATTGTACATGGTGCAGAACCTGAAAATAGTTGTAATGATCCAAGTGGAGAAGATTTTATGGAAAGAGTGGCTGAAAGAATACACGGTAAGAATCAGACCAAACAGAAAGAGAAGTCGAGCCAGACTGGGGGGAGGTGGAGTAATAGGGACATAAGTTTGAAGCAGATGTAGGAGGTATGAGAAAGCTGGAAGGACAGGAAGTGAGACTAGAAAGATAGCTATTAATGTTTGGAACTATGTATAGTTTTGGCACTATTAAAATTCTGGAGTGTGGCCCTGGGAGTAATTAAATGAGGGGGAGTTAAAGAGCTCATTAGGAGGTCAAGGAAACATGAAGGCCAGAGTGCCAGAGAACTGCATGGTCCCTGAAGTCAAGATGATCTAGGGGAAAAATGAAGACTGCACTGGTATCCAAAGCCATCAATGAATTAGGAAAATGGCATAGAATAGAGGAGTGTAACAAGGAAAAAAAGTAGTCAAGTGAGATAACATGAGCTTTAAAAGAGAACTATAGTGTGGATGGTCTGAATGATGACTGAGAACTTGGAGAATGCCAATACCTCTTAGCCCCATGGGACACATGGAATGTGAGAAGATTACAAGGCAAGTGGCATGGCAGAAATCAGGCATGAGGCAAAGCAGGTGTCCTGGGAAAGGAAGGTGATCACAGGAGAGTTTGTTAACCATTGAACAGGTATCCAGATGGCATAGTAAAGGTTTTGAAGGAATGGGGTGGAGAGAGGAAGAAAGAACAGAAGAATAAAGGGCTCTGGCTAAGCTGCATAGCCTGGCCACTGTGAGAGGCAGAGGGGCCAACGGGAGGTACTGACAACCCAAGATGGTCCTATAGGTCTTCTTCCATGACCCACCCCTACTATGACCACTGTCACCATCCTTACAGACAGCAGGCGATAGATATAGCATGTCTTCTTTTGACCGTCACGCCAGACCCGGGCCATGGCTTGTTCATCATTGGCCGGGTTCCAGTCAGGATCAAACATGACCAGTCGGTTAGCCCCGATGAGATTGAGGCCACAGCCACCAGCTTTGCTGCTTAGCATGAAGACAAAGTCAGGGCTCTGGAAAGAGAGGAAGCAGGAGAAAGAGAACCTCTTACAGCCTGAACTGGGATCCTATTCAGTCCAGCAGACTGTTCTCTCTCACACATCTGTACTCTCATGCTGTTAAGGACCACCAATTTGTCTGCTTGCCAATTTCCCAGCCCAGCCATCATTAACTTGCCGAACCCCACCACACAAACCCGAAAAGGGGGAGAAAAAAAAGACCCTAAAAAAGAGCACCCTTATAGTTTCTCTACCACCCCTTGATTCTGGTGTTACTGCATTGGTAGTGTAGGAACAGGGGCTGTGTATTTACCGACGGATTGTTAAAGCGCTCCACGACCTTGGCTCGCTTCTTAATGGACATTGTGCCATCCAAGCGGACATATAAGTACCTGAAGGGGAATCCAAAGATCAAAACCCAAAAAGGAAGCAGAGCCCTGCTACCAAAGGAACTGAACCATGCTTGAGGCTACTCATCTACAGCCTGAGGCCCTAAATTCACAAAGGAATGGGCAGGGAGCTAGAGGCCAGAACTCTGTCCTCTGGAAGTACCTGGGGCAGGACCAGAGGCTATTCTGCTTAGAGATGGAGCTGGGACCATCACAACAATAAGAGAACAGATATTTTCTGGGAAGCCCCTACCATACCCGCGTCTTGGCCCATATGCACCAGTCAGAACACCTACTCTGCATAGCAGGACGGTTGGAGAGACACTGCTTTGGCAAACTGATGAGGCCCTTCCCTACCTTCGGGCCCGGCAGAGCTTCTCGAAGAGATCCAGTGTCTGAGTGTAATTGGACACCAACACTACTTTGTCACTGCTGCGGCTTCGGGTCACTGCCAGAATGTAATCAAGGACCAGCATCTTACCTGGAGAAATCAGCAACTATTAGCCCCCAGCAGGCCATCCCTATGCCCCAGGAGTCTTACTCCTGATACCATACCTTGAGACAAGGATACATATAGCACAGAGACAATCTCCCACTCCTCCTCTCAGAGGAACGCAAAGACTAGCTTACCTGACAGCTGGGGCTCTAGAGCCTTGGAGCTATAACCAGCGGGAAATATTTCCAAAGCACCTTCAAAGCCATCCTCCTCTTCCACACACTTGTCATAGATTAGAGCTGGATCTGGGGGCGGGAGGACAACCCACAAGCAAAATGCAAAATGCCAGCTATAGTGCTTTCGGAAGTTTCCACTTCAGTGCTCATTGGAACCCCCTCTAGAAGCCTACCCAGCAAGACCTTCCTCAGCACCAGACTTGGTTGGCCCCAAATCCCAGTATCTTAGTCAGTTCCATCTGGGACCATATTGCTCACTAGTGTGCTCTCCCAACAATAAGGGAACTATACCAGAGAGGGCAAGGTTTATTATTTTTCCTCCTGTCCAACATTTTATTTGCACATATGTGTGTGCGCATACTCACCCAGAGTCCCATATACCCCAAGCATTGAGTATGGGCTGCGCAGGGAATAAGCCAAACTTTTCAAAACAAAGGGTCTGGTTTACAGAGTACACAATGTAGGGTTCATACCTCAGGGAGGGCTAGAATCACATGTGGCCTTTATGAGGACTCTAGACAAGTCTGGAAGGTGTCTGAACCATACCGGAACCTACCCTTGCCTTGCTCACTCTCTCAGAGGACCCCAGGACATGGACCCAACTCACGATTACAAAGCTTCTTTAGTAAGGTGATGGAAGAAAGGGAAGACACAGTCATCTTGCCCTCACGCAACTCTTCGGCTGGCTTGGCTTGTCTCAAAAACCTCTTGTACAATTCAGTCTGAAGGGGTGTCAGCCTGAAAAAAAGGCAGCTGGGTCAGTGGGAAAGGCTGTGCACCATACTTCTGCCCTGAAGACTCTGTGAGAGCCCAGCCATGCCTCACAGGCTGAGCTTTTTTTTTCTTTCTTACCACACTCACTCTACACCCCTCAGTTGAGCTCCGTACCTACAACAAACCACCTGCTCCATCTTCACAGGCAGGTATTTAGACAGGATATCAGATGTCCTCCGTATCAGACACCTGGGGAGACAGGTAAAAAGGCAAGAGGCTGGGAAAAATGCTGTGCTAGCTACTGGAATAAAAGCCACCACCCAAACAATCCAAAAGATTATCTCTCTTCTGTAGTATCAAATGTCAGAGACCCATCAGCCCTATGGCAAATATATCTTTATGAGGGTCTCAGTCATGGAACAAAGACCCTTTCAAACAATCTAGCTTTTGACAATGCTTTGTCTTCCTCTTCAAAAGTTTAGCTGGTCCTCAAGAGAAGGTCAAGACTTCCGCATTGAGCCTGGTGTTCAGACAGGGAAAGCAAGCTGCAAACCACTAAGTCCTTAGGGGAGTTTCTGCTTATACTTGTGCAAATACCACATGGTCCAAGATTCAGTGAAATTAAGCTCACACCTCCTGGCAGACCAGGATGGACAGGGATCAGGCACCTAGGGAGTAGCTCCTGAGAACTAGGAGTAGTACCTAAAACACAGTACTCTCCTTCCTACCATCTAAAAAAAATTGGGAAGAGGAGGGGGCAGGACTCCAGGATATAAATCATCAAGTGTATTATCTACAACAGAGCAGTCCCAAATGTACTTGTCCCCTATGCGGGCCCTATGGAAAAGCCCTCTTAGTCTAGGAGCCACACCTATCTTTCAGATCTATTTCTACCTGTCAGAGTAGGCTATGGGGCCTGAGACAGGAAGCCTGGTGCTTTAGCTCTGAGATTAACTGACAGAAAGCGTCTAATGTACTAACAATGCTCCAAGGCATATTTTGCTCAGGGAGTCTGGCAACATCAGAAAAGAGCTTCCTCAATAGGGTGCAAAGCAGCCCAAAAACAGACTACAGGGCCCTGACCAGGAAGAAAGCAGGGACCTGACCTGCAAGACACTTCCATTTATTCAGTGGCTCTGGAGAGGGCACAGGTCCCACTCCCTAGAATCCTAGCCTTTATAGGCCATGCCGCCAAAGGATTAGATTAGACATTAGGCCCCAAAGGATGGTTTAGGAGGCAATTCTGATGGTCTAACTTGGGAGAAAATCCTGAAGAAAGGTGCTGCTGCCCAGCCCAGCCCCCGGCCCTACCACTACCTATTCACAATGCTGGTGAGCTCCCGCAGCCGCTCTTCTCCTAGCCGTCTGTCCGCCTCACTGGCAGCTGCATCTCGACCCTTCAAAATTGGCAACTCAAAATGCTTCTTGAACTCATGGGCAGTTCCTAAGACAAGACAGAAGGGAAAATTAAAGCACTAAAGAATGTAAAAAAAAAAAAAAAAAGGGCGGGGGGTGGGGGGAGTCTCACTCTTTACTGTCCTTGCTTCTAGTCACTTGCTGTGCCAGCCACATGCTCCCCCGGGGTCCCCTGATAGCCATGCTGCAAAAAACTGAAGAAATGAAGGACTTGCTGCTTACAGCCTGGCAAAAGGATGCTAAATCTGTCAAGATCAAGAAACGTAGGGATAACGTGAAGTTTAGAGTTTGACCCAGCAGATACTTTTAACCTTGGTCATCACAAAGAGAAGGCAGAGAAACTAAAGCAATCCCAGCTCCCAGGTTTGGCAGTGAAGGAGCTGAAATGAACCTGGCACACTGATTTGAACTGTATTAAAAATTTTTTAATTTAAAAAAAAAAAAAAAAAAGAGGGGCACCGGGGTGGCTCAGTGGGTTAAAGCCTCTGCCTTCGGCTCAGGTCATGATCCCAGGGTCCTGGGATAGAGCCCTGCATTGGGCTCTCTGTTCAGCAGGGAGCCTGCTCCCTCCTCTCTCTCCACCTGCCTCTCTGCCTACTTGTGATCTCTGTCAAATAAATAAATAAAATCTTAAGAAAAAAAAAAAGAATGTAAAAAAGGAATGATTAGCCCACTGCCAATAAAGGCAGACTATTTTGTTTCAGATCACCTTCCTGTCAAGAACAAAGCTAGACAAATTATAGGCAATCTCTGTTTGAATGGATCAGAAAGCTACCAAAGCAAGTGGGGACTTGAAAGGTCACATAGATTAAAACTCAAATATATAACTAATTACATCAAATATAAGTGGACCAAGTAATCCAATTAAAAAGACAATACAATTGTCAGACTGGATTTTTTTTTAAGGCCCATCTACATGCTGCTTCTAGGAGATGAAGCAGCATGTCTCAGCATAATGAAGTACAGACACCTGCCACAGGGCGGACAAAACACTGTACTTAGTAAAAAAGGCAAACACAAAAGGTCACATATTGTATGATTCCATTTATATGAAATGTCCAGAATAGGCAAGTCCATAGAGAGAGAACACAGACTGGTGGTTATCAGAGTTTGAAGGTAAGGAGAAATAGGGAGTGACTGCCTAATGGGTATAGGGTTTTCTTTTGGCCAGGAATAAAAAAAAGTCCGACATCTCACAAACGAGGATCTCAAATGGCCAATAAACATATTAAAAGGTGTTCAGCTTTATTCAACATTAGGCAAATGCCACCAAAATGAGTAAAATTTTAGGGGAGCCTGGGCGGCTCAGTCAGTTAAGCTGCTGCCTTCAGCCCAGGTCATGATCCCAGGGTCCTAGGATCAAACCCCATATCGGGCTTCTTGCTCAGCGGGAGCCTGCTTCATCCTCTCCTCCCCACTCGAGCTCTCTCACAAATAAATAAATAAAATCTTTTTTTTAAAAGTGACTAAAATTAAAGATTTCTCTTAAGATAAATATCGGTGATGATACAAAGCAGAGGTCAGCAAATTACAGCATGGGCCAGGCACCTGTTTCTATAAATAAAGTTTTATTAAAACACAACCATGCCCACTCATTTACATTCAATGGCTGCTTTCATGCTACAGTAGCATAGCTGAGTACTTATAACAGAGACAGTGTGGCCTGAAAGTCTAAAATACTATCTAGTCCCTTAAGAAAAAATGTGCTGACCTCTGATGGACCAACACTGGAATTACTAGCACAATCGTTATCTACTAGAGCTGAACACATGCATAACATATCACCCAGCAATTCCACCTGTAGGACAGAGAATGCGTATTTACACAAGAGAAATGCACACCATGCTCTAGTAAAGACATACAAGAATGTTCACAGCATCATTGCTCAAAAGAATAAAAACTGGAAACTCAACTGTCCATTAACAGAACAGATAAATAAATTCTGGTATATTCATGAACATGGAATAGCACTGGGGCACATGGGTGGCTCAGCTGGGTTAAGCATCCAACTCTTGATTGCAGCTCGGGTGGTGATCTCAGGGTTGTGGGATGGAGCCCAGCATTGGGTCCATGCTGGGCGTAGAACCTAAGATTTTCTCTCCCCATCTCCCTCTGCCCTTATGCTTCCCTCTTTCTTTACCTCTCTTAAGAAGAAAAAAAAAAGGAATAGTATACAAAGAAGAAAACACACTACTGCCATGAGCAACCACATGGATGAATCTCATAAACATAATGTCGAAAAAAAAAAAAAAAGAAAGAAACCAGATGTCAAGGAATATATACTGTATTAGGAATATTGTATTAGGAATATATTACTATATAGTAAAAAATAGGCAAAAACCACTCTCGAGGGGCGCCTGAGTGGCTCAGTGGGTTAAAGCCTCTGCTTTCAGCTCAGGTCATGATCCCAGAGTCCTGGGATCGAGCCCCACATCGGGCTCTCTGCTCAGCCGGAAGCCTGCTTCCCCCCCCCCCCACCGCCTGTCTCTCTGCCTACTTGTGATCTCTGTCAAATAAATAAATAAAAAATCTTAAAAACAACAACAACAAAACAATCTCGAGTTTCAGAAGAGTGTTTACTTTTGGGGGAAAAGGAGAGAACAGTGATGAGAAGGGGTGCTGCAGGGTGCCTGGGTGCCTCAGTCCTTAAGCACCTGCCTTTGGTTCAGGTCATGATCCCAGGGTCCTGAGATCAAGTCCTGAATCAGGCTCCCTGCTCAGCAGGAAGCCTGCCTCTCCCTCTCCCACTCCCCCTGCTTGTGTTCCCTCTCTCACTGTGTCTCTGTCAAATAAATAAATAAAATCTTTAAAAAGCGCGCATGCTGCTAGGGGCGCTTGGGTGGCTCAGTTTGTTGAGCATCTGACTCCTGATTTTGGCTTGGGTCACAATATCAGGGTTGTAGGATCAAGCTCCACACTGGGCTTGCGCTCATCTGCTTCCCTCTCCCTCTCCCTCTGCCCCTCCCCACCTGTGTGCTCTCTAATAAAATTAAAAACAAAACAAAACAAAACAAAAAAAAGAAGGGGTGCCACAGAGATGGTGGCAGTAATTGATCTGATAGTGGTTACACAAATGTGTTCGCTTTATGAAAATCTTGCTGCTTAGCTGGTTCTTGACTAAAGTTATCTTCCTGAGCACTGACAAGTTGGGGTGGCACTAGCAAACCCTCCCACAGATACTTATGTGCTAGAACTACCCACCTGTGGCTGCCAGAGGCTGAGGGGAATGGGACAGGGAGAGTTATTGTTTAGTGGGCAGAGGTTCAGATCTGCAAGATAAAAAAGTTCTGGAGATGGACAGTGGTGATGGTTGCACAACAATGTAAGCACATTTAATGACACTGAATTGCACATTAACAAGTAGTTTAGGAACAAAAACTGCCCACGACAGTCTGCTCTGAGGCCAAAGCTCTTGCGAGGCAGCTAGGATGTGATGAGCAAAATGCCTAGAGGTAGTATTTCCATGCCCAGCTCATAGTGACACATCACGCATAGCCCTACCACCTCTGTGGTAGGAAAACTGGCGGGTGTGGGCCCTGCTGAGTTGTTCAGTAGAAACAAGGTCTCCAATGGCTAAGCTACTCCCGGACAAAAGGAGTCTTCCTCCAAGAGTGCCTAGTGACCTACATATAAGTAGCATTCTCCCCTTTCTCTCTTCAGCTAGCGTTACACTCCCAAGGCCAAAGCAAGGCTCCTCTCCAATGTAGCAGAAAAGGCTGGTTTCTTACCCAGAATGCCTGAATTAACAAAATGTACCAAGCTGAAATACTCAAGGAGATCATTCTGGATGGGAGTCCCGGAGATAAGCACCCGCCGGCTGGTGTTCAAGCTGTCCAATGCCTGGTATGTCTGATTCTCAGAGTTCTTAAGTCTGTGTCCCTGCAAGGAAATTAATTCTCACTTAGGCCTGGGCATGATGTGGCATCCCTAATGATAGCAAAGTTTTGTGTAGACAGGAAAAGAGGAATCATAAACATTACAGGTCCTGGGGCCTTGGGAACCAAGCAGGGCACAGCAAGAGGGAGAATTGACTTGCTTGTTAGGGAAAACAGTCAGATCTTCAGTTTCCAGACCATCAGTGCTACATTCATAAAGCAAGGATTCCCTGGATTCCGTTACCTCCCCTCCTTTTCCCTGCCCCAACCTTCAGAGCCTTAGCAGTCTGCTTACCCTCTTCAGAGACATTCAACCTTGCTCTAGACCCATGTTTTCAGGGAATCCTCCCTCCCCATCAGCCCAACCAGCCCAGAACCTACTGAGCCAGATGCCTTCTGGATTGGTGTAGAGGCCATGTCTAGGCTGTCAGAGCTAAAGGGACTTAGCCCAGCCTCATCCTTCCCTCACCCTGCAGAATCCACAGCTCATACACCTGAAGAGGCTCTCTTTGCTTCCTTTTGCATCTGTTCCCCAATCCCTATTCTCCCTGTCACTCACCACTCCATACACACCATTTTTTTAAGGCTTTTTTGAGAAAGTTGTAAAGGACCCTATGGTCCTCCCGCTTTCCCCAAGAACCACACGGGCAAGATCAGGCCTGTGCCTCTTCTACCTGAAGTCCCCATTTTGGTCCATACTGGGCAAGGCATTCAAAATGCAAACACCCGTGAAAGAATGAACAAACAAGTCAGCATGGTCCCCCTCTGGTCAGCCTTGTGCTGTGCTATGCAATCAGACACAGAACCTCCACTGACCCTCCTGCCTCCAGAAACAATCCAAGCTCATTAGTTTAGCACTTCTCAATAAGGCCCCAGGTAACTTCTCTGACAAGTCTCCACAGCTTGTCTTAGTCCAAGAAGTTATAACTCCTTCCCACTCCTAATGCTGGATTTCCTTAGGCCTCTCTGCCCATGTCATTCCTCTGCCCATAATTCTCTCCCACAGGCAAATTCCTCAGATGTCACCTCCTATGCAAAGCCTTCCTCAATGACCACAGGCTGTCAGTCTCTCCCACTTCCACACTCCTGTGGCACCCTGTAACATAATAGCTGTTTACTGAATCTTTTCAAAGTGCCAGGCACTGTACTAATAAGAAGCACTTCCCTATAGTCTCTTCTGTAATCCACAGAGCAATCAACTAAGTGGGAATTTTAGAGAAAATGAAGTTCGGAGAGGTGAACAGTTATCCTAAATCACATTAGTAGAAAGTAGCAGAACTAGAATTTTTTTTTTTAAGATTTTATTTTTCTATTTGACAGATAGAAAGAGAGAGAGAGAGCACAAGTAGGCAGAGCGGCAGGCAGAGGGAGAGGGAGAAGCAGGCTCTCCACTAAGCAGGGAGCCTGATGTAGGACTCCATCCCAGGACCCTGAGATCATGACCCGAGCTGAAGGCAGACGCCTGACTGAGCCACCCAGGCGCCCCCAGAACTAGGATTTGAACTCAGGTCTATGTGCTTCCAAAGTCTGGGCACTGTACTACCCTGCAGTTCATGTACCGCTATATATACTAGAATACTAATCACACTCTACTATACTTAATCTCCTCAGCTAGACAGGAACTTCTTAAGGCAGAGACCATGTCAGACTTGCCTTTATAGAACTTGGTGCAGAGGACAGAGCCCCACACAAAGAACTGCTCAGTAAATGTTGGTTGAATGAAATGAACGAATAACCACCATTGCTATTAAAGAATTAGACCTAGAATTTTCAACTTTAAAAATGCCTGGATGTTGTATACCTAAAACTAATACCATGTTATACGTCAATTACATCTTAATTTAAAAATAATTTTTAAGGGGCGCCTGGGTGGCTCAGTGGGTTAAGCCGCTGCCTTCAGCTCAGGTCATGGTCTCGGGGTCCTGGGATCGAGCCCTGCATCGGGCTCTCTGCTCCGCAGGGAGCCTGCTTCCCCCTCTCTCTCTGCCTGCTGCTCTGCCTACTTGTGATCTCTCTCTCTCTCTGTGTCAAATAAATAAATAAAATATTTAAATAATAATAATAATAATAATTTTTAAGACATCCAAAACAAATAAAGAGATAAAAAAATGACTAGAGGCTCCAAGGTCCAGCCCTGAAACAGAGAAGCCTGTGACTCTAGAGCCCACGAGGGAAATGAAACTTTTGAGGAAATTACCTAAAAGACCCTGCAGAAATAGGTGTCAACAATTGGGTCCCTCTCAACTGAAGCTCCCTGAGGACAGGCATCATGGGACCCCCAGGACCTGACACATAACAGGCACTTAATAAATAATCTAATAAATGAGCTGAGTTAACACAATATCCCTGTGGGTCTCTGTGGAAGGGAAAGTCAATCCCAGCTCCCTGTAGGAATACCCAGTCTCCAGACCCACCTCCTCCCACCATCATCCAGAGACTTAAAACCCAAACTCTCTGGGGTGTCTGGCTGGTTCAGTCAGAAGAGTATGTTACTCTTGATCTCAGGGTCATGAGTTTGAGCCCCAGCTGGGTGTAGAGATTGTTTAAAAATAAAATCTATTACCTTTCTTTTTTTTCAGGTAGGCTCCGTACTCAGTGCAGAGCCCAAACTCATAACCCTGAGATCAAGACCTGAGCTGAGATCAAGAGTCAGATACTCAACTGACTGAGCCACCCAGGTGCCCTAAAAATAAAATCTTTTTTTTTTTTGTAATTTTTTTAGGGGCGACTGGGTGGCTCAGTGGGTTAAAGCCTCTGCCTTCAGCTCGGGTCATGATCCCAGGGTCGTGGGATCGAGCCCCGCATCAGGCTCTCTGTTCAGCAGGGAGCCTGCTTCCTCCTCTCTCTCTCTTTGCCTGCCTCTCTGCCTACTTGTGATCTGTCAAATAAATAAAATCTTTAAAAAAAAATTTTTTTTTAAAGATTTTATTTATTTATTAGACAGAGAGAGAGGAAACATAAGCAAGGGGAGTGGGTGAGGGAGAAGCAGGCTTCCCACCAAGCAGGGAGCCCGACACGGAGTTTGATCCCAAGATATGGGATCATTACCTAAGCCAAAGGCATATGCTTAACGACTGAGCCACCCAGGCGCCCCAAAAATAAAATCTTTTTTTTAAATTAAAGATTTTACTTATTTAACAGAGAGAGAGAGAGGAAATACAATCAGGGGGAGTAGGAAAAGGAGAAGCAAGCTCCCTGCAAATCAGGGAGCCCTACGCAGGGCTCAATCCCAGGTCCCCGGGATCATGACCAGCGCCAAAGGCAGATGCCCAATGACTGAGCCACCCAGGCACCCACAAAATAAAATATTTTAAAAAAATAAAAATAAGCGGCGCCTGGGTGGCTCAGTTGTTACATGTCTGCCTTCAACTCAGGTCATGATCCCAGGATCCTAGGATCGAGCCCCACATCGGGCTCCTTGCTCAGCGGGAAGCCTGCTTCTCTCTCTCCCACTCCCCCCTGCTTGTATTACCTCTCTCGCTGTGTCTCTATCAAATAAATAAATAAAATATTTTTTAAAAATAAAATAAAATAGGGGCACCTGGGTGGCTCAATGGGTTAGGCCTCTGCCTTCGGCTCAGGTCATGATCTCAGGGTCCTGGGATCGAGTCCCGAGTTGGGCTCTCTGCTTAGAGGGAGCCTGCTTCCCTGTCTCTCTCTGCCTGCTGCTCTGCCTACTTGTGATCTCTCTCTGTCAAATACATAAATAAAATCTTTAAAACAATAAATAAATAAATAAATAAATAAATAAATAAATAAATAAAATAACAGCCAAACTCTGGCAATTCAGCAAATCAAATGTTTGGCTAGATGAAAGGCTATCAGAGCTCTTATTAATAAACTGCTGCTGAATTTCTGTTCTGGCAGAGTTATCCACTTATCCTTTTTAAAAACAAAAAATGATACCACAATTAAAAGCCACTTTTCTCTCTGAAACATGAGCCCTGAGTAGCATTCTTGTTTTTTATGCATCTTCCCAGCATGTTTCTTCTGACTTGCTGTGTGTTCCAGATCTTATAAAGGAACATATATGGGTCTGGATAAGGCACACAGGGCCACTCCTCCCATACCTAAGCCACGCTTCCTACACCAAGTTTTGGGTTATATCCAAGACCATAAGGGATAAGAGCCAGGTCTTAAAATCTCAGGCCTGGATTCAAGTCCCAGCTCACTAGGTCCTGGCAGGGAGCAACTGGGCAAGTCATCACACTTCTCCTAACCTCTAAAACTGAGATCAGGTGACAATAATGTCAATCCCTCGCCTATTCATACGCTTTACAAAATACTTCCATAGATCTTCTCTCTTGATCTGGATCGTGTCCCTTTCAGGTAGACCTGTGCCATCCACTCACTACAGAAGTAACTGAGTTTCTGAGCAGTCTCACCTGCACAGTATGTTTACAAGTGGCAGAGCCAAGGCTGACCCCAAGTCTTCTACTTTGCCCTAACCCACATTACTGTAAGAATCAAAGATTTTGTACACAGAGTTATTATGCAGCACTTCTGTGTGCCACCAAGAAGCATCAGCTAGGGGGCGCCTGGGTGGCTCAGTGGGTTAAACCTCTGCCTTTAGCTCAGGTCATGATCCCAGGGTCCTAGGATAGAGCCCCGCATCGCATCAGGGTCTCTACTCAGCAGGGAGCCTGCTTTCCCCTCTCTCTCTGCCTCCCTCTCTGCCCACTTGTGATCTCTGTCTGTCAAATAAATAAAATCTTAAAAAAAAAAAAAAGAAGAAGAAGAAGAAGCATCAGCTAGGAGGGAGCACAGTGGGTGCTGGGAGCATGAAAGGCTGGGGCGGCATCTTCTCTTTCCAGGGTCTGAACAGGACAGACTGACAAACTCCTCCTACAATAGACTGAACTATCTTTCAGGACTGGCTTCCTCATGTCTCTGACAATTGACAAATTGCTGACAAAAAAAAAAGGTAGAGGAGTAAAAAGGAGGGCCAGGATGCTGCAGTGTGGCCCAAGAAGCAGCCTGCCCTTGCCTGCAGAGTTAGCTCAGAAAACAGGACGGAATGAAAAAGGAAAGAAACACTACAGAGCAGAAGAAAATCTAGATGGGCCAGGGCCCTGAGCTTTTTGGGTTATCACACATATAACCCACCTCAACCTGCTAAATCCTTTACTCCTACCAGAAGGAACAGCCCATCAAAGTGTCACAGGTTGGTACCCATGCCTGACAATGATGGACTCTTCATTAAGGACAAAAGCCCAACTGGGAAAGAAATCATAACTAGCAAGGATGGCATCCCAAAAGTAACCCTTTCTTCTCTGCAACCTCCCAAAAGTCCCTCAGATACTGAGCTAATCTGTAGTTCCCATAGCACAGTCAAGCTTGCCAATCAGTTGACAAATGGGACCAAGACTTTCACCCATCTCTGCACTAAAGCCCCAGGGGTGTGCAAAATGGCCTTCACTCTTCCCAAGAGGTGCAAACAATGGTAGCAGCCTCAGGGTAGCCAAGCACCCTGAAAACCCGGAAAATTCTTTATACCGGGAAGTTCCCAGCTACCCTCACTCCTTTCTAGATAGTAGCATCTCTACCACCACTCACACATAGTGGTGGAAAAGGCTAACAGTAACCATTACCCCATTTCCCTTTGTCCCAGAGAGTCAACAGAGACTACTCTAAGGTGTATGGACTGTCCAAGTTGGGCTTTCCTACCTCTGTGTTTCTGTTCACTTGCATCCCCCCACACTACAACAAAAGAAGTCTTATGACAATTACCAGTCTAATGACATACTAGCGCTTTCTTCACCTCATTTACTCCTCACAATAATCCCATGAAACAAGTATGATTAACCCACTTTACGGACTCAGAAACAGAGGATCAGGTGGTTAAACAACTTGTCCAAGATCATTTTACTGGTAAGTAGAAGAGCCAGAATTTGAATAAAAGTCTCTGACTCCAGAACCTATTCTGCTAAACACTGTACTGTGTCTCCCCAGCCATCCAAATCCCTCTCGTCCTTCAAAGTCTTTCCTTGGTCTAAGAATACTGTCTGGCAAGCAGCCCACAGTACCTCACCCTCCTTGCAGGTCTAAGCACTGCTTAATCCCTATTGGCAGGTTGGTGTCAAAGGCTCTCCCTCTCACTTGCATCCTCTAAGGCAACAAGTTCTGTCCTTAATATTCCCCAGTGACTGGGGCGCCTGGGTGGCTCAGTCAGTTGGGTGTCTTCCCTTCCCCGCCCCCTGACTCATCTCATTAATGCTCTCTTTCTCTCTTAGATGAATATATAAAATCTCAAAAAAAAAAAAAAAAAAAAAAAAAAAAAAAAATTCCCCAGTGACTGACACAGCCCTTGGATGGCAGTTCTTAGTGAGGAGATTTCAATACTTTCTTCTACCACCCAGACTGCTGAGAGTTAAGTACCTCGTCACATATGACCAGTCCAACACTCCCTTTCTGGAGGACTCCAACATGAAGGCGGAACGTCTCGTAGGAAATGATGAGAATGGGAGAAGGCACTCGGGCTCCACGCTGGTTCATGAATACTTCTACAGCAGGAAACATGTCAAGGGAAAAAATCTTAGACTATCTTTAAGAAAAAAGTTTGACAGTTCTTTAATGTAGCCTGGAAAGGACTACTTCCACTATTTTGCATGGGAAATCTCTTCCACCCCCTCATTACCCTCAGCCTTCTGGCCATCAGGGCGCACACACACGAGAAAGGAGCGAGTTGTATGAAGAGCATGGCCAACTGTTAAGGCTCCATACCCAGCTTTTGGTCTATCTCTTCCTTAGAGCCTCCGTCAATGGCCAGAGGTTGGATCCTCCCTCCAAGCCATTTCCCAACTTCATTGTACCAGTTCTTCACTAGGCTGGAGGGTGACACCACCACTGCCTTGTCGATTTCTGGTTTGCACTCTGGACTCTGGCGCAAAAGCGTCCACATCAGTGTGATGCACTGCAGCGTCTTGCCCAGGCCCATCTCGTCAGCCATGATGCATCCGTGGCTGCCTGGGATGCGCCGACTGGTGACACACTCCCACAGGAACTTCACTCCCTGGGGAATAACAGCACTCAGACCACTTTGGCATTCACACTGCTGCTGCCCTAGGGTGGCAGCCTCCAAGCCCATATGTCTTGCCCCCCAGCTCCCTTTACCTCTCTCTGATGAGGCCGCAAGACCTTACTGAGGACAGGATCAACAACCACATGGACAGGGAGTTTTTCCCTGAGGAAACACAGCAAAGAAAACATGGAGCTCAGACAAGTGCAAGGGTATGCCCCCAGGAAGTTGTGTCCTGCTGACCCAGAGGCCACAGAGGCAGATGCCTAGGAGGGCCTTTGTGGCCTGATAATCAAACCACAGCACATTTTGCTCCACGAGTTAGAAAGTGAGCAGAGGGTTCCCTATGTCATCAATTCCTTCTGCTCCCCTGAACAAGCTTGGCAGGAAGGGTGAGGAACCTCCATCAACTAGACATGCCCACAAGCTCTTCCCCATATCCTCTCCTTCTCTACCTACCCACTCTCTGGATGGTGGAGCAGCAGTCATGCCCACACTCTGAAAACATGCCAGTTCCAAAGAAAAAAAATCACACCAAAATGCCCTCTGCCCTTCCAGGTATGTGCACTTAACAGACCTACTCAAGAAATATCAATGTACATACTTGTCAAGCTTCAGCTGGTCATGGGCACTCAGTGGGGGAGGCTCGTACAAAACCAAGGCACCTTCTTCCAAGGGGTCATGGAGGGCCCGGCGGACCCCAGCCCTTTTGACGCCCAATGCCCGAAAGCCCAGAGGACCTAGAAACCAACAATCTGTCATCTAAGTATCTATATCAAAGAGATCAGCAGGCCCAGCTCAAAGGCCTATCCTTCACATAACCTTTCCCAAGCTTGCATATGACCTTCTCTCTTCCAGAACCTCTTCAAACCCAGCTGCATACTTCTATCTGACCATTATCCCAGTCTGCCTTAGATCAGGGTTCTTCCCATTTTACCTCTCCCATTTAACTATAAACTTCTGGAGGGCTAGGTCTTGTTCATCTCAAGTCAATCCTAGAAAGGTCTAGAACCCAAAGGGGCCCTTCAAGACACAGAGCTCTTGAGAGTTGGTCTCCTCCCTCCCCGGCCCCAGTTTAAGCACAATGTTATGTCCTACGCAGAGCCCAGGCTTCATGCAGTCTGAGTGAATTCGGTAGCATCTCATTTCTAAGGTTGACTGTCAGAGGCCATTAGCCACCTGGGTTCACCAGGAGCTGCCCAAGCACTGCCATATCTCCCACAAGGTGAGGGGCCATTAGTCATGGCAGGCCTTGCTGAAGCTATCAAACACAGCCTTCATGCAGGTCCCTATAGTGTCACCCCACCCACCGCCACCACCAGCCTGGCATCTTCAATTCCAAGGTAAGCAAGTATTAACAAAAGCAGAGGTATTAAATTATTCAGACACATTCATACATGACTGATTAAAAAAAAAAATAGGAAAGTCTCCATTTTTACCTTGATAATTTGGAATGGGGATTTTAAAAGGCTTTGACAAAATGCTTCGAATAAAGGCTTCCTAAAAAGAAAAGAAACAGGGATTCAGGACAGATTAAAGATGTTATGGGATAATATTTTTTACAAATGCAGTCTAAAATGCCTATTTAGGGGCACCTGGGTGGCTTAGTGGGTTGAGCGTCTGACTCTTGGCTTCGGTCAGGTCTTGAGTTCCACATCGGGTTCCACGTTCAGTGGAGAATCTGCTCGAGATTCTCTCCCTCTCCCCCCACCACTCGCACACGCTTTCTCGCTTTCTAAAATAAATAAATCTTTTTTTTTCAAGATTTTATTTATTTATTTGACAGAGAGAGACAGCCAGAGAGGGAACACAAGCAGGGAGAGGGAGGGAGAAGCAGGATTCCCAAGCGGGGAGCCCCATGTGGAGCTCAATCCTAGGACCCCAGGACCATGACCTGAGCCGAAGGCAGATGCTTAACAACTGAGCCACCCAGCACCCCTAAAATAAATAAACCTTTAAAAAAATATTTAAAATAACAACATGCCTATTTAACGATAATACACTCAGAGCATTATATTTTGATTACGTCTTACTCAGATGCATCTAGAACATAAGGAGAGGTGCTCCATATTAGGTTATTAGGTTTTATACCACAGCTTTCACCTTTGAGGCTTTACGTAAGATTCTACAAATACTCAGAGACAGCAGAGTGCCATTAGCAAGTGCCCAGCCTCAGTCATCAGCCACAAGGCTTAAACCTATTCCTTCACAAAAGGCCACGCCAACAAGGACAATTAACTATTCCCTATGGTACAGAACCTTAAGAAGAAAGCATCACAAACTTACCCAAACCCAGTACTAACAGAGAACTCCAATATTTGGATTCAACCACTCACCTACAGGACTACATCTTCCCAAACATTGCTTCCCTCACATTGCTTCTGTCACATCAATGCTGCCTACTACATCTAATTTCCCCATCGGCCACCTTGGGAACTAACCAGACCTTCAAAAAGTAGTGGTAGTAGCACTAATAGTAACAGTATTAGTAAATAATATTAACAGCAATAAAAATGGCAACAGGAACGATGACTAATAGTGCATACCAGATGCAGAGCTAAGCGCTCACAAGATGCCTGCACGCAGGCTGCCATTGAATCCTCACCACCAGCACTCTGAGGTCCTGGTATCTCCATTTTCCAGATGGGCATATTGAGACTGAGTGGTTAAGTCACTTTCCCAAGTCACAGGGCCATCATGACAGGTGCAGGACTTCCCTCATTCCAAGACCCCTACTTGTAACCAGTGGGCAGTACGGCCTCCTAATCCAATCTGTTTGACGATAGCCATATGGATTAGCCCAGAGTTAGCAGCTTCACATCAGAAGGCGTGAGAGAGGGAACAACATGAGAAAGAGGACATTAGCGGGCAAACAAATCACCAAAATAAACAAGTGGGACAAGGGTGACAAGAAGCAAACATACATAGCTCCTAGAGAAGGGTGGCCTTGGTGCCTCCACCTCAGAGCCTACAGGAAGCCTCTGTGCCAACACCTCAGCCTGGAACCAGCACTGGGGGATGGGGCTGGGCCAAAAGAGCAGCCATCGGGGGTTCACAGTACCAGCTCCAAGACGAACTCTGACAACTCCCAACACTCCCAACAAAGTCCTGGTCTTCAGGTCTATATATCCCTGAGCTCTCTGGGGAATTACAATGGCCTGTGAACAAAACAGGAGCTGAAGCCAGAAACCCTAAAGGTAGTTTTAATGAGAATACATTAGTGGAAAAAGAAATAATAAAAAATACTCCCCTCGAGCAAAAAGGCAGTTTATGAGGGGAAAAAAGCAAACCTGTCTTGCCCTGAAATTTTAACTTTTATTCTGACCCATTTCTATAAAGATTATAAATTTCTAGAAACTCAGTGTACTTTAAATAGGAAAAACATAATGAATATATTTGACAATCCACTGGAAGGTAGGAAAAAAAAATGTGGAGAACTGAACTTCAACACACTAAACCACATGATGGGGGGATTTGGAGAAAGGCCCAAATTCTTTGTTTATTTGCATATTTCTTTACAGCTGAATAAAATCTTATACTATTTTTAA
The DNA here is from genome assembly GCF_010015895.1 of Lontra canadensis. Lineage (NCBI taxonomy): Eukaryota > Metazoa > Chordata > Mammalia > Carnivora > Mustelidae > Lontra > Lontra canadensis. Next base: position 12,400,788 of record NW_022631054.1, on the reverse strand, counting down.
TTACCATGATTATTATAATTATGAATAGCAATGATAAGGAAAAACTTGTATATGAACAATGCTAACACAAAGCCATCCTTAAGTCAAGAGAAGAAAAGGATGGGGTGCGTGGGTGGCTGCTGGGTGAACATGACTCCTGATTTCAGCTCAGGTGGTGATCTCAGGATCTTGGGGTCAAGCCCCCAGCACCGTATTGGGCTCCATACTCAGCAGAGAGTATGCTTCTCTCCCTCTGTCCTCCCCAAGCTCTCACAGGCATGCACTCTCCCTCTCATAAATAAATAAATGAGAGAGAGGGAAAGGAAGGAGATGGATTCTAATTTCCTTTCTAATTTGGCTTCAATTCTAAACCTGAAATATTATTTTCAGGTATGTTTTGTTTTGTTTTAAGTAATCTCTACACCCAACATGGGGCTTGAACCTATAACCCCGAGATCAAGATTCTTATGCTCCACTGAGCCAGCCAGCTGCCCCCCCAAAACTAAAATATTACTTTCAAAATCGTCAATACAGAAGGCTAGCTTTGAGGTTCTGAGTAGCCAAGAATTTATGTTCCAGATTTAAAAAGACTTTGAACTGCAAGCTTGTGTTACCAGTGTGGGAGAATGTGAGCATCCCTGGCCAAAAACATGAGGACACAGCCTATAAGACATGCAGTGACCAGTCTCTGGGAATCTGGTCTGATAAAACTGGCAGAGGCAGGGGAGGGGGCATGCGCTCGCTTTATTTTGTTACTGCAAATTTATACCATCCATTCCTTCTGGTAGAAGAAGGTCAGAGCATCCTTCCTCCCCACCAAGGTCAAAGCTTCCCTCTTCCAGAGATTCACTCTATCAGTTCTGCCTGAACTCTCCTACATCTCAACCTTTCCCTCTCCACTAGCTCTCTCTCACCAGCATTTAAAACATACTTAACTATTTTAAAAACAAAAATTCTTTTGGGGCGCCTGGGTAGCTCAGTGAGTTAAGTGTCTGACTCTTGATTTCAGTTCAGATCATGACTCTCAGGGTCCTGGGATCAAGCGCTATGTGTGTGTATCGGGGGCTGGGCGGGGGGTCCTATGCTCAGCGGGGAGTCTGCATGAGATTCTCTCTCCCTCTCTACCCCCCACCCCACGCACACTCTCTAAAATAAATTAAAAAAAAAAAAATTCCTTTGACTTCTTATCTCCCCCCCTTCAAACTTCTAGAGTGTCTGTCTCCCCTTTCTAATCTTCCACTCCTCTGAAATGACTAGCCAAAATCACCAATGGCCTACATGACCTTAATTCCAGTGGACATGTTTCTATCCTCATCTGGCTAGACAGAGCTGGCCACTCTTTCCTCTCAAATATTCTCTGCCTTCGACTACCATGACGCCACTTTCCAATTAGTCCGCCTCTTTAGGACCTCATGCTCAGTCCTCTGAGGAGCTCTTCTTTCTCTTGCTTAACTCCCTTAAAGATAAGTGTTCCTCAGGGCTCAGGGTTGCACCTCAGTTCCTCTAACTATGCTCACTGACACTCCAATACACTTTGGAGGGGTCAAGTACCATCTCTATGCTAAGGAACCCAAATATATTTCCAGCCCCTACTTCCCTCCTAGGCTCCACACCTACCGTATTTGCAACCATCCCCAAGCCCAGTCCTACAGGACTGCAGACTCATCACCCTTAAGGCTAAGTGCTCTCATCTCCAGGGCTGCATATATGATTTTGGTGGGCCTGAGGCACTTTTGTCTTTAGGGTCCCCTCTATCTAGAACACTGCCCACTCTCTCCATCTGGCTGACTCCCCCTATCCTTGAGGACTCAACCTAATCGGCATGTTCACCAACTTCCAGACTGTTAGACCCCCTTTTGTATACTCGCACTGCACTTACATTTATGACATAACTTACATAGGACATCTTGAATGAATCCTAAATAAAGAGTCGCATAGAATCACACACTTTTTTTTTTTTTTAAAGATTTATTTATTTATTTGTGAGAGAGAGAACACAAGCAGGGGGAGAGGCAGAGGGACAGGGAGAAGCAGGCTCCCCGCTGAGCACAGAGCCTGATACGGGGCTCGATCCCAGGACCCTCGGATCGTGACCTGAGCCAAAGGCAGATGCTTAACAACTGAGCCACCCATGTGCCCTTACACACTTTTTAAAAAAAGATTTATTTGAGGGGCCCTTGAGTGGCTCAGTGGTTTAAAGCCTCTGCCTTCGGCTCAGTTCATGATCCCAGGGTCCTGGGATTGAGTCCCACATCAGGCTTTCTGCTCAGCGAGGAGCCTGCTTCCCCAACTCTCTGCCTGCCTCTCTGCCTACTTGTGAGCTCTCTCTCTCCCTCTCTGTCAAATCAATAAATAAATAAAAATCTTAAAAAATAGATAAATAGGGGCGCCTGGGTGGCTCAGTGGGTTAAAGCCTCTGCCTTCAGCTCAGGTCATGATCTCAGGGTCCTGGGATGGAGCCCCACATTGGGCTCTCTGCTCAGCAGGGAACCTGCTTCCTCCTCTCTCTCTGCCTGCCTCTCTACCTGTTTGTGATCTCTGTCTGTCAAATAAATAAATATTTTTAAAAAATAGATAAATAAAAATGAAAATAATAATAAAAAAGTACATTTTAGGGGCACCTGGGTGGCTCAGTGGGTTAAAGCCTCTGCCTTCGGCTCAGGTCATGATCTCAGGGTCCTGGGATAGAGCCCCACATCAGGCTCTCTGCTCAGCAAGGAGCCTGCTTCCCTCTCTCTCTCTCTCTGCCTGCTTCTCTGCCTACTTGGGATCTCTGACTGTCAAATAAACAAATAAAATCTTTTTTAAAAAAGTAAATTTTAAATAAGCAAATAAATAAATAAACAAAATGTTTGCTGAATGCACATATAACTAATGCCCATTACAAATTCCTATCACCTTACTGCCATTTTTCCTTCAAAATGTCCCTGTAAAGTAAAAACAAGACTCCTGTGTCTCCCTAACTCTGCCATGGTACTTGACACCAGATGTGTGGCATTTCCACACACAAGCAATTATTGAGCACCACCTGCGTATCCTACAACTTAATTCTAACATTACCTACCTGAAGATAGCATCAGATGCCACAGGTTAGGGGCTCAGTCCCATGGGACTGCCTCCCCCAACCACTTCAGACATTGCTGAAGAGGTTGCTCCCTGTGCTTGGGACCAACAGGCTATAAATTGGAGGGTCCCAACCCCCTCCTGGGATTCAATTAATTTTCTAGAGCAGCTCAACAGAACTCAGGAAAGGTTTACTTACTAGATTACCAATTTATCACAAAGGCTTTATACTAAAGGATATGTAGAGCCAGATGAAGAGATACATAGAGTGAGGTCTAGAAGAGTCCTGAGCACAGGAGAGTCTGTCCCTGTGGAGTTTGGGGTATGCCTCTTCCTCGTGGATGAATTCTTGTTCACCAGCTCAAAAGCTCTCCAAACCCTGACCTTTTGGAGTTTTATGGAGGCTTCAATACATAGGCACAACTGATTAAACATTGGCCCCTGGTAGGTTGGTTCCCCTGGCAACCAGCCACCAAGGTTAGTTGCTTTACAAATGAATCTCATTAACATAAACTCAGGTATGGTTAAAAGGGGTTCCTAATAAATAGTAAAAGACACCTTTACAGGGCGCCTGGGTGGCTCAGTGGGTTGGGGCCTCTGCCTTCAGCTCCGGTCATGATCCCACGGTCCTGGGATCTAGACCCACATCGGGCTCTCTGCTTAGCAGGGAGCCTGCTTCCTCCTCTCTCACTGCCTGCCTCTCTGCCTACTTGTGATCTCTGTCAAGTAAATGAATAAAATCTTTAAAAAAAAAAAAAAAAGACACCTTTACTGCTTTATCACTTAAGGAGTTCCAAAGGTGGGGCACCTGGGTAGCTCAGTCAGTTAAGTGGTCGGTCTTGCGCTCAGGTCATGATCCAGCTTTAAAAAGCAAGAATTTGGGGGCACCTGGGTGGCTAGTCTGTGGGTTAAAGCTCAGTGGGTTAAAGCTTCTGCCTTCGGCTCAGGTCATGGTCTACAGGGTCCTGGGATCAAGCCCCGCATCGGGCTCTCTGTTCAGCGGGGAGCTTGCTTCCCTCTCTCTCTCTGCCTGGTTGTGATCTCTGTCTGTCAAATAAATAAATCAAATCTTAAAAAAAAAAAAAAAAAGCAAGAATTTGAACGGCAAGCTTGCGCAACTAGTGTGGGAGAATGTGAGCATCCCTGGCTAAAAACATGAGGACACAGCCTACAAGACTTGCAATGACCAGCCTCCAGGAATCTGGTCTGATAAAACTGGCAGAGGCAGGGGAGAGAGCATACTTTCACTTTATTTAGTTACTGCAAATTCATACCAACCCTTCCTTCTGACAGAAGAGGGAGAGCATCCCTCCTCCCCACCAAGGTCAAAGCTTCCCTCTTCCAGAGATTCCCTATCAGTAAATTCTTAGGAGCGCTTGGGTGGCTCAGTTAAGCATCTGCCTTCAGCTCAGGTCATTCCAGGGTCCTGGGATAGAGCTCTGCATTGCCCTGCATGGGGCTGCCTGCTCAGCAGGGAGCCTGCATCTCTCTACACCTTCCCCTAGCTCGTTTGCGCACACAGGCTCTCACTCTCAAATAAAATCTTTTAAAAACACACACACCAAAAAAAAGAAAGAAAGAAAATTCCAAAGGTTTTTGGAGCTCAGTGTCAGAGCTCAATACCACTGTCCTCAAAAAGTTTGGTGGAAAAAGCTTTGGTGAAGCTAAGCAGATGTGACTACTCTGTAATTTTGGGCAAACTACTTAACCCCTTGGAGACTCAGCTTTCACATCTTAAAAAAATGAGTTGCATGAGATAATGCATAGAACATGCTGTAGGATTACACTGGATTTTACTAGAGGAAACATGTGGAAGCTGTAGGACTTTGATATTTCTTAAAGCCATATGCTAAGTGAGAGACTGAACTGGCATAAGGGTTCTGGTTCCAACACCCTACCGCAGCCTTCCCTTTCCTATACCCTCATGTCCTCAGGAATCTGAGCCACCTGAGATCCGGTGCCCAAATAACTATAAACAACAGAGATTCCAAGCCGGGCACACATCCTGAAGGAAAGAGGCCAGGCCCTTAAGGCTGAAGGCAGACCCCAAGCCTCCACCAAAGTCTGACCACTGGCTACTCTGTAGAGCACTGAGGGAGTCATCAGCAGGAGAAGCCTCCCTAGACAAAACAAGAACGGTGCCTCCATAGGGCACACACATTCACCAGCAGGGTGTAATTCTGACTTACGTGTTGACTACTATCCAGACAGGGTGGTCGACTGGTTAGTTGAATCAAAGGTTTCCGAAAAGGAGACAGGAAACACTCCTGGCTCTGAGTCCCACTGCTGGATTTCCGTTTCTTGGGAGTCTAGAAGAGTATTGGGGAAAGTGAGTCAAGTCTGGAAGACCAGAGTTCGCCACAATGGCAACTAACATTTAAAATGCTTATTAAGGGGGCTCCTGGGTGGCTCAGTGGGTTAAGCCTCTGCCTTTAGCTCAGGTCATGACCTCAGGGTCCTGGAATTGAGCCCCATGTCAGGCTCTCTGCTCAGCGGGGAGCCTGCTTCCCCCTCTCTCTCTGCCTGCCTCTCTGCCTGCTTGTGATCTCTCTGTCAAATAAATAAATTTTAAAAATCTTAAAAATAAATAAATAGAAATAAAATGCTTATTAAATGCCGGGCACTGTGGTAAACTCTTCACATATATTATTGTGCATCATCTTCACAGCAGTCCTATGATAAATGTTATTATACTTATTTAGCAGGTGAGAAAACTGGAAGCTAATGAGGTTACAGACCTTGTCTGATCTGAAGAGGGGCACTGGATGAGGGGAATAAAGTGAGCCACACCATGGCAGGGAGGTCACTAGCACTGAAACCATTTTCAGGAGCAAAGAGCACCATTTATGACCCAGCTGCACCAAGTGCTGCCCCAAGTTCAAGTCTGAGATCCTTGTAAGTAGCAAGAGGCAGCCTTGTCCCTCACAGGAAGAGGAACCTCTGACATACCAGCAGCATTGCAACTACAGAGCAAGACCCCACGGAACCACAGGCAAGCTTGTAGCAGCTTGCCAAGGTATTTGAAGCGTCAGTGATCCTACAAGAAACACCTGAAACACCAGCCCCTTCACCTCTCAAATACAGCCCCTGCCCCAAATTGCCTTCCAGACCTTTAGTGAATCCCTTCCTCCAAAGTTCCAGTGCCCAAGCCCTTACTTCTTGAACTGCTCTCTTTTAAGTATATGCTTTACTATCTTATTGGTTTTTGTATACATAGGTCCTACCCACAGTCAGCCCCAGAAAGCCTCAAAAGCAGGGAACAGAGCACAAGATGCAATCAAAGTCAAACATACTGCACTTGAGTATGAGCAGGGACTAGAAGGGCATCCCTCCTCTAATTTAGAGCTCAGGCCCCTAAGGCAGACCCTACATACTCTACTGTTTTGTCATACTGGGCAAAGGACCAAGAGCAAAAGAACAGGCAGCTAGTTGCTATTGGGGAGTCATTTTTTCCCCAAGGGAGCCAAAAGGCCCGACCCAATCCGCTCTTTTACTTTGGAATATGCTTCTCTACCAGAAAAATTAAGGCTATATTAACTTCTAGTAGGCACCTTGAGGACAAAGTTTTTGTTTTTATCTTGTTCAATACCTGACACATAGTAAGCACTAAGTAAAAGTTTACTGAAAGAGTTTTCTGGAAGTGACCAGGTTCATTCCATATAACCCCAGAAACCAAGTCCAAGACTCCCTTCTGCCCAAACAGTCCTCCACCCTACCTGTCCCGTCCCCTGGAGGGCAGGGTACTCACCACTGTCCCAGGCTGCCAGTCTTCATCATCACCAGATCTGCCTTCCGGTTTTCTCTTGGCCAGCTGGCTAGGAGCTAAGCTCTTCCTCTGTAAGGGGAAAATGGAAACATCACTTCCAGAGACCCCACTGCCTGAACCCATAGGCCGAGACACAAGGCTACCGGGTCTCCCTTAGGCCCATACTTACCATCCTGGGCTCAGGAGTATAAAACATCAAGTATCCATCAGCCAAAGATCAAAGGCACCCAGCAGTTGAGAACGCAGAACGACTGTTGCTGTATTATTGAAAGCATGGGCTAATTAAAGAGGGAGGAAGGATGGAGAGAATCCAGCTAGAGGCTGGAGTTTGGGCCCGAACTGTGAGAGTGCTGGTCGCCAGTTAGTCGAGGCCGAAGAGCAGGCCAAAGAGGAAGTAGCCAAGCAAAGGTGAGTAAAGCTCTGGGATGGGGGAGGGGGCGGGGGAGAGGAAGATGGGAGTACCAAACTGGGTAGAGTGGAGTCGGGATAATGGTCCCAGGTGGACGTGAAGGCAAGGGGTAGTTGCGGCTGGGGGGTGGGGAAGAAATCACAGGCCAGGAGAGAGGGGCCGGGGTGAAAATCCCAGTCGTGGGGAGGGGAGACGCCCAATCCGAAGGGGTTTTTCCCGGGTCTGGAGCGCGGAAGCCAGGCCCGGACTCGGGGAGGTCGAGCAGGGGTCCAGGCAGGACAAGTAAAACACCCGGGCTTGGGAGAATACCAGGAAGAGCTGAAAAGAACAGCAGAAGTGAATCCCAGCCTAGCACCCCAGCTTCAGCCTTCCTCTTCCCAAAACGCGCGTTAACAGCCGCCAGGAGTCTCCAGACCCGCCAGGCCCAGTGAATCGAACCTCCCGCGGTGCTGCCGCCCGCACCGCCCATTGGCTGCGTTCGATGCGTTCGGCGCTCGCGACCCCAGGAAAGGGGCGGGCCTAGTGCTCCAGTCACTGCGGAGCCGGCGCGCCGAAGTAGCGGCTAAACGGACCTGCTAGGAGGTGGGACTTAGGAAGATGGGCGGGGCCAACAGTGACGGAGCGGTTGGGCGAGGTGGGCGGGGCAAGCCGGGCAGACAGGCTATTGAAGTGATATTTGCATCCGACTGGGCGGTGGAGGAGTTGCAGCCAGTCTGTGGAAGCTTAGGGATTATGAAACACCGCACGTGTCTGCACTTCCCCTGTGCTGGGGCTGGAACTGTGATGCAGGGTCGGAGTCAGATCTCACCCACCCCGAGGGTGGCAGGAGTCTGGCCCCGGCTACCTACCACCAGGAGTGCTCTGGCAGTGACAGCGCCCTCGGGGGACGTGATTCTTTGATCCGGGATTTCTTGAAGAAAGCTGCGTTTCTTAGGCAAAATCATGTTGGTGGAAATGTGATTCTTGGAATGGAGACTTAATGACTCAATCTCTCAACACTTCGCTTTTTTCATATCTAAAATGTACATTCTAGGGACGCCTGGGTGGTGCAGTTAAGCCTCTGACTCCGATGGTGATCTCAGCCTCTGTGCTCAGCATGGAGTTTACTTAAGACTCTCTCCCTCTGTCCCTCACCCCCTCCCTCCTTCTCTCTCTCTCTTTCTCCCTTTCTAAAATAAATAGGGGCCGGGTGCCTGGGTGGCTCAGTGGGTTAAGCCGCTGCCTTCGGCTCAGGTCATGATCTCAGGGTCCTAGGATCGAGTCCCGCATCGGGCTCTCTGCTCAGCAGGGGGCCTGCTTCTCTCTCTCTCTCTCTCTCTCTCTCTCTCTCTGCCTGCCTCTCTACTTGTGATCTCTCTCTGTCAAATAAAAAAAAATAATAATAAATAAATAAATAATAAAATAAATAGGGGCGCCTGGGTGGCTCAGTTGGTTGAGTGTCTACCTTCAGCTCAGGTCTTGATCCCGGGGTCCTGGGATTGAGGCTCACATCGGGTCCTTGCTGGCGGTGGTGGCCGGGGAGCCTGTTTCTCCCTCTCCCTCGGCCGGCCTACCTGCCTGCTGTTCCCTTTATTTGTGCTCTCTTTCTCTCTCTCACTATCTCTCTTTCTGTGTCAAATAAATAAGCAAAATCCTTAAAAAGTAAAAATAAAATATAAATAAAGTACTCAGGACAGCGCCAGGCACAACCTAGGTGCTTACTAAGAGTAAGTGTCAGGGGCGCCTGGGTGGCTCAGTGGGTTAAAGCCTCTGCCTTCGGCTCAGGTCATGATCCCAGGGTCCTGGAATCGTGCTCCACGTCAGCCTCTCTGCTCTGCAGAGAGCCAGCTTCCTCCTCTCTCTCTCCCTGCCTGCCTCTCTGACTACTTATGATCTCTCTCTGTCAAATAAATAAATAAAAACTTAAAATAAAATTAGGTGCACATATTAATATTAGGTTAGAAATGAGGAAAAGAGTACCCAATTATGGAATCTTGGAAGTTTAGGTGCCTTTCCTCTGAAATTTCTCTAGGCAATTGATTAGAAATGCTTCGTGGTACAGTCTGGTTTCTCCCCAGTTAGAACACTGATTACAAATCTCTAGTAACTTTCAGCACTCCCAGGGTTTATGCAGGTGGGCCTTGACTTACCCTCAGCTTCCTGGTAAATAAACCTGCCTCCGATGCTAGCTATTATTATTTGGGTGGTGGAGAATAAATAATGTTTTATTTACTGATCTTTTTAAAGATTTTGTTCATTTATTGATTTTTGAGAGATAATGGTGGAGGAGGGGCAGAGGGAGAGAATCCCAAGCTGACTCCCTGCCCAGTGCTAAACCTGATGCTGGCTCCATTTCACAACCCTGAGATCATGACCTGAGCCAAAACCAAAAGCTGGACACTCAACCGACTGAGCCATCCAGATGCCCCACTTACTGATCTTTTTTATTTTTCTAAAGATTTTTATTTATTTATTTGACAGTGAGAGACACAGAGAGGAAACACAAGCAGGGAGAATAGGAGAGGGAGAAGCAGGCTTCCCACCAAGCAGGGAGCCTGATGTGGGCTCAATCCCAGGACCCTGGGATCATGACTTGAGGTGAAGGCAGACACTTAACTACTGAGCCACCCAGGTGCCCCTGATCTTTTTAATTAAATGTCTTATTTTGAGATAATTGCAGATTCAAATGCCGTTGTGAGAAATAATACAGAGAGATTCTATATACCCTTTCCCGACCCCTAATGGTATTTTGTAAAACTATCATACAATATCACGACCAAGGTATCAATAATACAGTCATGATACAGAACATTTCCATCACCACCCAATGATCCATCATGTTGACCTTCCATAACCGCATCCACTTCTTTCCCACCTCTACCCCTTCCTTACTCCCTGATAACCAGTAATCTGTTCTCCATTTCTATCCTTCCATCATTTCAAGAATGTTATATAAATGGAATCATATAGTATGCAACTTTTTAAAATTGGCTTTTCAGTCTGCATAATTCTCCAGAGATCCATCTGTATTGTTGCATTATGTGTAACAATTTGTTCTTTATTATTGTTGAGCAGTATTCTATGGTACAGATGTACCTCAGGTTATTTAATTACATCTGGGTTGTTTGCAGTGTTGGCTATTATGAGCTGCTATAAGCATTTGTGTGTAGATTTTTGTGTGAACATGTCTTCATTCTCTGGGATACAGGCCCAAGATGGCAACTGTTAGGTTGTAGAATAGTTACATGCGTAGTTTCTTTAAAAACTGACAGGGGAGGGGAGCCTGGGTGGCTCAGTGGGTTGAAGCCTCTGCCTTCAGCTCAGGTCATGATCCCGGGGTCCTGGGATTGAGCCCTGAATCAGGCTCTCTGCTCAGCGGGAAGCCTGCTTTCTCCTCTCTGCCTGCTTGTGATCTCTGTCTGTCAAATAAATAAATTAAATCTTTAAAAGAATAAAATAAAAACTGACAGGGGCACCTCGGTGGCTCAGTCCATTAAGTGTCCGACTCTTGGTTTCGGCTCAGATTCTGATCTCATAAGAGATCACAAGATTGAGACACCCCCACACACACACCCGTCACTGGGCTCAGCAGGAATCTGCTTAGATATTCTCTCCCTCTGCGCCTTCCCCTCCCCAATAAATAAATAAATTTATAAAATAAATACCTAAAAATTAAAAACAGACAAAATATTTTCCAGTGTGGGTGTACCATTTTACATTCGCACCAGCAATGTTTGAGTGATCCAGTTTTCTAAGTCCTCACAAATGTGATGTTCCTATTTTTTACTTTAGCTATTCTGATAGGTGTGAAGTAATGTCTCATTGTGATTTTAATTTGCATTTCCCTAATTGCTCATGACATTGAACATCTTTACAAGGGCTTATTTGATATCTGTATATCCTCTTCAGTGAAATGTCTCATATCTTTTGCCCATTTTCTAATTGGACTGTTTTTATTTACTGTTGCGTTTTGAGCATATTTTATATATTCTAGCACATTGTTAGATATGTGGTTTGTAAATATTTTCTCCCATTCTGTAGCTTGTTTTTTTTTTATCCTTTTTAAGATTTTATTTATTTATTTGACAGAGAGAGATCACAAGTAGGCAGAGAGGCAGGCAGAAAGAGGAGGAAACAGGTTCCCCGCTGAACAGAGTCAGATGTGGGGCTTGATCTCAGGACCCTGGGATCATGATCTGAGCCAAAGGCAGAGGCTTAACCCACTGAGCCACCCAGGCGCCCCTTTTTTTATCCTCTTAACAGAGTCTTTCACAGAACAACTATTTTTTTAAAAGATTTATTTATTTATTTATTTGAGAGCGAGCAAGCACACACATGCATGTGAGAGAGAGAGAGAGCAGGGGGAGAGGTCAGGGGAGAAAAATAAAATTTCAAGCAGACCCCCTGCTGAGCATGGAGCCTGGTAGGGGGCTGGATCTCATTCCCCTGGGATCATGACCCCAGCCGAAACCAAGAGCTAGGCACAACTGACTGAGCCAACCAGGTGTCCCAGAACAACCATTTTTAATTTTTACAAAGTACGATTTATCAATTTTTCCTTTTTATAGATCATGACTTTGGTGTTAAGAATATTTTGTCTAACCCTATCTCCCAAAGATTTTCTCCTATGTTTTTTCCTAAAAGTTTCCTATAAAGTTTTGTAGTTTTATGTTTTACAACCAAATATATGATCCATTTTGAATTACTTTTTTAATAATGTGTGACATTTTGGTAGAGATCCATTGTTTTGCCTATAAATGTTCAATTGCTCCAGTACTGTGTTAAAAAAAAAAAAAAGTTATTAAAGAAGACAATTTAGGGACACCTGGGTGGCTCGGTGGCTAAAGCATCAGCTTTCTGCTCAGGTCATGATCCCAGGGTCCTGGGATCGAGTTTCTTATCAGGCTCCTTGCTTGGCAGGGAGCCTGCTTCTCCCTCTGCCTGTTGCTCCCCCTGCTTGTTCTCAATCTCCGACAAATAAATAAATAAAATCTTAAAAAAAAAAAAGAAGACAATTTAAGTAATATAAACAAACTTTATTTACTACTTCATGAAGTGGACCGTCTCCATTTGGAGAACTGCAAAATGGGGCAGAAGGCAGGGAGCTTTTATAGGATCGAGAATAAAGAACAGGGAAGAGAAAAATAGAAAATATCTGATTGGCTGGGGCAAAGTAGTGAACCTCCTTTGGGGTGAGAAGGAACAGGGAAATGAGTAGCTAGCTAATCAGGAGTTGGCTTGCTGTTTGGAGACTGGCTGAGTAGATACACTGTTTCTGGTCAAGCAGAGCATTTACAAGGACATGGAAGTTCTCTCAGTTTGTTTCTGTTTGCTCACGTGGCACAGAATTGGCTCCAACCTGGGCCTAGAAATTTACTTGAACAAACATTTGTTGCAAAGCCTGTCTTTCCTCCATTGAATTGCGATTGCACCTTTGCCAAAAATCAATTGTGCATATTCATATGGGTGTATTTCTGGATCTTCATTCTGTTCCATTGATCTATGTGTCTAACCCCCCACCAGTACAGTTTGATTACTGTAGCTATGTAAGTCTTGAAATTGAGTAGGCTAAGTCCTTCCATTTTATTTTTCGAAGTTGTATTAGCTATTCTAGTTCCTTTGACTTTCCATATATATTTGAAAATAGCCTTGTCAATGTTTACAAGAAAAACTTGCTGTGATTTTGACAGGAATTTCATTAAATCCATATAACAGTTTGGAGAGAATTGACATCTTTACTGGATTGAATCTACCAATCCATGAACAAAGTACATCTCTCCATTTTTTTAGTTACCCATAGATTTTTTAAAAAGATTATTTATTTATTTGTCAGAGAGAGAGAGAGAGCACGAACAGGGGGCCCAGCAGGCAGAGGGAGAAGCAGGCTCCCTGCTAAGCAAGGAGTCTGAGGTGGGACTCCATCCCAGGACTCTGGGATCATAAGCTGATCCCAGACACTTAACCAAATGAGCCATCTCTCATGGCTCTATCTCTCCATTTATATAGATTTTCTTTTAGTTCATTCATCAACATTGTATGGTTTTCAGTATACATACCCTGTACATGTTTTTTCACATTTATACCTAAGTCTTTCTTTTTTTATTGTAAACTATATTGTATTTTATTTTCAGTAGCCATGTGGTCATTGCTCATATTGACTTTTTTTTTAAGAAATTTTTTTTAAGATTTTATTTATTTATTTGACAGAAATCACAAGTAGGCAGAAAGGCTGGCAGAGAGAGAGAGAGAGAGAGAGAGGAGGAAGCAGGCTCCCCACCGAGCAGAGAGCCCGATGAGGGGCGTGATCCCTGGATCCTGGGATCATGACCCAAGCCGAAGGCAGAGGCCTTAACCCACTGAGCCACCCAGGTGCCCCCATATTGACTTTTTAAAGTAATCTCTACACCCAATGTGAGGCTCGAACTCATAACCCCAAGATCAAGAGTTGCATGGTCTACCAACTGAACCAGATAGGCACCCTAAAATGCAACTGGTTTTGGTATATTTATTTTGTATTCTGTGACCTTGATGAAGTCAATTGTTCTAGGAAGTTTTTTGTAGATTCCTGGGGATTTCCATGTAGACAATCTTGTCTTCTACACATAGGGACAGTTTTATCTCTCTTTTTAATGTGTACGCCTTTTATTTATTTCATTTTCTTGCCTTATTGTACCAATTTAGAACTTCCAGGACCATGTTGAGTAAGAGAGATAAAAGAAGACATCCTTATCTGTTCCCAGCTTAGGGAGAAAACATCCAGTCTCCAACCACTATGTGTAATGCTTACTTCAGTATTGTTTTTTTTTAATGATTTTATTTACTTATTTATTAGAGAGTACATGAGAGAGAGAGAGAGAGAGGACAGGAGCAGGGGCAGAGGGAGAGGGAGAAGTAGACTCCCTACAGGATCCTGGGATCATGACCTGAGCCAAAGGTAGCCCCTTAACCAACTGAGCCAGCTAGGGGCCCCTAACTGTAGGGTTTTTGTCGATGCTTTTTAACTAGTTGAAGAGTACCCTTCTATTCCTATTTTAGGTTTTGTCATGAATGGCTGTTGAATTTTGTCAAATGTTTTTTCTGTATCAATTAATAAAATCATGTGATTTTCTTCTTTTGACTGTTAATATGGTGGATTATATTGATTTATTTTTGACTATTGAACTGGCTTGGCATCCCTGAAATAAACCCTATTGATCACAGTAGAAAATTCTTTTTATATATTATTGAATTCGATTTGCTAATATTTTCTTAATGACTTTTGCTTCTATATTCATGAAGGATACTAGTCTGTAGTTTCTTTTTGTACTGTTTTTGTCTGGTTTTGTTTTAAGGTAATACTTAACTTTATAAAATGAATTGGGAAGTATTCTCTCCTCTTCTATTTTCTAGAAGAGATTGCATAGAATTGGCGTTAATTCTTTGAATGTTTGGTGGAATTCTTAAGTGAAACCATCTGTATCTGGAGATTTCTTTTATGGGAGTTTTTAAATTATGAATTCAATTTCCTTATGGGACTCTTCAAATCATCTACTTCATATTGGATAAGTTGTGGTACTCTGTATTTTTTTGAGGAATTGATCCATTTTGTTTAAGTTGTTGAATTTATGTATGCAGAGTTGTTTGTTACATACCCTTACTATATTTTTTATGTCTACAGGGTCTGTATTGATATTCCATTTCATCCCTAATATTATTAATTTGTGTCTTCTCTTTTTATTCTTCAACAGTCTTGCTGGAGATTTGTCAATTTTATTGATCTTTTCAAAGAACCAACTCTTTGTTTCATTAATTTTCTCTATTTCTATTTTTCTTCTGCGTTTTCTTAGGCTCTGCATTTTTCTATTTAGCACCCATTAATCACAGGCCCGAACTAATGACCAAAGTTGTTTACATCTGTCCTGAAATCCAGCTTTCACAGGCATTGAAAATCATGTTATAAACCCATCAGTTAATCCCAAATCTATATCCCCAGCCACTACCTTTTTTTAACCACACATCAAGCCAATATTCACCTTACCCTAGATCAACCACGGCCATGTTCCAGACAAGAGGCCATCCTTATGCCCCAAAGACCACCAGATTTATTTCACATTAACCAGTCCTAAACTGTTTACCCACCCTGCCTACCTTTCCCATGCAATCCAAATAAAGATTGTGGCCTATGCCCTCCCTTTGCTCCTTTCTGCCTCCTCATTGACACTAGTGCTTCCGCCATGGCCCTGCATGGTGAGCTGTGCTTCTTGTTTCTAGGGAAATTATGAACAGTAGCATTAAACTTCTCTTTTAGTGACATTGATTTCTCTGTATTATCAGTCACCTTAATAAATTGAGACCCATAAATCAGTTTTCAACTTCACCGATTTCTGTTCTTGTCTGTATTATTTCTTACTTCTGCCTTCATTGGGTTTATTTTGTTCTTCTTTTTCCAGATGCTTCAGACAGACGTTTAGGTTATTGATTTGAGATTTTTTCCTCTTTTCTAATGTATGCCATAAACTCCTCTCTCCACACTGCTATAGCTGTGTCCCACAAATTTTGATATTTTGTATTTTCATTTCTATTCAGTTCAATATACTTTTTTCTCTGAAATTTCCTCTCTGGGGCACCTGGGTGACTCAGATGTATAAGCATCTTCCTTCAGCTCAGGTCATGATCTCAGGGTTCTGGGATCAAGACGCCCCCCGGCTCCCTTCTCAGCAGGGAGTCTGCTTGTTCCTCTGCCTTTCCCCATGCTCATGTTCTCTTTATATACCTCTGTCTCAAATGAATAAATAAAATCTAAAAAAAAAAAAAAGGTTTTTTTAAAAATTTTTGAAAAAATAAAATCTTTAAAAAAAAAAAGAAACTTCTTCTTTGGCCAATGGATTATTTAGAAATGTGTTTAGTTCCAAGTATGAATAAATTTGTTATCGCTCTGTTATTGATTCCTAATGATTCCATTGTGGCTAGAAAATACACTCTATATGATTTCTTTTTTTTTTTTCTATTGAAATTTGTTTTGTGACCCAGAATAAAGGCTATCTTGGTATATGATAGAACTGTGGCCACTCTAAGAGAATACATACCATGCTGTTGCTTGGTGGCATATTGTACAATGTCTATTAGATCCTGTTGGTTGAAAGTGCTATTATTTCTAATATTTGCATCCATTATCTGTCTAATCCTTCTATTAAATGCTTAGAGATGGGTGTTGACGTCTCCAACTTCTCAGACACTCCTCATTTTATTGAGCTTTACTTTATAGCACTTGGCAGATACAGAGTTTTTTTGTTTTGTGTGTGTGTGTGTGTGTGTGTGTTGTTTTTTTTTTTTAATCGAAGGTTTCTTGCCGTCCTGTGTCAAGCAAGTCTATCAGTGCCCCCCCCCTTTTTTTTGGTGAGGAACAAAGAAGGTTTATTGAACGATAGCAAAGTGACAGTACAAAGCTTTTTTTTTTTTTTAAGATTTTATTTATTTATTTGACGGAGAGATCACAAGCAGGCAGAGAGGCAGGCAGAAAGAGAGGGGGAAGCAGGCTCCCTGCTAAGCAGAGAGCCCGATGCGGAGCTCGATCCCAGGACCCTGGGATCATGACCTGAGCTGAAGGCAGAGGCTTAACCCACTGAGCCACCCAGGCGCCCAATAGTACAAAGCTTTGTAGGGGGTGGGAACCCAAGAGAGTTGCTGTATCATTGCCCTTTTTTCAACAGTATTTGCTCACTTTAGGTCTGTGTCACATTTCTGTAATTCTCCCAACATTTCAAGCTGGGTGAAGATTTCAGCTTTTGCCCACTGCTGGAGAGAGAATTTGGAGCCAAAGTCTAGCCAAGTTAGCTTCCTGCTGAAACAAAAACCATTCTTCAAAAGAACATAACAGAATCTAGAATCCCAAAACATATAATTTATAATGTCCAGCATCCAACCAAAGAAGAGTAGACAAGTGAAGAAACAGGAAATGTGGCACACAAGTCGTCAATAAAAACTTTCCCCAAAATGACACAGGTGTTAAAATTAGCAGACAAGAATTTTAGTGCCATTGTTACTAATAGTTTCAAAGACAAAAAGGAAAATGTATGCAAACTAGATACCTCTACATACCTATTAAAATTGCTAAAATTAAAAAGACTGACAATACTAAGGACTGGGGAGGGTGTAGAACAACTGGAACTCACATACATTGTTTGTTGGAATGTAAAATGGTACAAGGACTTTGGGAAAAGGGTTGACAGTGTCTTTTGAAATTTTACTTGCCATAGACCTCACCCATTCCACTCTTAGGTATTTATCCAAGAGAAGTATTTATTCAATAAACGTTTTTTAAACTGTTGACAAGAATCCTGTACATGAATACTCATGGAATCTTAATTGAGAGCAAAAAACTAGAAACAACTGAAATATCCATCAATAAATTAATAGGTTAACAAATAGCGGTGTAATTGAATACTTCTCAGCGGTAATAAGTAACAAACTCTTGATATATACAACATGTATCAATCTCAAACACATGATGCTGAACAAAAAAAACCACATATAAAAACGTACACATTGTGGGTGCCTGGGTGGCTCAGTCAGTTTAGCATCTGCCTTGGGCTTGGGTGGTGATCCTAGCATCCTAGGATTGAGTCCTGCGTTGGGCTCCGTGCTCTGTGGGGAGTCTCTTTCTCCCTCTGCCCCTGCCTTTCTCTCTCTCTATCTCTCATGAATGAATAAATAAAATCTTTTTTTTTTAAGTACACATTGTGTTATTCTACTTATAGGAAATTTTAAAAACAAGAAAAAACTAATCTTGATTGCTACAAAGCAGATCTGTGGTTGCTTGGAGCCAGAGCAGTAGAGAGCCTGACTGCAAAGGGGCATATGATACATTTTTGAAATGATAAAAATGTTCTATGTATTGATTGTGATAATGATTACATGAGTGTATAGATTGTCAAAACTCATCAAACGGCATACATAAAGTAGGTTCATTTTTATTATATGTAAATTATACCTCAATAAAGTTTATTTCAATTTCAAAAAAATAAAGTGAAAGCAAAATATATACAGGTTCAGATCAACAAATACAGAGAATCATCACCACCAGACTCATACTACAAAAAATGCTAAGGAAAAGTTCTTCAGACTAAAGGAAAATGACACCAAATAACCTACAGGAAGGCACGAAGATCACCAGAAATGATAAATACGTGGGTGTGGTAGGCAGAATAATGGCCCATCAAAGATCTCCCTGTCTTAATCTCCAGAAATGTGAATATAATGGGTTACTTGACAAAGGAGAATTAAGGTTGCTAGTCAGCTGACCTGGAGATGGAGAGATCATCCTGGATTATTTGGTTCAAAGAAATCAGAAGTATCCTCTGACCTCCAAAGCTATGAGGTATTCTGTTTGCATTGGTTTACACCACTAAATTGGTAGTAATTTGTTACAGCAGTCACAGGAAACTAATATTGTCGTACAAAAGTCTGGCTTAAATTTGTTTTCTTCTTCTTTTCTGGGAAATTAAAAAGAAAATAAATTTCTTTCTTCTCTTTGTCTCTTTACCATGTGTATTACATGGTAAAATAAACACTATCATCCATATTCTGGAGTTAATAACACATGTAGATGTAGTACATTTACAGCTCAAAAGACTGGGCCAAACCAGGGAAATGGAACCACACTGCTGCAAGATTTCTGTGTTTTATGTAAAGTAGTACAATGCTTACTCTATCAATCGGTAAGGGAGGGGTGTTAAAATCTCAAATAGGGGGGCACCTGGCTGGCTTAGTCAGAGGAGCATGCGACCTTGACCTCAGGGTCACGAGTTTGAGCCCCACATTGGGGGTAGAAATTACTTAAAAATAAATAGATAACTTAAAAAATAATCTCCAAAGAGGATTGTGAATTTGGTTTTTCTCCTTTCAGTTCTACCAACTTTGTTCTTCATATAATTTGAAAGCTCTTTCTTTAGGTGCATGCGTAGTTTACATGCATGTATTGAACCTTTCATCATTATAAGATGTCTCTCTTTTCCTCTGGTAATTCTCCGTGTCTTAAAGTTTATTTTGCCTGATACTAATTTCCAAGATTCCTTGGATCAGCATGTTTGCATGGTGTATTTTTTCCTGAAGTTTAACTTTCAACTTATTTGTACCTTTGTATTTAAAATGCATTGCTTGGGGCATCTGGGTGGCTCAGTCGGTTAAGCGTCTGACTTCAGCTCAGGTCAAGATCTCTGGTTGTGAGATCAAGCCTCATGTTGGGCTCCCTGCTCAGCAGGGCTTCTGCTTCCCCTCTCCTCCTTCCTCTGCCCCTCCCCCTGCTCATCCTCTCTGTTTCTCTCTCGATTTCAAATGAATAAATAAAGTCTTTTAAAAAATAAAATAAAATGCATTTCTTGGGACACCTGGGTGGCTCAGTCGGTTAAGCAACGGACTCTTGATTTCAGCTCAGGTCAGGATCTCGGGGCCCTGGGATCGATCCCCAAGTCTGGCTCCACATTGAGCAGGGAGTCTGTTTTTCTCCCTGTCTCCCTCAGCCCCTCCCCTGAATGCATACACAAGTCCCCCCACCACAATAAATTAAATTAAAAAAATTTTATAAATAAATAAATAAATATGCATCTCTTATAGACAGCATATAACTGGGTTTGCTATTTTTTTTAAGATTTTATTTATTTATTTGACAGAGAGAAATCACAAGTAGGCCGAGAGGCAGGCAGAGAGAGAGGGGGAAGCAGGCTCCCCACTGAGAAGAGGCCAATGTGGGGCTCGATCCCAGGACCCTGAGATCATGACCTGAGCCAAAGGCAGAGGCTCAACCCCCTGAGCCACCCAGGCACCCCCTTGGTTTGCTTTTTAATTCAGACTGACAGTCTTTGTTTTTTAATTGCAATGCTTAGTCCACTTACATTTTTTTTAGTCCACTTACATGTATGTATATATGTATGTATTTACTTTTAAAGATTTATTTATTCATTTGGGAGAGAGAATGTGCACATGAGTCAGAGGGAGGGGCAGAGGGAGAGGGAGAGAGAGAATCCTCAAGCTGACTTCCCGCTGAGTGCTGAGCATGGAGCAGACAAAAATTCAGCAAGGATATACTAAACCAACACTATCAAATACTTTGACCTAATTAACATTTGCATAACATCATACACAACAACTGCAAAGTGCACATTCATTTCAAAGGGATATGGAACATTCACCCAGAAAGGTCATATTCTGGACCATAAAAATAAATCTTAATAAATTTTTATTTATTTATTTATTTTTAAGATTTTATTTATTTATTTGACAGACAGAGATCACAAGTAGGCAGAGAGGCAGGCAGAGAGAGAGAGAAGGGGAAGCAGGCTCCCCACTGCGCAGAGAGCCCGATGCGGGGCTTGATCCCAGGATCCTGGGATCATGACCTGAGCCGAAGGCAGAGGCTTTAACCCACTGAGCCACCCAGGCGCCCCTTAATAAATTTTTAAATAATAGGTATCACACAGAATGTATTTTCTGCATTTAAACTTGAAATCAATAACAAGCTTTCTAAAAAGCCCCAAATACCTGGTAAGTAATATTCTTCCAATTAACTCATAGGCCAAAAAAGAAGTAGCAAAGGAAATCATAAAACATTTTTAACTGTATGATAATAATAAAATATATTTTAAAATGTTGAGATGGGGGCACCTGGGTAGGTCAGTCAGTTAAGCATCCGACTCTTGATTTCTGCTCAGGTCATGACCTCAGGGTTGTGGGATTGAGCCCTGATTAGGCCTCTGTGCTGGGAGTGGAGCCTTGCTTAAGATTCTCTCTCTCCCTCTGCCCCTTCTGCTTGCTCACTCTTTCTCCAAAAAAACATATGACACGTAGGCAAATCAGTGCTTAGAGAGAAATGTATAGCTTATATTAGAAAGGAGAGGCTTAAAAATCAATGATTTTAGGGGTTCCTGGGTGGCTCAGGGGGTTAAGCCTCTGCCTTTAGCTCAGGTCATGATCTCAGAGTCCTGGGATAGAGCCCCACATCAGGCTCTCTGCTCAGCGGGGAGCCTGCTTCTTCCCCGCCCCCCACCTACTTGTGATCTTCCTCTCTGTCAAAAAAAAAAAAAAAAAAGATTTTAAGTTTCCACCTAAGAAACTAGAGAAAGATGAGCAAATTAAACCCAAAATAGAATAGAGGAAATAAAGATTAAAGTTCGAGGACATACAAAATGAACAACAAAGAAAATTAACAAAGCCAAAATTTGGTTCTTTAAAAAATATTAATAAAGTGGGCAAACTCCTAGGAGGATTGATCAAGAAGAAGCACAAATTATTTACAACAGGAATGAAAAAGAGGATGTGATGACAGATATTATAGATATCAAAGGATAAACGGGAGAGGATCCTGGGACAATGATGGCAATGTTGGCAGTGTAGTTCTATGTCTACAGATTCCCACATAAAAACTTATGCCGTGACTGGAGAGTAAAATTACAAAGAAAAAAAACAGGAAAACATTTATAACAAAATTTGGTGACAAAGGCATCTCCACAACCCCCAAATACAAGCAAGTAGGAACGAACCACCAACAGCCACCAGACCTGCACAGGATCAGAATCTGTGCAGGAGAAAGAAGGAAACAGAGTAAGACCAGGAGAACTCAAAAAAGCCTACAGAGAGTCACTGGAATCAAGACAGGCCAACTGAGAACAGTAAATGAAACTAGGAAGGATCTGCGGCCTAAAATAGTGGATGAGCGCCAAGGGCCTGCAGTGAGAAAGAAGGTCAAAGGCACTGGGGCAGGTCTGGGTCCTATGAACTGTCAAACTGACCCACCAAGGCTTCCTACTGGTACCATGGCCCACACTGAGGAGAAGTTGCTTGGAGTGGAATCAAAATGTAGTAGGGTGGGGACAACACAGAGGAAGGAAAGGAATAAGGCGACCAGCCTAGCGGAAGGAAAGAGAACCAGGATATCCCAGAAAGGAAGCCAGACAAAGTAACAGAAGAGGGAGCTCTGTGATGTGATACAAGTTTTTCCGAACCCCACCTCATTTTTTAATTTCAGGAAAACTAATTTCATAGAAAATGAACAGTAGAAAAGTATCAAGGTCAAATCTCATATAAAGTTATAAAAGCTCCATAAAAGTCACATTACTACTGATAATGAAGCACACCAGAAAGGCATACCACAAACAGACCAAAACTGCTAACTTCTCTTTCAAAATAAGCCAAAAGACACTAAGAACACAATATGATACATGCAAGGACAACATAAGTCAGAATTAGAAGAATTCAGATGTGATGCAACAGTACTCAGGACGGAATGAGAAACAAAAGAAAAAAATAATTTTAAAGTGAAGACTAAACTAGAAAGTATACAAGAACAGTGAACATGAGAGATGATGCCTTAGAAGATGGAAAAGAGATGTTTAAAAATAAAAAATATGAAGAGATAAAGAGTTGGACACTGACAAATAATAAAAACAGGCAAAAAGATAAAAAAATTAGGTATATGAGTCCCAGAAGAAAACCAGAGCAAAGGAACAGAATATTAAAACTATTCAAGAAAGTTTTCTAAAGTTTCCTAAAATAAAGAAAAACTCAAAAAGCTGAGAATGCGGTCCCAAAATGACCAGCAATAAGACATTCTAGTAAAATGATGAAGTTTATTTCATTTTAAAGATTTTGTTTTTAAGTTATCTCTACACCCAACGTGGGGCTTGAACTCACAACCCTGAGACCAAGAGTTGTATGCTCCATCTACTGAGCCTGCCAGGTGCCCCTAAAATGACTGCACTTTAAAGAAAATGAAAAAATCTTTCGGGGATCTGAACACACACACATACACACACACACAGGAAAAAGTAAATCATCATTAGGCTTTAATAGAAATACTGTATGCCAGAAGAAAATGAAGTAACATTTAAGAGACCCAAGAAAGCAAAGTGTGAACCTAGCAAAACAAAACAGACTTTGTAAGCATAAAGGGCACAAACTTATCAACATGCAAGATCTCAGAGAACACTGTTGCCAAGTACCGTTCCTGGGGAATCTACTAGAAAATCAGCTCCGACAACCAAAGTGAGTAGAACGATGTAAAGACTAGAGATTTTTTTTTTTTTAAAGATTTTTATTTATTTATTTGACCGAGAAATCACAAGTAGGCAGAGAGGCAGGCTGACAGAGGGGAAGCAGGCTCCCTGCTGAACAGAAAGCCTGATGCAGGGCTCGATCCCAGGACCCTGAGATCATGACCTAAGCAGAAGGCAGAGGCCCAACCCACTGAGCCACACAGGCGCCCCCAGAGACTAGAGATTAATGTTAATTATAAGATTACTTGTAGAGCTAAAGCAATATAAGGATTAAGAAGGAGAGATATAGGGGCACCTGGGTGGCTCAGTGAGTTAAAGCTCTGCCTTCAGCTCAGGTCATGATCCCTATTTTTTTTTTAATATTTTATTTATTTATTTGACAGAGAGAGAGATCACAAGCAGGCAGAGAGGCAAGCAGAGAGAGAAGGGGAAGCAGGCTCCCCGCTGAGCAGAGAGCCCCATGTGGGGCTCGATCCCAGGACCCTGAGATCATGACCCGAGCTGAAGGCAGAGGCTTAACCCACTGAGCCACCCAGGCACCCCAGAGAGCTATATTATATAATGATTATATTCCCTGACAATGATTTACTACAAAGGTTTTTAATGAGGTAGAGAATGTGAAATGCATTTGTAAAATACTTTCTTCATGTTTTCAGTACTCATACTGGTGGTGGTATTAATATGGTTATTCTGAGAGAGCTTTGTGGATGAGATCAAAGAAATGAGTAATTATGGAGTATTCTAATTCTATTATCACCTGTGTCCTTGAAAACCAGGATTCTTGGTACAGAAAAAAGGAGCTAGGCAAGAGACTGAGTAAAAGCGTTTTAATATTGAATTTGAATTGAAAGTATAAATATGTACTTATGAGGTATTTTACTGTGTGTGTGTGTGTGTGTGTGTGTGTGTGCGTGTTTATACATAATACAGTTGACCTTTGAAAAATGGGTTTGAACTGTGCAGGTCCACTCATACATGGATTTTGTTTTTCTAAAAATACAGTATAGTATTGTAAATGTATTTTCCTTATGATTTTCTTAATAACATTTTCTTTTCTCTAGCTTATTTTATTGTTAGAAAGAAATATATAATACATATAACACAAAATATGTGTTAATCGACTATTTCCTGTAATCAGTAAGGCTTCCAGTCAACATTAGGCTATTAGTGGTTAAGTTCTTTAGGAGTCAAAAGTTCCATGCAGGGGCACCTGGGTGGCTCAGTGGGTTAAAGCCTCTGCCTTCGGCTCAGGTCGTGATCCCAGGGTCCTAGGATCGAGCCCCACATCGGGCTCTCTGCTCAGCAGGGAGCCTGCTTCCTCCTCTCTCTCTCTTGCCTGCTTCTCTGCCTACTTGTGATCTCTGTCTGTCAAATAAATAAATTAAAATCTTAAAAAAAGAAAAAGTTCCATGCAGATTTTCAAAAGGGCACGGGTCAGTGCCCCTAACCTATGGCATTGTTCAAGGGTCAACTGTACTATTTTGTGTACTTTTGTCTATGGTTGAAATTTTATATAAAATGAAACAACTGCAAGTGATTAAAAGCCATTAAATACATTAAAAACTAAAAATTCATAATAATAATTTAAAGAGAGAGCAGAGCAAAACAAAATCGTCAAACACCAAGTTGCTAGGGCATCAATTTACTACTTTAAAAGTGATAAATAAGGAAAGAGAGTTGAGCATTCATCTTGCTATTCTGATATAAACTTTATTTTAGGGTAACCTAATAGTCCTAGAGGATGTGAAAAAGCTTTTCTGTATTGAAAGAGCTACTAAAAGAGGGATAATAGCATTAGAAAAGTCATCATTTTGTAATCTCTAGTGAAATAGCCAATTTATAAAGCGGACTTTAATGGATGTTAAAACAATCTGGCAAAAAGTTGACAGGAAGCTTAGGATGCAGAATCAGGCTATCACAACCTAAAAAATGGAAGGAGCCTGGGACCTGAAACAGACAGTGGAAGAGAAAGAGCCCAAGCATCACACCCGTGATCCCCTGCAAGTGAAAAATAAATCTTTATTGTGTGGAATCACTGACATATGAGGCAACTCATTAGGAAAGTTAGCTTATTGTAAAAGAATACCATTTATATATATTAAAACACCTAAGTACACAGTTATATATACATATTTAAAGATACAAACATATCCAAACACATACTAAAATATTAGAGGGGATGCCTAGGTCAGGGAGAGGAATGAGAAGAGGGGTCAAGGATTAAAAGAAGAAAATAAAGCAATAAAGCAGCTAGTATCAACTGAGAATGAGAGTTCATCATGCTCTAAGGAGCATGGTTGAACTTATGAAGGAATAAAAAATGATAATTTTAAAAGGTGACAAGGAGGAGCACCTGGGTGGCTCAGTTGGTTAAGCATCTGCCTTTGGCTCAGGTCATGGACCCTGGGATCGAGCCCCACATCAGGCTCTCTGCTCAGTGAGGAGCCTGCTTCTCCCTTTCCCTCTGCCTGCCGCTCTCCCTGCTTGTGCTCTGTCAAATAAATAAAATAAAATCTTGGAAAAAATTCAAATTAAAAGGTGACAACGAATCTACCCTTCCCAGAGACAGCCCAGGCTAGTTTGCTGGTAATGATCTTCTGCCTTGAGCACAAAATGGTTCTAGAGAGGAGGCAGTACTGAAGACAGAACCTGCTGGAACCCTCTACCATGTTCACCAGGAAAGTGTCAAGCCTGAAAATTCCCAAGCTGGGAATTTCTCCCTTCAGTCTCAGCTCTCCCTGGTGGTAATGATGCATTCTCCAGACACGGAGCCTGGACCTTGGCCACCACCTTCCCACCACCCTTCACTCCAGGCCTAGGGAGGCTAGACAAAACATAGAGGCTCATTCTGGGCCTGGGTGCTTCCATCCACCTACCCTCCATCTCTGTCTTTGGTAGGCTGAATAATGGCCCTTCCTCCAAAGATGTTCATGTTCTAATCCTCAAAGCCTGTGAATATTTCACCTTTTATTGCAAAGGGACCTAGAATACAAGGTTACATTAAGGATCTTGACATGGGGAGAGGATCTTAGATCATCCCAGCGGGCTCAATATAATCCCAAGCGGATGTAATCACAATATAATCCTCGTAAGAGAAAGGAGAATTAGAAAGAGATGAAAGGTTAGAAGCAGAGGTCAGAGAGGAGAGAAGATGCTATCTGCTGCCTTGAAGATGGAGGAAGTGGCCATGAATCAAGGAATGCAAGCAGCTTCTAGAAGCTGGAAGAGGCAAAGAAATGGATTCTCCCCTAGAGTTTCCAAGAGGAATACAGAACAGACAGGTCAACACCTTGACTTTAATTGAGCTCAGTGAAACTGATTTGGGAATCCTGACCTCCACAACTGGAAGAATTAAAATTGTGTTCTTTTAAGCCAAGAAGTTTGTGGTCATTCATTACAGCAGCAGCAGCAGCAGCAGCAGCAGCAGCAGCAGGAAGCTAGTACATTGGTCCTGCTGCTGGGCAGGGTAGCCTGTTCTAGAGGAGTGACGTCTGTGACACTGAGAAGAGGGGAATCAGAGAAGACTTCCTGGAAGCCCAAGCAGCCAGACTGACCCAGGTTCATATTACAGTTATTTTATTACCTATCTGACCTTGAGCAAATGTCTAAGCAACAACACATTGTTAATAATCCATTATTTATAGGGTTGTTAAGAATTAAATAGAATGTTTTAAATTACCTACTACTACCTAATTACCCACTTTTTAACAAAATAAGTCATACCTCCATGTGGGTTTACACACATTCATTCTTCCATTCGTTCAGGAGGTGTCACTGAGCATCCAGTAGGGCCTGGCCTCGTGCACACAGTGACTTGTCTGCTACAAGCCCCTAGCATTTCTCACCCGAGCTGCCACTGAGCTTCCAGTCTGTCCAGTGCTCAACCTTACCATCCCATCCTAAATGTGGGCCCTTACCCTTGCCCATTCCCGTGGTCTCATATCTCCTTGATGGTCCATCATTCTGTCAGCCTCACCCTTTACCCTCCTAGGCACTGTTTCTGCAGCTGCCACGAGCGGTCTCATCTCTGGCTTTACCCAGTTGTGCCTATCCAACTGTGCTGTATTCCCTTGACCTGTGGAGCTCCCCAACTCCACAGGACCCATCTGGATTTCCTCATCTCAAAGCTCCCCACCCCCACCCCACTTCTAACTTCCAAGTCTGAAATGCTGAGCTCTCTGCCACCATCATATCTGGACCTACTGGCCCTCCCTGGAAAAACAGTTGGTCTGGGATAATTTTTCTTATATCTGCAGTCCAGATTCACAAACCCTTTACCCAATCCAGGGCCAAAGTTCTCTTTCCTTAGAGCCTATGGCTTTTTCTCCCAACACTAAGCTGCCTCTCGGGTGGGGTTAAGAACCCAAATATTAAACCAGAAAAATTGCTTTTGGTCCTTCGGGCTTGAGTGGTGTTAACTGGGTAGGGTGAGGCAACAATCAGTCTGGCCAAATGGCACTGTGGATCTGGGCTCTCTAACCCGGGCCATTGCCATGGATCTACAGCAGGTGACACTGGGGAAATCTCTGCCCTCTCTAGGCCCGTCTCTCCAGCCTGTTAGTGCACTGAGAAGCTGGTCTTCTTTAAGGCTATACTGAAATTCGAGGTTCTATGCAGCTACTCCTGGCAATGGTGCATAATGGCCACAAGAGGGCGCGCAACCCTTTCAGCTCGGAAGTTTGCAGCCTAATCAAACGAGCAAGCTTCAAAAAGGATACAAGCCTTCTAAGTGAAAAGGTAGCTTACCCAAGAGCACGCTACAAAATGGCAACAGAGTAGGGACGGGAAAAGGATATTTGAATTCCCAGCCTGAGGGGAAGTCCGGAGCCCCAAGGCCAGGAGAGCTGGTATGGAGAGGGCTGGTAGGTAGCAGAGGAGGAGAGGCTAAGAATATATTTCAGAGATTTGGATCACTTTGAGGGGATGGGAGAAGGGAGGGTCTTTAGGGAGAGAGCCATAGGCTGAATGCATTGCCCCAAAAGGACTGGAATGGTGCTTGCAGAACAAAACCTGAGGAATTTGGGGGAAGTGGAGATGAACTTAGCTTCTTTCCCTTCCCCAGAATGAAAAGTAAAGAAATTGCAGAAGTTACTCTAGGATCTGGGGGAGACTCCTCCGTGCACGACAGCACAGCAACTAGGCAAGGATCACCCGACATCCTTCTCTCTCCTTTTTGCTTTTCAATAATTAGTTTCAGGCCCCAGGAAAGATAAGGACCAAAATATGGGCAGTTAGCTGGGGTTTAAAGGGATACTCTCCAAGAATTCATTCTCTGATATCAGGTACAGCCTCCTCCTCAGACCTGTCCCCTCCTGGGCCCCAGGTTGGCAGCTTCTGTGAATTCTTTCTTTGCTGTAATTCACTAGGGCCCTAGGACCCAGGCCCAGAGCCGGTCTCCTGCTCTCTCCTCAGGTCCCAGGAGTCTAAGGCTTGCTCTAAGGGAGGAAGGAAAGCAGCCTTTCTCTGGATCTCTCCCCCTCCCAGGACGTGGGCCCTAGGACCAAAGAGCCTCTGTCTTTCCCTGCCACACCCCCACCATCACCACCACTCATTGTAACCCAGACAAGGGGATTTCTTGTGTCTCAGTCTCTGGCAGGCATCCTTGTGACCAAATGGTGGAAGGTCCGGGGCAGAATGGGGGAAGGGAAATCACAGGATCAGAGAAGACACCTCCCCCCTTTGGAAATTATGATACACCCCCAGAGCTCCCAGACTTCAAGTGTCTCCTTCCTCTGATTTCCATCAGCAATAGGGAGAGAAGGGGGTTGGATGGGGGATCATCTGCATATAAAAGGCCTGTGGAAGTGGAAACCGAGAAGATGTAGAGACACAAAGGCTGAACCTCCTGGCAGACAGATCTGGAGCCAGAATACAAGAATGAGGGCAACCCAGGGACAGGGAAAGACAGGGGGCCAAACAGGTCAGGCCAAATTTTGAGAGCCGTAGGTAGAGGGCCCTGCCTTTCCCTCCCTAAAAGCACAGATACAAGAGTGTCACATCGACAGGGGTATGGCCACAAAGGAAGTGAACCCTCTAGAATAAAATGAGAACACCCCATTTAAAAAGCAAGAATCTGGGGTGCCCGGGTGGCTTAGTCAGTTGAGCATCTGCCTTCGGCTCAGTTCATGATCCTGGGGTCCTTGGATGGAGCCCCGTATTGGGCTTCCTGCTCAGTGGGGAGTCTGCTTCTCCCCTCACTTGTGCTCTAACAAATAAATAACATCTTAAAAAAAAAAAAAAGTAACAATCTTTCTGAAAAGAAACACAAACCTCTTACAGTGAGCTTTCCTACCAGGAAGGGGGAAGGGTATGTTCCCACTTGCAAGAAGTAACAGTATGGAGAATAAATGGTATGGTCTTGCCTAGCAGCAGGGGCTCAGCCGCCCGATACTGGCCTCCCACCCCTGAGAGATGGTACAGAGGAAAGCCTACTCCATCCTGGCAGGAAATGACATCACTCACCAGATAGGAAGGGATGGTTCTACCAACCCCTGAGACTTCTGGGAGGGCCAGTCCATGGAGGGTTGGCCCTGAATGTCCATGTCCCTCCACAGTTCTCCATCTTGGCCAAGAGGGGGGCCAAGACTCCTAGATGTTGGTTGAGGTAATCGCACCCCCAACTCTTCATCAGCAATCTCATAGGCGTCCTAAATCCCTCAAATCCTTACCTAGTTCCGGGAGGAAGGGGGGGCACGGAGGGGGAGGGGAAGTTACTATCTTACGAAAAGCCACAGGTCAAACCTCTAGAGTCAATGTATCTATGGAAATAGCTCTAGGGTCCCAATAATTGAGGGATAAAGGCAGAGCCTCCTCAGGGACCAGAAGGATGACAAGGTCAGATTTCCATGGTAACTGATTTTGATGCAGCCTCTTCCTAGACCCAGAATGAGGGAGAATAAATTTCCAGGGAGACCAGGGCCTAGCAATGAAAGAGCCACAGGAATACAAAAGGGTGGGAGAGTTACTATAAGAAGGTCACGTCATCCTGACACTGCCAGTACCAGTGAGCCTCAAAGCCCAGTTTGGCACTCTCATCCTCTAGTGGCTCAGGAGGTCCACCTTGGAGCCCCTCCCCTGGGGGCTTCCATACAGCCCTCAAATTCCCTAGCCTGCTGGCTGTCAGGTCCACCTCAGTCCTGGCCCTGTCCCCACTGGGCCCTATCCCCACTGGGTATAACCTTTGCCCAGTCTCAGGACGGGGAGCCCCAGGGGGGCCCTGTTCATCCAGCTCGCTGGGGACCACCGTGTCTAGGAAGCTGCCAATGGAGAGACTGTCCAGCCGGTCAGTGGAGCTGGTGTCCGGCAGGCTGTCCCAGCTGCCTCGCCTTGAGTGGTCTGGGCTCCCGCCTGTCAGGCTATATTGGCTGCTGGTGAGGCTGCTGCAGTGGCTGGTCACTGTCCCCCTCTCCTCCAACAGCCAGCGCACAGCCTCGATGCCATCATTCAAGGTCAACAGCTGCTGCAGGATCTTCACATCGATGGCTCGCAGGTAAGCCTGGGGGAGTGGGAGAAGGAGTCAGTCTGAGGTTCTGAGCCATGGGTTTCCCAAATATTTCCAGGGGGCCCCGCTTTGTAGTCCAACCAACCATGCTTCAAAGGCAAGAAGCTTGGGAGCAGGAGCATGGCTGGTTTAGAGCATGGGGTCTCAAAGCAGACAGATTACTGTTTAAAATCTCAGTTCTGGGGCGCGCCTGCCTGGCTCAGTCAGTGGAGCACGTGACTCTCGATCTAGGGTTGTAAGTTCGAGCCCCATGTTGGGTGCAGAGATTACTTAAAAACAAAATCTTTACAAAAAAAAAAA
Organism: Lontra canadensis; assembly: GCF_010015895.1. Taxonomy (NCBI): domain Eukaryota; kingdom Metazoa; phylum Chordata; class Mammalia; order Carnivora; family Mustelidae; genus Lontra; species Lontra canadensis. The sequence continues at coordinate 12,369,766 of NW_022631054.1, read as the reverse complement.
AATCTCAGTTCTACCACTGATTAGCCAGATGACTGTGGGCAACTTTCTTACATGCCTTGAGCCTTGGTTTCCTTGTTTGTAAAACAGGGCTAAATTACTCATTTCACAGGATGGCCGTGAGAATTTGGAGATGCTGTTTATTGAGTACTCAACACAGTGCTTGACACAGTCTCGGTAAACGTTTAGTACTGAAATCTGATCCTGATAAGCTTCGAACTTAGGTAAAGTATTAACTACTGAAACAGTCCAGATTCAAAGAATAGCCTGATAGGGAGCCTGGTGTTAATTATAAAGTAGGGCCAAAGGGAGGCAAAAGCTGGGGAAGAAAGAGGAAGTGAACGTGGGTCCCTCAGACTCTTCAGGGTGTCAGTAGCCATTGTTCAAAGGGTCAGAAGCCTGCTGGCTGGGGATTCGGGGCTTCTCTCCACCACACACCTGTCTCCCTTCCGTACAGGGAGTAAGTCTGATTTTCCGGGGAATCTCCAGGGTCCCTCCCAGTTCAGATGCCCTAAATATCTTCCCCAAAGACCAGTCTGAAACTGTCCCTTTCCTGCTCAAGAGCCTCTCCTGGCTTTGCACTCCTCTTGAAGAAGAAGATCCAAACCCTTCAACAGCTGGGATTCCAAAGCTATCACAATATAGCCCTTGTGAGTCTCCCCAGCTTCACCTCTAGCTCATTGACCCAGGAGACTCTGGTCTTGTCACACATGACTTTCTGATTGCGTTTTATTTTGTTTCCTTGTAATCAAAGTAATGGATGCCCATGGATTAAAGAGGCAAACAGTTCTGTGAGAATTATCATGGACATAATAGGCCTGCACCCTAATCCTAAATCTCGCTTCCCAGAGACAACTATTATTCATCTTTTTAGCTGTTTATTTTGGTACTTACCTTCGAATCTCCAAATAACATGCTACTTAGTGACTTTTAAGTTTTAGGTGTTTTCTGTTGACTTCCCACATGATGGAAGGTTAAGGGTTTAACTCTCATCCTACTACCCACTCCTCTGCCACATAGACACCTTTCCCATCTTCCAGTTTTCCCAACGTATGCAATAAAATGAGTTGTTGGGTGATTACCTGATAAGGATTTGGAAATGCCATTCACAGCTAAGATGTACTACTATGGTTACTTTTCATTCCCTACTTCACGTTTTCCTTAGAATAATAATAATAAAAATTTTTAAATGATTTTTTTAAAGATTGTATTTATTTGTCAGAGAGAGAGTGAGAGCATACACAAGCAGGGGGAGCGATAGGCAGAGGGAGAAGCAGGATCCCTGCTGAGCAAGGAGCCCAATGCAGGACTCGATCCTGGGACCCTGGGATCATGACCTGAGCCGAAGGCAGACACTTATCCGACTGAGCCACCCAGGTGTCCCAATAATAATTATTAATCCTTAGAATTATGCCTTAGAATAATAATAAATGATATAGAGCATACCTCATATATTCCATTATTGTTATATTATTATTACTACAATATTACTCCTCTTCTTTTGCGTCATTTCCTACATAGTGATAAGTAAGTCATCCCCACACCCTCTCCCAGTTGTCTGAATTTTCCTCTCAAGGCATTTAAACATATCACATTCTAACTATTGCTGGTTCTTAGAGGCAGCTCTTCAGGAGCCCTCTGATTGGCCCCAGTGTGAACCAGTTGCACAACTGTCCCCCAGGGATTCCCCCTTCACTAGCCTCCTGGGCTTTTCCCTAGTTGGATCCCTTGTTTCCTGGGTCCATGTCTTCTTCTTTCTTGGTTTACTCCTTCATTGTGTGTGGATGCTTTTCCTCCAGTTCCTCCAGTAGCTTCCTGAGAAAGTCTACAGAGGATGTACATTTGTTGAAGCTTTACACGTTTTAAAATGCTGTTCTTCTCCCCTCACACCACTGACAGTTTCTTGGGTATAGAATTCTAGGTAAAAAATAATTTTTCCTCAGGATTTAAGGCATTGTTCCATTGACTTTTTTTCCCCCTAAGAGCTTATTTATTTATTTGACAGAGAGAGAGAGATCACAAGTAGGCAGAGAGGCCGGCAGAGAGAGAGAGAGGAGGAAGCAGGCTCCCCGCTGAGCAGAGAGCTCAATTCGGGGCTCGATCCCAGGACCCTGAGATTATAACCTGAGCTGAAAGCAGAGGCTTTAACCCACTGAGCCACCCAGGCGCCCCTGTTCCATTGACTTTTAATTTTCAGTGTCACACTTGGAAAGTCTGATGCCATTATGATTCCTGGTCGTTCATATGGTACCATCTTACTATTCTTTCTGAAAGTTTTCAGGATCTTCTCTTTGGTCCCAGTGTTCTAAATTAGCCCAATAATTTGCCATGGTGTGTCTATTTTCATCCATTGAATTGGCTACTTGTTGGGCAATTTTAGTTTTTAAAGATTTATTTATTTATTTCAGAGTGGGGGGCAGGGGCAGAGGGAGAGGAGAATGGAAGCAGACTCCCCGCTGATCCTGGACCCTGACACAGGACTGCAGTAGGGAATGGGGGGAGAACATGACCTGAGCTGAAACCAAAAGCTGGATGCTCAACCGACTGAGCCACCCAGGTGCCCCGTATTGGGCCCTTTTAAATTGGAGACACATGTTCCTCAATTCTGGGAGATTTTCTTTATTTCTTTGGTGATTATTTCTCCTCCACGAATTTTCTACTTTTTTTTTTTTTCCTGGAAATCCTATTATTTGAATAGAGGGTGTCCTGGATGGATCCTTTTTTTTTTTTTCCCCTCTTCCATCTTTTTCTATATTTGTTCTAGTTTCTGAAGTATTTCAACATTATCAATGCTCCCGTTGAGTTTTTCACATTTTCCTATCATGCTTTTATTTCTAAGAGTTGTTCTAGTTCTCTGAATGTTTTCCTTTTAAAACAAAAAAATTTTAAAAAGATTTATTTATTTGAGAAAGTGAGAGAGTTCAGGCACGAGAGAGCAGGGTGGGGTGGGGGAAGGGCAGAGGGAGAAAGAGAATCCCCAGCGGACTCCACATGGAGCTCAGTCCCACAACCCTGAGATCATGACCTGAGCCGAAATCAAGAGTCAGATGCTTAATGGACTGAGCTACCCAGGCGCCCCTAAACACTTTCCTTTTTATAGCTTCCTGCCGTGCTGCAACAGTACCTCTTATCTTTTTAAGGATATAATTAATGTTTTTTTAATAAGTTCTCATCTCCCAGTATTATCTCCATCTCATTCAAGGTGTTTTTTCTGTTCATTTATGTCTAAATAGTCGGAGGGTCTCATCAGATGTCTTACAGTCTCTAGTAGCTGCTTATACTTCAGAGTTGTCTCTAAAAAGCTGATTGCAAATTTTACATACGTACGTGAGGCTTGCCAACTCTGAGCCTCACTTGGAATTATCTGGCTGGGTTATTTGGGTTAGCCCTGAAGTCAGTATCTCTAGTATTTTTCCCTTGGGTTCCCCATGTTCACCCATCTCAAGAATATAGTGCAAGCAAAGCTGCTAAGTAAGGGGAAAGGCTGGAAGGGTATTTAATAACATTTAGTACATTTTTACTTAATCCCTCTTTTTAAAAAAGATTTATTTATTTATTTGAGAGGGAGAGATAGAGTGTGCATGCAAGGGAATGGGACTGGCGGGGGTGAAGTGGGGGGTGGAGATGGGGGAGAGGCAGAGGGAGAGGGAAAGAATCTCAAGCAGACTCCCCACTGAGCATGGAGCACCACTGTGGGGCTTGATTTCACCACCCTGCGATCATGACCTGAGCTGGAATCAAGAGTTGGATGCTTAACCAACTGAGCCACCCAGGCACCCCTACCTAATCCCTCTTGCTCTCAACTTGTCTCTAATCTAGAGACATTCGGTTCGAGTTTTTAAAAAATATATAACAATTGGGGTGTCTGGGTGGCTCAGTCAGTTAGGCAGCTGCTGTCGGCCCAGGTCATGATCTCGGGGTCCTGGGATCGGGGTCATTGGGCTCTCCGCTCAGTCAGCAGCGAGTCTGTTTCTCTCTCTCCCTCTGTGATCTCTCTCACTTTCTCTCAAGTAAGTAAATAAAATCTTAAGGACATAACTGTCTTACAAGTAGAATGATAAATCAGACTATGACTAAGTATTTGTACATTGAGAAAAATATAGGCACTGGAATTAAATAGACCTGGATTCAAATTCCAGTTATGCCATTAACAAACCACAGGGAATTAGAATTTTTTCCCCTTTAAACCTCATTTCTTCATTGTAAAATGAGGATACTATCTCATTTAGAGGTTTATATCAAAAAATGGAAGGAACATGGGGTGCCTGGGTGGCTCAGTGGTTAAAGCCTCTGCCTTCGGCTCAGGTCATGATCCCAGGATCCTGGGATAGAGCTGCGCATCAGGCTCTCTGCTCAGCAGGGAGCCTGCTTCCTCCCTCTCTCTCTCTCTCTCTCTCTCTGCCTGCCTCTCTGCCTACTGGTGATCTCTGTCTGTCAAAATAAAATAAAATAAAATCTTTAAAAAAAAAATGGAAGGAACATATTAACACGCACAGGATAGTGCTTGGCAGGTATCAGTTTGTGAACGGTAGCTATGTGGCTTTAGATATTACTGTGGTCAACTTATTCACCATGGCATAAGCACAGAACAAAATTCTGTACCTGAAATTATTTGTGATTTTGGAATAATATCACAACTCTAATTCAATTAAACAAATGAGTATTTGGCACCTGGGTTGTCTAATAATAACAAAGATCATGAAGAAACTGTCCCTGCTTGACAGAAACTTGCAGTTTCAATAAGGAGATATGGACATAAATAACTGAAATACTACAGGCTATGCAGATTATTAATGACATGCAATAAAAGATGATCTTCAATTATTTCACACTGGGGAAAATTTTTTTTTTTTTTTAATTTGAGAGAGAGAGAGACAGCAGAGAGAAGGGCAGAGGGAGAAGCAGACTCCCACTTAGCAGGGAGCCTGACATGGGGCTCGATCCCAGGACCCTCGGTCATGACCTGAGCTGAAGGTAGACCCTTTAACCGACTGAGCCACTCAGGTGCCCCTAAGTTTTGTTTTTTTCTTTTAAATATTTTATCCATCCATTTGACAGAGAGAGAGAGACAGTGAAAGAAGGAACACAAGCAGGGAGAGTGGGAGAGGGAGAAGCAGGTTCCCCACTGAACAGGAAGCCTGATACAGGGCTCGATCCCAGAACCCTGATATCATAACCCAAGCCGAAGGCAGATGCTTAATGACTGAGCCACCCAGGAACCCCAGGGAATAAATTAACAGTGAAACCAACAGTCCTAGTCCATAACCAAACTAAATGTATTAAACAAAACTTCTCATACTAAGAATGTTTCTCCTGCTATATTGTCTCCTTCCTTTCTTCCCCTTCCTCCATTCCCTCTGTACTATTTTTTTCCAAAACGTATATCCCCAATCTTCTGTTAGGATAAAGAAGTGGCTGGCACTTGGTTGGCCAGTTAGGGAGGGGATCTTAGAGTACAACTCGTAAACAGACATTCACAAACCCTTTTGTTTTTAGCTTCACTTGTGCCCCCCAATTCCCTAAACACTGGGTTTTCCCAACTCCTTGAAAGCTTTGAGTTTCTGTAGTGCAAATCGTGTTGCCTTTTCAGCTTTCCTCGCTGCTGGTTTGGAATTCAGCTTTTTTCAGGTCCTCTAAGTTACCACACTTCCTTCTGCTTTTCAGTTTCCAAAATTTTGTTCCTATTATCTTCTCTCCTACGTTTGTCATCATAATAGTTTCATGGCTTTTAAAATAATCCTTCTACTGGCTTTCTAGTGACATTTCAGAAGGAAATGGAGGTAAATGCATGTGTTCAATCTGCCATCTTGAATTAGAATTCCCGCTGACTTTATTCATCCTTCAAGCCCCAGCCTCAAATGCCATTCCTCCTCTAGGAAGTCTTCCCTGCTCTTCCTTAAGACAGAATTAATCCATTCAGTTATGACACAATATTTAGTGAGTCTTTTTATAGGCATCACATTGTGTTCAAGGAAGAAAAGACACCATTTCTTAACCTCAGAGAGTTCACAGTTTATGGGTAGGAGAAGACAATGATATAGGCATTTAAGACTCAGCATGGCGAATGCTAGGGGAAACAAATGCTATCCAGAGGGCCATGGCTATCTAGAAGACAATGACCCAATCAAGGCAGGTAAGAAAGTGCTTCCTACAATAAGGCACATGAGCTGAGACATAAAGGTTGAATAGGACTTCGTCAAGTAAACAGTGGAGAGAGGCATTCCAACTAGAGGACTCAGTATGTGTCCCCTCCAATTCAAAGTAGCCTTTCCATGAGTGCCCGGCTGGCTGAGTTTGGTAGAGCATATGACTCTTGATCTAGGGACTGTAGATTCGAGCCCCACATTGGGTGTAGAGATTACTTAAAAATAAAATCTTTTTTTTTTTTTTAAGATTTTATTTATTTATTTGACAGAGAGAGAGCTCATGTAGGCACAGAGAGGGGCAAGCAGACTTCCTGCTGAGCAGGGAGCCTGAAGCAGGCTCGATCCCTAGACCCTGAGATCATGACCCAAGCCAAAGGCGGGCGCTTAACCAAATGAGCCCCCAAAAATAAAATCTTTAAAAGAAGAAGAAGAAGGAGGAGGAGGAGTTGTCTCTCCAGAGTACAAATCTGACCATGTCACTCTTTAATGAAGACTCTTCCAAGAAGCCCACCCTGGGTTCTAATAACACTTATCATCCTGTACCAGAGTTATTAGTCTGTCTCCCTCCTTCCTGTGAACTCAGCCTGTGAGCTCCCTGAGAGCAGTCCTACACAGTTCATTGGTGGCACTTAGCCTCAGACTGCATAGGTCAGATTCGGCTTTGTGATTCTCTTGCCTTTACTATCCTTGGCCCCTCTGGTGGTCTCCAGGATTCATCCGGTTGAGTTTTACTGTGTTGATGGGAAATGAATCTGAGAACTAGATTCTATAGTCCTGTGACAGTGGGATTCCCTGACTGTGACAGCAACACTTCCCAGAATAGAAAAAAAGCAAGGCTTTCTTGCCAGAAAAAGAAACACTCATTCCATACCGCCTCTTTGAAAACAGAAAGGGGATAAATCCTCAGGAGAGATGCAGCCTCAAAGACCACTCCAACCCAGTTCTCTTCCCAGGGGGATTCAAGTCCCCCACTAACCCTCTTAACAAAGACACATCAGACTCTGCCCAGCCTTGGGGTCACAAGTGTGGCCTCCTCATTGCTCAATCCCAATCAGGCCCTGGGGTAAAGCCCGGAGATCCCAGGCTCAGCTCCCTGGCCGTGGATTGAGATTCTTAGACAACTGTTACTAGAACTATCTGATCCCACAAGCCCCTGTCCCCTCATCCTCAAAGAGGCAGAAAAACTGAGGCCAACAGAAATTCAGGGCTCTGCTCAAGATCTCAAATGATTCAGGAGCTGGGCCAGAACTTGAACCCATGACTTCCCCCTTCTTGCCTAAAGCTTTTTTTTTTTAAGCCAGCTCTGTGGGGGTGGGTTGTCTGCAGCAACAGTTTTTTTGGGTAGGAGGATTAAGTAGGGAAGGTTTCCATTGTTTCCCCTTCCCACAAATCCCGGAGTCTGGCTGGTTCACTCAACCTGTGAGAGGCGGGGGTAACCAAGAGGAAAAGAGCCTAGAGGCAGGAATAACCTTGGCTTTAAGAGCGGGCCTGCCCCCGGCTCTGCAGGATTGCTGGGAGAGGGACAGTTGAAGGACTGTGCTTAGAGAGCTTGAACCCGTTCTGCCACCAGTGGCTTCAAGGGAAACCCTCTGCCCAGCCCCGCCGCTCCCCCCCAGTGGGCAGGGCTGACTACACAAAGACATCAATGACATCTTGGCCAAGGAAGGAGAAAGGAATCGGGGTAAGGAGCGCTTCCCTGTTCTGGCCCCCAGTAGGTTCCCTCCTGTGTGCCTTTAATGGGCAGCTTAGGGTCCCATACCAGGCTAGGTCAAGAATGCAGAGACCTAATCAGAAGTTAAATGAATGTACGCCCTTAAAGTTTACAAACAGCTAATCACTACCAAAGGCAAAAGAGTTAGAGCCAGAGAAAAGGCATGGCTTCTCCACTGGCTCCCTGTGTGAGCCCAGCTGAACCCCTTTAACACCTGCAAGCATACTTCATCTACAGGACGGGGAAAAGATGACCGCTTTTCTCACTTCAGTGGCATAAAATGTCTTTAAAGCGCCTGGCACAAAGCAGATCTCAATGGTAAAAATGTAAAGTGCAGGAAGATCATGTGAGTTCAAAGCCTGGCTCTGCTTTTTACTTTTTTGTATGACCTTGGGCAGTTACTTAATCTCTTTGTGCCTCAGTTTCTTTATCTATAAAATATCATTTGCTAATAGGGTTACTGTGAGGATTAAGTGAGTATTTTGTAAAGTGCTCAGCATGATGCCTGGCACCACTCTGTACAAAGAAGCGAAGCAAGCCCCTCCCTTAGGTGGGCAGTCACAGCCCTGCTCTGAAGAATCTGGCATTCCCCTCCAACCTTCAGGGCCGAGTGCACACATGGCATTTAAGTTCTTCCCCCATGGAGCCTTCCCTGATTGCTCTGCCCAGAAGGCTCTCCTCCCTGCCTAAGAGCCCCCATGCCCTCCTTCTCTGTTCTCTCACAGCCTAGCTAGGCAGATGGTGGGCTCCAGAAAGACCTATTAGCTGACACACTCACTATGGCCTCCTGGATCAGTCCCCCAGAACTGGCTGCAAATTGGTGGCAGGTGTAAATTACCCCCTTCACCGGAACCAGGGCCTTGGGGAGCCTGGACAGCCCCAAATGCCCTTCTGGCTCTGAATCTAGACCAGCAGCAACAGGGGAGGGGGAGGGTGCCTATTTCCTTCTCTTCTCCCCAAGAAGGTACAGATGAGATGCAAAAATCCTGTATACCTGGGGGGCTATACCAGGAGGTGATGGAGCCAATAGCCATGGCGCTGCTACTCTGACCACCCAGGTTCTAGGGACTTCCAAGTACTTTATGTGGGGGTTGGGGGAGTTGGGGAAAGGGAGGATGTTTTGGGTAGCCCTAGACTAGGGCTTTTTCACCCTGATCTCTTCTGTGCTGAATCCTATCATGAACTCCCAGGTCTCAGACTAGCAACCCCTGGACCCAGTGTGCAGCAGAAGAAACTGAGGGCCCTATAATGGTGGGCAGGGCATAGATGGCG